>NC_137199.1:5154588-5422088 GCF_960531495.2 Zeus faber | reverse complement strand
TTTTATAAAGTGGAGCCCGCCGGTCCTCACAATTCACCTTTTCCAATATCTGTCTCTCCCGTCACAAACCTTTAATATCATTTGAAGAGATATGCCAGCCCAGGAGAGAGTTCCCCGCTAAAGAAATAGATACAATAGATACTTCTTTTCACCACCACATGAATTAAGATGCATTGTGCGTAGATTTTATTTTTATTTTTTTTAACCTGAGCTTGGGAGATATTGCAGTTTATCTTAATATCAACCTGCTGCAACTTCATTACGTGGCTGTTCGGGAGATGTGATTTCAACTTGCACCCCGTCACAAAAAAAAAAGATTAGTGTCTCAGCACAAGTTGAACCCGTGCAAAGAACACAGCCTATTTCTGCCCGCCGTGCTTTTCTAGTTTAATTTATGTATGTCATCTGCTGCCATTGACCATTTCATCTTGGAAGACTATATAAGATTTAACAACTTTTAAGCACCGCTTCGAGCACTTTGGGGTTCCGGTATGAACTGCAATGTTGACTGGACTGGCAACCGTACAGCACCAATGTGTTAAGCTCCACATAAGTTGTACAGTTGATGTAACAAAAATATGTATACATTTCATATGATATAACTTTCATGCACAACATGCAACTCAAAGTGCTTTGCATTAATAAGAAGGCAATGAACGAGTATGATCACGAGTTCTGCCCAGCGGAAGGATACGTAGCGGTAATGTTGCCATATTCTTCCATATGATCCAGCCATATTGAGAAACCAAAGTTCCACCAGCCACGATTATTTTTTGTTGCGTGACGACTGGTGAAATTATGGTACTATCAATATCATGGTTCCAGTCAGATACGGTTCTATAGCGAATTAAAATGATCATCCACTTGCCTCTCAAATCCCAGATTAGACGAAGAATCAAACATTTCAGCCCATAATCACGTCGGTAGGCAGGCACATACAGTATGTTGTGTTACATTGTCTATTTCTTTCTTTTATTCTACCTTATGAAGCTGATTTTCATAAAAGACAACACAATTTCTACACTTGGGAGTCTACTGTCACAGAGTAACAATTTATGCCGCGCAAGGCCAAGACACTGCCCACAGATCACAGAACGTAAATGAAAAATTTGCTTTAAATATACCCTTGCCGAAACCATTTAGTTAATCTGCGGGTGCGCGTTAAAACTTAAAGTTGCCTTGAAAGTCTGGTATTCACCATATATATCATCAATCTTCAAGGTACAATAGCTCGACATGGAAAAACTAGAGATAACCTTTGGCTAATTGGCTGGTAAAGAAAATACAATAAAAGAACAAAGAAAAATAATCCACTCCTTCCCCCCGCTTCGAATCCCACTTGGTACAGTCCAAACTGCCAACACCTGGGAGATAAGAGGGTCTTCATCAGAGCACGGTTTCAACTAGGAGGTGGCCCTCAGAAGAAACAATGATTAAAAAGTAAAGAAACTGGATAGTATAACAAGATAGTTGATGATGTATTTTAATTCTGAAACAAATATCCTAAATAAAGCAAATGTATTTATCAAATACACTGGATCTAATCAATTTAATGAAATATTTAACTTAAGCAGAATGCTAGCCTAATTCATAAGGGAATGAGTGCAGCTCCCTCATAGGCAATGTATTTTTTAAATAGTTATATTTTGTTTAGACTGTGCACTTTTTAAACCATGTGGGGGTTGCCATCTGGGTGCCCTGCACAAAGCATACTACTATGTGGGAGGCGCTCAGGCTTGCGGCCTGTGCACTTCAGTATGCAGGGTCTCCTCAGACTCTCTGGGACTGGTTTATGCTTCTCGGGGTCGTGTGTGGGTGTTGCTCTGGTGGCTCCCGACTTCTCTGGGGACAGGGGGGTGTTCTGTGGCTGCAGGGACAGTGCTCAGTGCTTTCCTTTGGTCGTGGAGTGTCTATTTCGCTGCGGGACTCAGGGGTATCCGCGGGGACTTTTCCGCTGCTTGGAGGGGCGTTGATATAATTCCAATCTCATACAGCAGAACTAATAAGGACAAGTCCCATGCACTCACCGGTGGGGACACACACACACACACACACACACACAGGTGGACTCATCACAGGCACACACAATACCATACCTGCCATACACCGTCCTGATTACATCCCTCTCCTTTCCTCCCTCATTTACTGCCATAGCTATTACAGGAAGAAGCCACGTGATGAATTGCTGTTCCAGTTTTCCTAGACTTTATTAACTCTGTTTTGTCGATACATGTTGTCATCTGAAGTTTCTACGTTTATGTTTCTATGTTGTTGTTTGGCTCTATGTTTATTTGTCTCACCCGTAGTGATTCTCCCCCCTCTTGGAGAAGTAATGATGATCAGTTGTTTCAAGACCAAAACATGGTCAGGTCTTTCTCTAAAGAGGGGAGTTGGTGGCGGTTCTGTGTAACAAAAAGCTGTGCTCTTGTCATCCTACAGGTCGTCAACAGGACAGAGTTATTGCAGCAGTTATAGATGATTAAATAATTAATAAAAAGTGGCATTTGCAGGTTGAGAACTTGAACTCCATTTGCAGATTAACTTTGTCCGAGATGCAATGGCATACAAATACTCTGTGTTGTATGGCCAGAATGCTGACAGCACAGGTAAAAAAAAAAGAATTGCTAAAAATCATCGCTAGACACTCCTTTTTGACTACGCTGTACCGTGACCTACAGCCCTGCGGGCACTTCTCTGTAGCTGGAGTGGATCTGGAGCACCCTTTAAGTTAAATCAGACAAGGGGCTGGTTAGCTCCAAAAAGTCGAGTACAATTGCTACACTTGGTAAAGTGGTACAACCCGAACAGAGTGGAGAACGGCGACTTTTTCTTGGACTCCTGAGACAAGGAAATCTGCCAGTAGCCCTTGGTTAGGATGGGTCTCCTACCGAGAATGAGTTGAAACGGAGAAAATACAGTGGAGGCCTGGGACAACCTCCCGCACCCCAAACAACAGGTAGTCTCACCAAGTGAACAAATCTCCAAATCATGTTTTTCAGTGTTTTATTAAAGCGCTACACAAGACCGTCAGTCTGGGGATGGTAAACGCTGTTCCGAATTAAGCAGACGGCCAGTAACTCGTAAAGTTCCCGAAGGTACGTGAAATCAAGGAAGTGCCTTGGTCGGTCAGGATATCCTTCGGTATCCTTACTCAGGAGATGGCCTGAAACAGGGCCTGTGTCAGACTTCGCAGGGGCACTGCTTCGGGGTACTGGGTTGCATTGTCCTCTAGGACTAAGACAAACTGATACGCGCCAGCACTGCAGTCTAACGGCCCGAGTCTTTCGAACAGGACCTTGACTAGTGGGAGGAGCCTCACCGGAGCTCTTGGCGTTGACGGAGAGTTGATCAATTGGCCCTCAGGACAAGCGGGACACCATTTACGCACGGCCCGCAGTGTTTTATGTTTTATGCCATCAGGGTTATGGTAATCCGCCTGGAAAAGCATTTCCTGGCGGCTTTTCGGCACCATCAGCTGGGTTATGTCTTCTCCTGTCTGAGTGTCGTGGCTCACTTGATATAATCTGTCCCTAATCACCGCAAAAATACGGATGAGTAAGAGCGACATGTGGACGTTTCAATTTGTGATCGATTTTAACTACCCCCTCGAAGGCCCTGCAAAGGGTATTGTCCCCCAGCATTAATTTCCCATGAAAATTGTCCATGGGGAAAGCCGATTGGACCGAGGAAGATCCCACTTGGGATTCCACCACTCCCCAGACCCGTCGCGCCTGCGGAGGACCCCAACACTCACATTTCCCTACTGACCATAAGTACACTCCCCCAGCCTCTCACATCAATGCGTCAAACCCTGGCCAATCAATGCCCAAAATCAGGGAGTGCGACAGGGGGGACCTAACCGCAGCCTTCACTGTATGCTTTTTCCCCTTGTGATGAATTTTGAGCCGCACCATTGGATACGTGTGGATATCCCCATGCACACAACAAATCTCCACCCATGATGCCTCCACTAAAGCCCCGGGTTGAACCAGGCGTTGCTGGGCCATTGTCTTAGAACTGCCCGAGTCCAGCAAAGCCTGATGTCTACCCCCTTGTAGCCTTACGGTGCCTTGTAGCCATGGCTGGGCCGACCGCAGAGCCCACACCCCTGCCCAGATATCTGCACAGCTTCCTGATTTCCCACTGCAGCACTGCCCAGGGAGTTGATGGGGGACAGCATACGAAGGGGAGACAGGGTCTCCCCTTCAGAACCCGACTGGAACCCGCCCTCCCCCAGGCTGGCGGGAGAGAGACAGTGTGGTAAAGAAAAGGGGCGTCCCGCGACATCTGTGGGCGCGACAGAGCCCTGGCCGTACCGCTCCGGGATGAGCAAACGGGTTGGGGAGCCAGCGAATCCTGCGTGGGTCCTGCGGTCAGATACAGAGGACCCTCGGACATTCACTGCCGGTGCTGATTTGGCTGATTTGAGGCCGCGGGAAGGAAGCACTGCTGCCATCTGCAGCTGCGGCTCAACCCCTTGGTCCACCACAAATCAGGGTTAGGGTTAGGGTTAGAATCAAGTACATAATACAAAAGAAATGAGATAAAAAAGGGAAAGGGCAATATGCAAACAAACAAAGAATTAGCTGGAAAAAATGACAGTACATAATAAACTACAAAATAAATAGAAAAAGTAATAATGTAAATATAGATATAAACAGCAAACCTAGAAATTCACAATAAAGAATCAAATAAGTCTAATAGTAGACAATACACCAGAAAAATAAACAAAAAGCAATAATATAAATGGCCAACAAAACCACTGAGAGCCAATGAAAAACTTACTATTACAACAAACTAGACAACCCAAAACCATAAATGTAAATGTATCTATCTTCTCGTTAGTGTTGAAACGAGAAGATACATACATTTTGTCATGTACAATAAAATTAAAAAAAAAACAGAAAAAACAATAATCCAGAAACTTGGAGAGTTCTGACAGTGCATCAAAACGATAATCTTACTTCGTGGTCACGTTGTCAAGTGTTTGGCATTTGTTCTTATGTATGCGTCGCCACAGCAACAGTAAGTACTGTATTTTTTTTATTTTTTTTATTTTTCCTGCCAGCGAACACGTGATTCAAGGTGAATTGCGATTGTAGCGCTGCCCCTTGCGACCGCCAGCGCGAGCACCTCTTTTAGTATTTTTAGTATTTTTAGTAATCACCGGGTGTCATGACATTTCACTGCATATATGTGTGACCGTATGTATATGTATGTGAGAAATAATCCCCTGAACTTGAACTTCAATAGAAGTGTGAACCCACACCGAATTACAGGGCGACATAAATCAAGACTCATCTTATCACGCTTCGTTTTCTTTGTTTTCATAAATGTATTAATTAATTTTCAAAACAGTCAGACCAGATGAAAATCAAATGAAAGCAAACATAACTAAAAAAAAGATCATCACAGTAAATAAGAACATTTCAAAAGAATACAATATATAGCGACATCCCAAGACCAAGACCAGATGAGTACTGGGCACTCATCTGTGCGTACTGGTTTGAGGACCTCATGCCTCCATTATTATATTATTATTTCCAGTAAGAGAGCCATCCGCTCCCTAGTTTCAAACAAAATTTGATAAAAAACACAAAGCAGGAACTCAAACACAACTATTTCACTCTAGGTCGGGATTTGTGACCCACCGCCAACTTAAGGGCAGTGTTTCTCAAATGGATGTTCTCGTACCCCCAGGGGTACTGCAGGGGGTACGAGAACCAGGTGTTCATAAATATTGGTTGTATATAATGTTTAAGACACATTCAGTCCATCATTCATGTTAATTTTCTTTTTTTTTTCTCCCAATGCAAGGGAAGGGGGTACTCAGCTGAAAAATATTGGAGGTACACTAATAAATTATAGTTTGAGAACCACTGCTTTGGGGTCACATTTCAAAGCATGACATGAAAGTGTTGAATCAGAGCTTCTAAACAATGTATGACTTGAGGGAATGAAGCACATATTTTGGAGGCAGTGACTTATTAAAGACATTGAAAACAGAAGTTCTGAGAAATCAGGCTTTAAAGTTTTAGAAAGCAGTTCCAGACTTTTGCAGCACAAACTACACGTTTAGAAACACATTTAGCGCTTTAAATGCGTACATTTGGATAGTGCTGTACTCCTTCAATGAGATGATGATGATGATTGTGTTTTACTGAAATAATGTTTCAATCATTAATTTACAAAATATGTTGCAAAATGCGTAATTCAATGCTTCAATGTAGTGCACATATGTACACACTTCTGCTGTAACAACGAAGGAGGTATCGTCATTCCCCTCCAGTGGCTCTTGAAAATATTCTGTCATATTCACATATAGGTACAAATATGGTGTTGTTATGTTGTGTTGTGTTGTGTTATGCTATGTTTGGTTATGTTTGGTTATGTGATCCAAGTCCGGGATAACCTCAACATCAGATTCAGAATCGTTGTCGTCCTCGCTGCCACCATCTCCACGGAACATGCAGTCTAGTATGAGTTGTTTACACTCACTCGGATCTACTGCACCGGTCAGATCAAGTTATGCAATATGACAGAGAGCATCTGCCACCATCTTCTCGTAATCCAGAACACGGAGATGACGTTTTCACAGAGAAGTGAAACATCCTTCTTCTGCTCTTCCATTGTATCCATTGTTTACGGAAGTGACGTCAGCTGTTCTTCTTCTTCGTCTTCTGAGGCGACGTCAGCGCAACTTTCTTTTTTTAGATTTAAAACAAACCCCGCCCCCCAAATATGGAAGAAGAATCCCTGATGTGGTGATGAAACGAGAAGGCTCCATACAATATATGAGGTTATTTTATCAGAACGGTTTCACATTCTGACTTGACCTCACACAACATATGGAAGGATGATCTTGATCTGCATGTTTTCATCAAAGAGAACCGTAACATCGCAGTTTGACCTGTTTTGCGAATTAATCAAAATAAGTTTGAAATATTTTTCCCCCTGTTAAATGTTGGTGCATCAAGTATCCTCAACCTTTTAATATTGATATAACATTTAAAAATAAGTTTTGAAAACAGGTTGAGAGATAAACAACAAACTAAACGACTTGAGGAACATAAATCTGCTAGGATCGAATTTTTGACCTCGAAAGGAATTTTCCATGTTTTCCACGTCCAGCCAAAAGAAGGAACCGAAATGCGCTGGGTCAGCATGTGGTGGGACACATTTGGTTCGGGCATTATAAAAATAGCATTTGCGAGTCCTTGTACCTGACAACCACATCCATGTACCTCATTGGCAGTATCGTTGACAAAAGTGTCCAGTTACAGCGGGCGGTTGAACTCCAGGCCTACCGTCGGGGAGAGCAACACAAACCCAAAATCTCTCGCCCTTGTTTCTGCGAAGCGGAGATTATTCTGCAGTTGAGTGATTGCTTTGTTATAAGATGTTTACTTTTCTGTGTTTATATTGCCAGTAGAGAGCCATTATCTCCTTGCAGCCTACAGGAGCTGTCTGATGCACGGCCGTGCATAGAAACCACCCTCCCCGAAACCCCCGTACATCCCTGGGGTGCCCCTGATTTTGTGCTATATCACCCTTCCAGAGGGCTGGAAGGTATTTCATTACTGCCCATTGATATTTTGAGAACCAAGAGAGAGCCGTCAGTGTACGTTCAAAAATGGTCCCAAATGGTATCCAGTGTGGCCGTGCATGCACTTCATTTTCTTTTTTTCAAAATGCTGAAGATACAATAAATAAATATTTGATTTGCTTGCTGTTGCAAATTGACAATAATACAGTATATTAGCAGGGGTTTGCAAATGCCGTTCATCAATGCCAGTCAGTCCACTGCTGCCCTGACGGCTGCCGAGATTTCAAATGCTCCCAACAGGCGGCTCCCTTTAGGAAAGTATTCCGTTGATCTCCGCTCAATCACAAACTAAACCGTTTACATCCCCAAACTGGTTTAGTTCATTTTTTAAATGCCTGGCCAAGCATTTGGCTACCAAATGACTAGTGGACAAAAGAAACACTAATACAGCTTCCTTTAGGTGGTGCCAATTTATTGTCGTTAGTTGTCCAATGTTTGGCCTTTAAAGGCACACTAGGTTAGCAAGCAAATCAACTTATTTCATTTGTTTTTTCAAATTTGGAATACGTGATCCAAATACTTGGTTAACATACTGTTTGTAGAAAGATATACATCATTTTGCTGACATCTTAAATAACAGCAAGATGGATATTACTGATTGTCTGAAATCAATAACATTAAATTCAAAATACGGCATTTACAAGTCTTCTTTTAACAAAAGATCTAAAACAATTACCGCATGGCAAAAATAGCGGCTCCGCCAAATTATTACACCGAAAATGTCAGATCAAGACCCGAACAAAGGGGACAATGACAGATAAGATCAACGACACCTCGTTGAACAGTCCCACGTTGCCAGCCTGCTCCCATGGGAGAGAAGCTGCGACAGACTAATGACAGAGGACTCGTTCTGTATATGCATGTAATGGGGCGACCAAACACCCCAAATTTCATTAGCACAAGTGAAGTAATAACCTGCACGCGGGGAAATGAACAAGACACCAGATATAGTGAGTAATTAAGTCACAACGGGCTCCCGGCGCTGGTGATGCCCCGCGATAACTCCGCCGGACGTAGCACGGGATGGAGCAAATTGGGGAACGTCTCTAATAAGGTCATCGGTGACAGCAATGGAGGGCTCCTTTCTAATTAGGGAATAAAAAAAAGGATGATACAGAGAGAGACGTGTCAAATCCCTGATGCAAAGAAATAAATCGCTCCTTTCTTATTAGGCTGGGAAATCGGGCATTGTAACTATGGTCTGCGACGCAGGTCCAAGTCGGAAACAGGGATGGGGGGTGGATTCGGCAGAATGATGTTTTTTGCGCGGGCTGCCCCTGTCCTGTTCGCATGGGAAGTGTAAAAGATGCGAGGGCTGCGGAGGGTTTTGTCAGGAATATCAATGCGGGAGAGCTAATGCGAGGTGTGCTTTGCATGAATGAACAAATGGGTGAAGTGCAAATATGTGTGTGTGGGTGTGGGTGTTTGTGTGTGAAAATGCAGTGTCCATCCTCCGTGTGTTTCAAGGTGTAAGATGCTGTGTGTGTGTGTATGTGGGAGTGAGTGTGAGAATGTGAGCGTGTGTCTGCCTTTCTAGAGTGCAGTCAATAAGTAGCACTCATCCTGACCTTTCTCCACATGAAGTGAAGTCCGCCGTGCGGAGAGAACAAGGACCTCTCACTGGACTCCGACACCCGCCAATGGCTGCTGCATCGATGCGCACTTTCACCTTTGATTCTCTCTCTCTCTCTCTCTCTCTCTCTCTCTCTGAGATACGGGTACATATCATGAAAATCAGAACGTGGACGGTAATTTTATGTTGTATTGTGACTTTATATAGAATAATTTAACAATCATATATATATATATATATATATATATATATAAATATATGTACACATTCAGGGATTGCCTTCTTTATTAGCCAGGTAATTGATGTATCACAATAACCTTGAGCATAAGCTCCCAGAAACATAGAAATAATTGTTTGAATACATTAAAATACCACCATAATGTCGCTGGTTCTGACAAAACAGCTGATGCAACGTGAAAAGTAAATAAGTAATATATGTCACGAAAACATTGTGAGTAAGTACATAGTAATAATTTATACCTCATATACCTATATTTATCATAATCTATTATGTGCATATAATGTGTATTTGGTATATATTGGTATATATATTTGCATTATTGGCAATTTCTGTTCCGTATATTTTGTCTTTTGTATATTTGGTTATTTTTATTTGTATTTTATTTTCATTTCAGCACAGAAATGCACCAATCTTCACCACAACACATGCTATGTATTTGAAAATCTACAAAATATGCAAAATGAATACAAATTGTATTCGGAGGACCGAGTCGTGCCAATTATCTTAAATCTCTGTTGGAAGTTACAATCTGACACACTGTATAGGTTTTGATTTCTGCGTGATTTCTTTTTCTAATTAAGATTGCAAATGTGATTGCAGTTGCGCCCGTGCAATTCATCCTCTCTGATTGTATTTGTGCTCTTTTTTTTTTTTTTTTTTTAGCTCCACCTGCCCAGGGACCGCAACATGGATGCGGAAATGAGCTAAGCGCTAATCTATATAAAAGCATCTCCGGCTTTTATAGATGAATGCATTTGCACACAGATCGTCGGGTGTGCCTACGTTCACACACACACAGACACACACACACACACACACAGACAAACACACACACACACACACACACACACAAACACACACACACACACACACACACACACTCATGCACACACACACACACACTCATGCACACGCTACAACTACACAAATACCACGGCGTGCAGACACACTGCATGCTGACATTACAAAGACTGTGACATTTGAGGTCCTTTCTTCCCAGCTGTTCGTACTCTGCATCCCAAGTGACCGACGAAGAGGATGGAGAGAAAAAAATATATACAATTATATGAAAGCTAATAGAGGAAGCTGGAGGAGGGAGTCACAGACGACAGATCCGACAGGGAAGTCGTATAATAACACAATCGTTCACAGCCGCCGCCTTGTGGGAGTGGAGTGGAGGGCGGTAGAAAGGGAGGGATAATCAGATGGATGAAGGGAGGGATACTTTAGCTTTTTTTTTGCTCTTCTGGTGTAGAAAAAATGGAAAGCAAAGGAAAAGCATTGGCTTAGGCCCAACCCCAATTTGTCTGCCTGAGTTGGTGCCATCTTTTTAAATCTCTTTTGAAACGTTCTTTTTAATTTGTGTTTTTATTCGTAAAACAAACAAACCACAATAGGTGTGTGTGTTTGTGTGCTTATGTGATTGTCCCCTCCCTCAAACAGTATTAACTACTTAAATACTACTTAAGTATTTAAGTACTACTTAATAACTGTTGCGCACAGAATCAGATTAAATTCAGTAACTTCTTTATATTTTTGCTTATTTGCCTTTTTTTCCTTTTTTTAAGACTGTTACGCTTTTTTATGATAATAGAAATGCGCCAATCTTTTATGCAGGAAATTTCTAGGATATTAAAATGTACTTGGCCAAGTAAACATTCTGATGCTGAAACACAACGTGCTAGTTTCATATCCAAAATATATTGTATTTATGATATGTCAAATCCAAATGAAAGTGTGCACTGTGCTAAAATAGCATATACAAGACATACAGGTGCATTGTTCCAAGAAATTTGTATGGACAGACTTCCTCACCATTTCATCTCGCACTTGTTTGCACGTAAAAGTAGTAGCTGTCATTTTTCCAATGATTTTCCATCCTTTCCTTCCTTTCCTGCATTGGTGGCACTATACATATGTTTTTGTCCCTTTCTAAATGACTATGAAAATAGACAAAGATCAATTGAAGAGATTCAAAGGCCCGTACCAATTTCTTTTTGTGCCTCACACTATTAGAAGGTAACCCTGTCCACCATCGGTACAGTCTATCACAACACAAAATTGCCCATTGTGCATCCCTTGAGGTTGTAATGAGAATTGAAGATTTGCCACATGCTTGGGAATCAGTAGAGGGACACTTTATAGAAACAGATAGCACTTTGAAATGCAACCGCTAAAGTATGCAACAATGTCCAATGATGCATTGGTTACAGTTGTTGGTGAGATCCTACAAATCACCCAAATGCAGGATAAGGTTATGTTCTAGGAAGCCTTCTGTCACGCATCATTCAAATACAATGTTGGCGTGTCAGATAGTCTTCAAACGCTTGACCCAACTTGAAGATCTTTCAGATAATGTGAACCAATCCGTCGAAGAGTCTACAATGTTCAGACCACTAACCAATTTTGGTGGGTGATTTGTGAATGTTTTATGGTGTGATTATGGTGTTATGTTACACCACTCAAAATATCCTGGCCATTCAAAATGTGCAATTTGACGAAGCTCTTAAGCCTACATGAATACAGAAATCAGAAATTATTGAGATTAAAAATGCATGACATCTGACTGATAAAGGAGTGAATCTCTGTTCTCTGTCTGTCCAACCTCTGTCTGACCCAGCGAACAGCAAGGGTGGGGGGGGGGGGGCTTCCTGTGAAAGCAATCAACCAGTTCTGAACAGACATGTTTGGTGCCGTAAACTTTGAATAAATTAGCGAACAGCAAGTTTATCCAAAAGCGCGACTTGGGTTTATTTCCACGGTGTTTTCCATCGCCAGTTGCCGCAACGTACAGAGAGGCATGTTTTGAACAGGCACTGCACGAGTATAATGAACTCGTATGGCTCAACATCAATAAAGGAATAAGGTAACCCTACTGTGGTCCTGTGTTCAACTTTTTACAATTAAGTTCATATGTCGCTGTTGGCCAGAATGAACTCTGTAATTTAAGGATCATTCATTGTTTTTTTTAATAAAAGCCTACTTATTATTAATAAGTAGAGAATTAAATCAGCACATTAATAATAACTTATTCATTTATTCATGTCTGAGCAGCATGAATTCTTGATATCATGTGTCATGTATTAATTATCAATACCCCGATTATTGTTAAAGATGTGGTCAAGTGAAGCCAAACGCAGGACACACACGATTTTAGGAGTTTGTTCAGGGGTTTAATGTGACAGGGAATCAGGAACAGGCAACAGAAGGGGGATTAGGACAGGCAGGTAGCGCATATCACTGCTATGCGGATGATACTCAACTCTATCTGTCCTTCCCGCCCGACGACCCCACTGTCTCGACGCGGATCTCGGATTGTCTCGCTGACATATCCACATGGATGAAGGAGGGCAGAGGGAGCCAGAGACAGACAGAGGGAGCCAGAGAGGGTCAGAGGGAGCCAGAGACAGACAAACCGGGAATCAAGGAACGGCAGGGCCTTGACAATTATTATGTGTTGCCAGATAAGTGTTGCCAGATTCCCATGAATTGTCCTATGAAATAAAAAAATAATTCACTGAAGAAGCTTACCTGCACTGCAATTTTTCACTTTGAACAATGTTTTCTTTAGGGCTAAAAGAAGTAATATACTGTATATGCTACATCTTTTTGACAGGCACATAGATTGAAAACACAAACTCGTGAGGTGGAGGATGGTATTTAATAGCTGTGTGGATAGCTTCCGTTGGATGATCATAGACTTAAACTGCCTTAACAACAACAATGCATCCAGTGTCTTGGAACTGTTTTGCTATGGTGTACAGAATTCTGGTCTTGCGTCAAGAGTGCGCAGCGACCAGGGCATGGAGAACACTAAGGTAGCTTGTTATATGTTTGAGATAAATCGGCACAGTATGATCCCTCACCGCAGTGTTCACAATCAGAGGATAGAGATGTTGTGGACTGAACAAAATCAAGTAGTCTCATTCCACTTCAGAAACCTATTCAAATTTATGGAGAAACAGGGTGTCTTGGATTCATTGAATGAGGTCCATCTATTTTGTCTGCATTACATGTAAAGTACATAACAAGGGTTGAAAGGGCTGTCAATGAGTTCAGAAATCAATGGAACAACCATGGCATGTCAACCTAAAGAGCATACACCCCCCTTCAGCTTTGGCAGACAGGCGTTCTAAACAGTGCAGTAGTTCATATCACTGCAATTGAGGGTGTTTGATGTGGATGAACACTTTGGAGTTAACAAAGATGACCCTCTACCTGAGTTTGAAACTCAAAATTATGTTATGGTTCCATCAAATGTTTTTATTATTAATGAAAACGGGATGAATTTGTTTGATGGTAGGGGCGGGGGGGGCATTGGCCCATTTCCATTATTTTCAAATCCCAATGTTAAACTTGACATGTATACATGCTCTGATCACACATGGAGCGGATGGGCACCGCTGCCTTCATTTGTGTCTCCCCAATTACCACTAGGTCTCTACGGACTATAATAGCATCACTCTAACTGTGTGCTATAAGCACAGCTGTTTGTGAGTTGGACGCTATTTGCAGCGGTGCTATTTTTGTGGCACTGCAGTTTGCAGTGCAATTCACCGTTGCACCTAACTTGGTGAATTAGAGGCTTGCTTTTTCTGTTATTTGCACCAGTTTAGTGGCTGCAAATGCTGCGCAATCCTTTTGTGAATTCGCCCCACAGTATTTATATTGTTTGTTAAACATCTCAATTTATGAAATGAAGGAGATCATTGAAGATGTAGGTTTGTCAAGATGTAGGTTTTATTCTTCTCAGAATACATTTAAGTTAAATATTATGGTTATATTATACAGTACTTAATCAAATACTGTTAAATTAAAGCCTTTGTGGTGCTTAAATGTTAAATGTTGAACCAAACTCTCACCAGATGAAGAAGATAAAAAGGCACTTCATTCTAAAGCCAAATTGCTCTCAGCAATATCCTTTGTAGTTTGGCTTAATTTTAACCTCAATTTATATGAATTTTCCTACTTGCTTAGAAATGTCATGTAACTTCAAACTGTATATTCTCTTTATGTATAAAGTAAGAATGAACATAAACAATCCTGAATAATCTCTTCGAGACCTCCGTCCAACCGTGATCTTCTCTAAACCGATGAACCTTTCAGAAAACATTCTATTCGAAACTAAAAACAAAACGCCTGCACAGGTGTTTTTTGATAATGTCATAACACCTATGCTACACCTGAGCTAGTCATTCACTTTCAAAACCCTGCGTGTTTCCAATTGCAAAGTCCATGCGTTCTCTGAAGTTTTCGTAAGGGGAGTTTGATGGTAGCTTAAGGCAATTTATGCATGCATTTGCCATGGCCAATCAATGTTTGGTGCTCAAGTCTGGCTCAACTTGTAGGAAATCAATCAGCCGCTGCGGGGAGAAGCCAACAGGTGGTATGACACTAGTTCCAGTAGCAAAGGCCAGAATCTTTCCAAGTTTCGATTGCCCTTCTTCTTGTACAATTAAAACAAGCAGAAAAACATGATTTCTTTATTTAAGTAATACAAAGCCACAAAACATTAGACCTCATGCAACCCAAATCAGTCCCCAGTTTTTTTCTGGTAAAGCTTTTCTCAAGAAAAAATTTTGGGAAAAAAAGGAAGAATTTGTTGTATGTGTGTGTGTGTGTGTGTGTGTGTGCGTGTGTGTGTGTGCGCGCGCGTGCGTGTGTGTGTTACTACATTACTTTAACCCAATCCCTTACCTTGGAGATCTAGTAAGTATTCCCTCCAAAATAGTACAAGAATCTCTTCCACCATTCCCTTATTGCTACCCTCTTCAAAAAGTTGAATGTGGACATCATCATAAGGCTGACGTAAGGGGGCAGGGCTTGACCTAAAGGTTTTTGCGAGACAGGTAACAAAATGGTCGGACAAGCATAAAACAGCTTTAACTCACCCGCTCTAATGGCCATCTTTAAGAGACAAGTAAAAAGATAAAAATAAGTCACCCAAAACGAGTTACTATTCTGTCTGATCAGCGCATGATCAGAGGTATTGTAATCAACCCATTGGTTTCTCTTGTCCGTCTGTACCTATCCATCTTTCCAAATCCATCTCCAATTGCCTTGTTTATTTTGTAATAGGACAATATTTTTTGCCATCGGACAAGAATCAATGCCAAGGCCAGCTTCCTGAACATAGGATCTCAGATGAGATAAGCACTCTTGAAATTTGATGTTAATGACAAATTATCTTGGTGTTATGTCCCTGTTATCAGTAATAGTCATAGGATATATCTTATTACACGTCATGACACATTTATGCAAGGTCTGAATAACCGAATATTGAACTTTCCACCATCCTTTTATTTTAAATCCATTGGTTAATGCAGCTTTATGACATGTATACTAAAAACTGTATTTCAAAATTGAAATGAAAGTTTAAGCATACCTGTCAAGTGGCTGTAATTGCCGGGGACAACATGCATTTGCCAGGTAATCCTGCAATGGTTCCGTTGCGTGTAAGGGATCCTTAAGGGAGGTGCTCTCTGAGACCCAACAAAGAACAAAAACAGCAAAAAAGACAAATATACATATACAGTAATTGTAGATTGATTAGTTAGCTTTGCCAAGTATAAACCTACTTATTAGGTAGGTTCATACTTGCAAAAACAGGATCACTACTAGAATGTTTTGTTTTCCATTTCCATTAAGTGGTATATTGTACAGCAGCATTAATATCAAAAGGACTTGAAAAGTCCACGACCGTGGTATTCGCCACACACCACCCGAGTGGCATTTTAAAGGCCCTCCAACACAGAGACACAGGCGATGGAGTTGAAAGGTACCAGTTTTATTGTAGATAGTGGGCAAGATGGAACAAGCCCAGAATAGATGGAAAACATGTCATGACTAAGGCTCCTCCCGTGTGTGTGGGGGGGATGGCGGTGTTACCTGTTGCTCATTGATTGATCTAATGAGCAACAAGCGTACAGTCACCCTGATCCCCGACTCAATTAAGTAAACCCAAGACAGGTAAACCTTGGAAGGAATAAGCTTGTGCCCACATGGCATCAGAAATTCAACACTGAATGAAAACAGTGGAAGTAAAGTATTACTCATAACAAGGCAGAAAGGTAACATTTTGAAGATGCTCTATTGTTTTAATTTGATTGTTTGATACCAAAATATTGGTCAAGCCATTTACAACTTTAATTATTTTCCAAACATTAAAACGTTGTAGTTTTTTGTCTAGATATTTTTGATCCCTACAAAAACACAAAACATGAATTACATTCCATGCCGGCACTATGAATTCATCTGACATCCTCTGGAATTATTTTGTTGAATGCCTCTATTTTCCATTACATTTCTTTATATTTGTTCTTATTCTATATATTTATTCTTCACTCTTATTTTTTCTAGTGCTGTAGTTTCATATTTATTTATATTGTTTTTACTTCAAAGCCATTCAAAACATGAAACATCTTAAAGCTTTTTTTTCGTGACATGCCTGCACACCATTTCCAATGTTTGATGTGTGATATCAATGTATGATATGTATGTATGATATCCTTCTTGGAGGTTTTGTGAGACAGAGTGGTCGACCTAACCCCTGGGCAACTCCAGAAGTGAGATCATCAGCAACACGAAAGTGTTGCGTCATTTGAGGATTCGTCAATATCTTCCAGGTCCGACTTCATTCTGTCTACAGGTCGAGACTTTAAACTTTAAATTGTGAAATTTCTCAAATATCAACAGGTAAGTGAATCTTTGCTTTCGTTTTCAATCTTTTACTTTTTATTTTATTTGCATTTGGAGTCTGTTTATTAACGTAGTTGGATTTGTTTACAGTACAGCATCTTTACAACGCGCTTTATTGCTGGAATTATTAATAATCTATAAAAACACATTGCAGCTATTGAAGGGAGGAAGGCGGTGCCTGTTCTTCTTGGGGCCAAGGGAGAAGTCAGGGACTGCAGCAGTGTGTTCATCCCATTAAACAGAGGAGGATGCAGGAGATTTCCACAAAGTAAATGTGTATTTATTTTTTACTTAGTTTATTGATCAGTTATTTGTGGTTTGATTATTAAATTAAGGAAACATTCAATGGATATATTTGTGTACGTTTGAAAAAAATATTAATACATTATAAATAAATAGACAAAAAGTTATTGCTTGATAAGCTTAACATATGTGAGGTTTAATTTGTTGTGTGGGGAAAATGTATTAGTTTGTTTATTTAACTCAGTAATCCACGTTAGTACCGAACATCAACAATTTTGTTTATGTGGTTGATGCATACAAGACTTGGCAACTATACTTTTTAACTAAATACATATTTTGAATGGACCTCTATGGGAATCTATGCTCCAGTTTATCCTTTGCTCCCAGAAAAATAGAGCCGAGGCATTAAAGTAAAAAAAGAGCCTTGCGGCATGTTGCTTTTAACAACGCTTCTGCGTAGTGTGACCTTCTATATTGATTAAAATGGCAGCGTAGCCGAAGCGGTTTCGCAACACTGACTTGCTGATTCTGGTGTGGCTCAAGGATAAAAGTCAATAACATTAGACTTCTAGTGAGCTAATTGAGGTTAATGTATATTTAAAGCACTTCTAATACTGTAAGCCTGATGTTTCCTTTTAAAATTTTCAAAATCAGGGTATCTTATTTTATTTTATCCAGGAGGTTTCCTGTGCTTCCTACTGAATTGGGACATATGACGCTAAGTTACCTACATTTGCCACCTATTAGGAAGCATTCTTGCAATTGAGATACAGTTGCCGCATAGTACAATTGTCTTTGGGGTCATAGGTGTGTATTCTAAGCAGGTGTATTTGCTACAGGGGGCCTGTTGTTCGCCGAAATGGCGAGTAGTTGGAGTAACAACAATAATAACAACTTTCCTGCTCAGTGCTAGAAGTTGGCCGGTTCTCACCGGTACGCATAACTCTCTGTACTCTGTTCTGCCCTCTCAAGTGTACAAATCAAGTGGACATATTGTAAAATATATCATACTTTTCTGAGTCAGAGCAGACTTTTTCTTTTAATTATTAGAACGCATAAGCTGCTGCATTTACATTTAAAAGGAAGTGAAGTTTGGTGACTTCAATACAGACCATCAGCATTAAAAAAATAAAAATTGGAGCTTAACAGTCCGAAAAAAGGAGAATAAAGAATAAAATAAATTATGATAAAAACAAACAAAAAAAAAATCTGTTCCGACAAATATAATGGAGACAAATCTACAGGGCTCCCATATAGTATGATCTATATGAGTATTGTAGAGTGTGTGAGAGACAGTATAATGGTGTGTGAGAGAGTATGATGGTGTGGGGAGAACATGATTGTGTGTGTGAGAGAGTATGATAGTGTGTGTGAGAGTATGATAGTGTGTGAGAGAGAGTATGATGGATTCAAGAGATTCAAGATGTTTATTTATCACATACCTATATATACAGGCATACATATATGCAGTGAAATGTAATTGCAACGCACCCAGAGATTTTGCACAAAAGACACAATAGCTAATTAATTAAGAAATCAACTAACTAACTAAGCTAACTAACTGAACTAATACGTACTAGGACACAATAGCCTAGTATATTAAGTAATTAACCATTAACTAAACTAACTGATTCCTAAAACTTAATTCAGTTTATAAATAAAATAAAATAAGCATAAAAAGGTAATATACTAAAGGGGATGCAAAATAGAAGATATGCAGATATCTACAGAAAAATGGCATGTGGATAAAGTGAATAAAGTGAGGTGAGTGTGTGTGGAGATATGCAGTAAAGTATACCACAGTATGACACTACAATACAGTAACAGTACAGTATGCAGTACAATGTATAACATACATTTACAGTAATGCAGTGGGGGCTTATGTATGTGTCTCAGTGGGGGCCATTGGTGAGTTCAGCATTGACAGTCCTTATGGCTTGCAGTCTCAATCTCCCTGTTCTTACTGCGTGACTGCGCAGGCGCTTGCCCGGCCGCAGCAACAGGAACAGTCCGTTATTGGGGTGGTGAGGATCCTACATAATCCTGCATGCTACTACACCTCCTGGTGTATAAGTCCTGCAGGGAGGGGAGGGTAGTTCTGCTGAAAACCAGGCAGTTATGTTGCCTGTCAGGATGCTCTGCACTGCTCCACAGTAGAAGGACTGTGTTCAGGGTGTGGGAGCTGGACATGTGTCTCGCTCCTGCAACTTGACAACCAGTCTGGTGGGGACTATGGTATTGAAAGCTGAACTGTAGTTGATGAACAGCATTCTCACATAGCCCCCCTTCTGGCCATCCAGGTGTGTAAGCGTGGAGTGCAGTACCTGGGAGACCCCGTCACCGGTCGATCTGGTCGCGAACTGCAGCGGGTCAATGTTGTGGGGGAGGGAGACTCGGATGTAGTCCTTAATCAGCCTCTCGAAGCACTTCATGACCACCGAGGAGAGGGCCACCGGACGGTTATCATTCAAGCAGGCTGGAGAGGCAATCTCCGGCACAGGGATGATGGTGGACCTCTTGAAAGAGGACAGGACCACCGCCTTGGCAAGAGAGGCCTTGAATATCCTAGCACCAGGACTAGCTTGTTAGCAGAGGCCTTCAGTACTCACCCAGATATGCCATCTGGGCCCGCGGCTTTCCTGGTGTTCACGCACATCAGAACCCTCCTGACGTCATGCTCAGACACAAAGTGTGCGCTCATCCCCAGCGGTGTAACTCCAATTAGCCAGTGAGCAAGCCATATTGTTGCCAGCCTCAAACTGCACATAAAAGGAGTTCAGTTTGTTGGCTAGAGAGGCATCCACACTCGTGTCCAGGGAGGGGCTGCTCTTGTAGTTAGTAATATTCCGCAGCCCCTTCCACAAGTATCTGGTGTCCCTTTTCTCCATCTGTCGCTCCACTGTGTCTCCGTACATCTGTTTAGTGTCCTTCACCACCCTCCGCAGTTTGTATGACACCGCTTTGTAGTTGTCCATGTTTCCGGATACAAG
The DNA here is from genome assembly GCF_960531495.2 of Zeus faber. Classification (NCBI taxonomy): domain Eukaryota; kingdom Metazoa; phylum Chordata; class Actinopteri; order Zeiformes; family Zeidae; genus Zeus; species Zeus faber. The sequence goes on along the minus strand of NC_137199.1, from coordinate 5,401,737 downwards.
AACATCGTTATAAGCGGCCGTGTGAGCATTCAGAGCACTGCTGATGAATTTATAGACCTGGTTTCTGGTACGGAAATATTGTAACTTTCACTGTGGGAACGATTCTGTCCGCTAACGTAGCTATGAAGCTCATGGCTAATTCTGTAAACTTTCCGACATCACTGGAACTTGATTGGAACATGTCCTGGGCAACGTCCCTCAGAGCGTCCTGAAGCGCGGCCTCTGATTCTTCTGACCACCGCTTTACGTCCCTCGTAACTACCTTTCCACATACGATGCTGGGATTGTAAACAGGAAGTAACAAGATGGCTGCGTGGTCCGATTTCCCGAAAGCAGGGAGCGAGACGGTCTTGTATCTGTTCTTGTACGGTGTGTTGCAGTGGTCCAAAGTTTTTACTCCCCTGGTGGCTCACGGGATGTGTTGATGGAAATTAGCCTGACCTTTTTTAAGGTTCGCCCTGTTAAGGTCCCCAGCCAGGGATTGTTTGTTCTGAAGTCCACACAACACATCATAGAGGTCCAGTAGTGCTGTGTGTGTGTCTGCTTGCAGTGGAATATAAACGGCTGTGATGATGACCGTGCTGAGTTCCCGAGGGAGGTAGAATGGACGGCATGAGATGGTCAGCTGTTCCAGGTTTAGCAAGCAGGAGCTGGAGAGAGTCTTGATGTGGTTGGGGTTACACTGGCTGTTGTTTTTCATGAGTCAGACGCCTCCACCCTGGGATTTCCCGATACTCCAACCTGTCGGCACAGAACACTAAGAAGGCCTCGGCTGGACATATGCCATGGTCCGGTACTAGCGGGTTCAGCCATGTCTCCGTCAGGCAGAGGACGCAGCAGTTCCTCGTGTCCCTTTGGAATGTAATCCTCGCTCAAAGTCCATCCAACTTGTTCTCCAGGGACTGGACATTGGCAATGAGGATGCTAGGCAGAGGTGGATGGTAAGGTTGTGTCCTCATTCTGATCCGAATGCCGCCTCATTTACCGCAGTGCTTCCTCCATCAGCGCACCCGTGGAACAGTGACTGCATTGAAGTTATTGTCTTTGTTGATCGTGGTGGGGCATAGAATCTCCCTCGGCCACTTGGATCAGAGGATAAAATGTCCCGTAGTTTTCTTCCAGGGAATTTTTTATATCCACGAGGGCATCGGGGTCATAGGAGATCCCTGCCGATGAGTTTTTGACGGACATAGCGATATAAAACAAAATAAATGCAAAAATGTGGGTAATAACACGGAGCATTTGTGCAGGCGACCACAAGCGGCACTTCTGCTTTCGGCAGCAGCACTTCTGAAACCAGGATAGTGTGTGAGAGAGCATGTTAGTGTGTGAGAGAGAGTATGATAGTGTTTGAGAGAGTATAATAGCGTGTGAGAGAGAGTATGATAGTGTTCGAGATAGAGTACGATAATGTGTGAGAGAGAGTATGATTTTGTTTCAGTTGATAGTCAGGGAGAGCATGATAGTGTGTGAAAGAGAGTATGATGGTGGGTGAGAGAGAGTATGATAGTTTGAGAGTGTTAGTGGTGGGCAACACTGCATTATTTTAATTAGATATGATACCAATACTTTTTGTTGCAATCTACTACTACTACTAATACTGATCATTTCTTCAATGGGTGTGTGATTTTTACAAAATAATGTTGTTGTTTTTTTATAATAAAATGATCATTCACACAAATCACATGACACACATGATGGCCATTATTAACAAATTTATTACAAAATCAAATGTGAGTACAATTAGATAAAATGTTTGTGCTAAAAAGTGTAAAACAATGTCCAGTATTTTACGTAAACACTATTATTAAATTATATTTAATGAAATAAATAATCATAACATGAATATAAATAAACTACATTTAAATACCAATAACATAAACATGCACATTTTGCACTTTCGAAAAGATTTCCTAATTTTCGAAAAGCCATGCTTTTTCCAGAGCAACTTACACTTTCTACATATTCAACTATTTAGGCCTCCTGACGACAAGGTTGGGAAAAAAACTCATCAGTCATTCATTTTCTTCAGAATTTTTTTTCAGAAATTTAAACAAAAAGATCTTAGAATTTTATTAACTTAATTTTGATTTCAATGCAACATTTCCTCTCGCACAAGTTTGATGTGGAAGTGTACGGCTGTGCGCCTGCATGGACTGTGTGCTCGGTTCTTGTGCCACATAGGGTTCCACACTCATGTGACACAGGCCAGATTAAAATATGAGGGTATATTGGCACAAACATTATACAAAATCACTCCAAATGTTTGGAAGTTATGCAGCCACCCACGTTTTGTATTTTTTTATTCAATTTTATTATCAATATATTTTAAAAGGAATCGATTGCAAATTAGTAGCTTGTGAGTATTGAGGTATTGATCCCGCAGTATCGATCCACGCATCCCTAGAGAGAATATGACGGTATGTGAGAGGGTATGATGGCGTGTGAGAGAGTAATATAGTGTGTGTGAAAGAGTATGATAGTGTTTGAAAGAGAGTGTGATAATGTGTGAGAGAAGTTAAGAATTTATGGCCTATGATCTCATAAGCACGTTTGTTCTATGTTCATGTATCAATTATATTTGTATGATGCTTATAGATATTTTTGATTATAGTATTTTCTGAGTTTGTTGGATCAGCCAAGACTATGTTGTTAAAAGAAAACAGTAAAAAAAAAACATTGCATATGCTACGAAAACCCCATTCTAACCTACTATACTGAAAAACAAACCAAACCAGCTAATCCACAATCCATCGACAGTCCAGGGATGGGAAAAACGATATTCACATACAAAATATCAACATTTTTTTTGAACCATATATAACGATATATATGTCTTTATGAAACTGAATGTGTATCTGATGCCGTCAAGGTGGAAAACGAATTGTTGAAATAATTGTGTTGATCAGGAAGGACTTATTTTCTTCTGTGTCCTATGCGACGTGTGGAAAGGATGTACATGCAAAGGACGTACAATGCTATGGAAAAACACAAACCTGCTTAAACATATCAAGTAATATACAATGGTTGAACATCTTAGTGAGACAGACCGATAAACATGTAGACGAATAGGATATAATAGGCATTAAAGTAATTTGAATACATTTGGATAATAACACCTAAAACAATAACAATAATAATAAAAAAGGTTTACTTAACACTGATACAAAATCCTCAAAATGTATATTTTTAATGTCCACATTTAGCGACTTTCACCGTAGACGTGACAAATATCTTCTCAAAGATGGGAGAACTAGACGAAGAATCCGGTAAGTAATTGGTATCGGAGTACTGGTCTTGGTATTACTTATAATAAGAAATAAGAGGTATCACCCACCCCTAGCTACTTGTCTCCATCGCTGCATCCCGCAACCAATGAGCATCAGATGCTTATTAATAGTTAACAGACGTTTTGCCAGGAATACTCTCCCTGCTGGATATCCCTTCATATATATCCCTGTGTTCTTCTTCTGTCCTTTCTCCACCACCCTGCTTTTCTTCCCCTCACACCTGGGCCAACGCTCCACCAACCCATTGCACTGCAGGAATAAGATGTGACTCCTCTTCGCCGCAACCTGTAACTCTTTTTCTTTCCTCTGGTTTCTCGAGATCTTTTTTGTCATCCGATGCCCCCGCAGCCCTTCGCCGCCTCTGACAACCGCCGCCCATTTCCATGGGGCTGTAGCTTGACAGCGCGTCAAAATATTGACACCCGAGGAGCACCGGGGGGACTCAGAAAGAAGAAATATAAAAAGGGAGTGAGGAGCGAGGTGGCGGGCGGAGAGCAAGGACTCAAATGGGCAGATGAGAGAGAGACAGAGAGAGAGGGAGGGAGAGAGATGTGAAGCAAAGCAAGACCCACTTTCTTATTGACTACCCAAAACTGGAAACAAAAAAAAAAAAAGGTGAATTATTTCCTCAAAATTGAGGGACACTCCCTCTTGAAAAGAAAAATGAAAACAATCCCCGACTTCCCTCTCCTTTCGAAAGAAAAATGTCCTACTCCGTGGAAGGATGTACTCCTTCATGGGAGAAAGGCCTGACGAAGCAGCGACGCTGGGAGAATTTATAACTCCACGTCAAAGAACAAGGCTTCTTCTTTCTTTTAGTGTGAGGCAGGTTTAAGGTTTTGTACCAAGTGTTATCAACAGGGCTGCCCCCTTACAGATAAATAAAGAAACCTAATAACCAGCCTTAAAAATATACATTTCATGTACAAGTGCTGTGCTGTTAATTACAACGGTTAAACAGTACATTGGTTAAACTTATGAGGCCCTATTGTTTATTTATAAATATACACATTTAAATGACATTTTGACATCATTTGCACTGAAATGTTGCGTATGGTAGATAGTTTCAGGATAGGCGCCGCGGTCTGGGTGACTTGCTGCCCCTTTCCCATTCCCGGTCGAGATCACCCGGACGGCCGCCAGCTTTACAGCGCCCTGACCTCACCACATTCCGGGGCCGCAGTCTCGCTTACTCGCGGCGCCTTCCCCGTCCCCGGGGTGCAGCAGAAGTAAGTGAGTCCATTGGGAACTTTTATTATTGTTGACATCTGTTTCAAATTAAAAGCCCTCTAGTGTTTCATACACAGGCCCACATAGGCTTTAAGCTTGACAATGCTTTTGACAATGAACTCCCGAATGGAGTTTGTTTTATTCTTCCTGCGACCAACCGACCAGGGAAAAACTTGGTCAACTAAGACTCTTCCAATCGACTAACGTTTGGTCAAGCATTTGGGGGCAGCCCTGATTATTAAGTTATCATACATTATCTTGTCATGTTTTCAAATTTTTTTGGCAACACTTCACAACACCATTCTAACAGGGAGTGAGATTGATAGAGCATGGCCGAGAAGCATAAAGGATACAGGAGTTTTCATCTTTAAGTTTGTTATGAACCAGCCTTGCGAGTATGCCGCTGCGTGAAAAAGACCGAACAACGAATGGAAAAACAAAGGGAAGAAAAAAAACATTTGCTCACCTTAAGCGGCACAATAGGACCCCATTAGCCGGCCCGAGAGCGAATTTGTCAGCAAGTCATTATTGCTAAATGCGATCTAGAACGCCAATCTTAAAGCCATTAGAGTTACAGATTAGACGGCACTTAGCCCCCGTTTTCATACCTTTATTGCCAGCTTTGTTTTGTTAAAAAATGTACATTGTGAGGGGATTAAAGAGTCTGGATAAAGGAGAGAGAGGGACACGTGGACTGCATCTGAAATGTCAAATTAGTGTTCAGCACCAAAACCACTGGATGCGAGAAGTACTGTCCCAGGATGATATACTCACATAAGTATGCTGAACAATAGTACGAATGTGTAGCATGTCATTTTGCCCTTTTTTATATTATAAGTCCATACCAGGTCAGCTCCAAACATCGTGTACATATGTAGCTATTTTGTCCAAAAGTCAAGGAATATATATGGCCAACACTCAAATAACGTTATAAGTCCCCAAGGCACAAAGCACAAAATTGGGCAAAATAAGATTTCTCTGGGCCATCACAAAACACCCTATAACTGCAGGTAAAGTTTAAAGAGAGGGTTAAAAGTATAGGAAACAGTTTTGCGTAATGTCAAAAACCAAATAAACGTATAAGGACTCCAGAATTATTAAGTAGTTCAGGGCAAACTATTGCGACCCCTGACCAGACTAGAGCTGTGGCTGGATCATTAATGGTAATTCATGGCAAAATAATCAGGCTGGTTCCAAATCAGCTCCATAACATTTTACTATTATGAAGAAAAAAACTCCCGAAAACTATGGCAGGTGTTTAGAATTATTGATCGTACATCATATAAAAGGCTAAATTATCATAAAAATATGATAATTATTGTACATCTGGCAATGCTGATGCGTAGTGAAGTTGAAGATTGTAACCATTTTTAACTCCTAGATTGTTGCACTTCTTTCAGTGTGTAAATGTTGTTTAATATTTTATTGCCCGACCCTTTTACGTGCTATATTTTTATGCTGATAAATTTAAGTAACATTGTCCGCTGCATTCTTGGCCAAGACTCTCTTTTACAAGCGAGTCTGAAAATCAAGGAGACTAACCTGGTAAAATCATGAAATATAGAATAGTGAAAAATAAAATACAAAATGGTCTTAGAACTCCACCCACAGGATCCAAGGATTTCAGAAAGTTTTGCATTTTGGAGTTTTGCTGGATGTTGAGACGACACCCGCGGATAAACCGAGTGAGAACGAGACTCGATCCGGTCGTAAAAGGGCAAAGTGCGCTCGGAGACTCTCCACGTTTATTTATGCGTCTGTGAATTCCCTGTTTCACATCGTGCCGCTCTCGAGAACACCGATGCCCTTCTCTGTGACTATTATTATTATTTTTGTTTTTATGATATTGCTATTGCCGGCTCTGGACAGGCGAAAAACTTCACACACATACACAAATACACACTTACACACTTACACACACATATACACACATACACACATACACACATACACATGCTATCAGTGGCACGTCATCGCTCCTTATCGGACTCCGGCCATCACCGGACCTGTCAGAATATTTTATCGCTCAGCGATTTCGGGAGGCGGTCTCGTTCATCACTGAGACTGGATCATGGCGGGTGGGGTGGGGTGTGGGGTTGTTTGACGGAGGGGCGGGGAACATACATTTGGTTTACAAATGAGAACGAGGCAAAAGGAGAGCCCCGGATGGGCGGAGCGGTGAGGGAGAAAGCATGCAGGGGATGCAAATTTGCGCTCGCACACACACACACGACTGCACGCATGGTGATGGAGCGACTTCTTAATAGTGTGTTTTTTCGTGCGTATTCTTATGTTGTGTGTGCGCCGGCCAATTTGACTTATTATCACTTATCAGGCTGTTTTTCGCTGTCTAAACGCTGCTGACTGCTTCATCTGGCGTTCATTTTGTTATGTTAAACAGGACGCCTCCGTCCCTCGCTTTCTCCGAAAGCATCCAGGCAGCGGTGTGGAGAAAGCATGTCAGGCACATATAGAAATGATCTGTTTGTTTCTTAGAGAGAGGAAAGCGGTTCACACAGCGGTTCGCGTCAGAAGAGAGCTTCAGCAGCCCCGCTCGCTTCTACAACTGCAGGGATTTGCCTGGACAGATGTGTGGAATGACAAATTGCCCTTCACTGCTGTGTTTCACATAATAAAAAAAAAATCATTTTGATCAAGAGCGCCTAAATTAGAAATGGCTAGGTTTAGGTATTAGCTTAGAGATGGTTATTTTTAGGTATTGAGTTAGAAATTATTTACTTAAGTTATAATGTTTGAGATGGGTTCGTTTAGGTGTTAGGCTTGAGATGGGTTAGTTTAGGTGGTAGGGTAGAGATGGTTTAGATTAGGTGTTAGGCTAGAGATGGTTTAGATTAGGTGTTAGGCTGGAGATGGTTTAGATTAGGTGTTAGGCTGGAGATGGTTTAGCTTAGGTATGAGGTTAGAAGTGGTTAGGTTTAGGTGTGGTTTTGGTGTAGGGGTAGGATTACTCTAAACATATTGTATGGAATGGCAGTTAGCTGGTTACCAAAGCAAAATGCATTCAAATCGCACAAATCTGGGTAGTCCTCAATGTGCAGAAAAAAAATATAGTGAAATAAGGATCAAGATATTTGTTAAATACCACTTGCATGGTATTTAACAATGGACAACTAACTTATACACTAATGCAACTGACTTGATACTGAGTTGAGCAATATCAGTTGACTATCCAAGCAAAGGGTAACCAAATGTAGATCTAAAGAAATTGGTATAGTACTGTGCCTACTCAATGTCCTTTCTGGAGAGGATGGCTGGAGGTTGAGTGTCGGACAGAGGACAGTCAAACGGCTTCTGATTGGTTGAGTGACAACGCGGCAGGCCATTCAGATCCATGAAGACGGGAAGTAGTCTTCATTGTCATCACAAAAGTATGTTTTTATGGATGTAAGTATAAATTATTTATATATAACTTATAATGAAAGTCCAAGGAGGCTAGAAGAATGGAAGAATGTGAATGACGTTCTTTAATGTTTGGACAGACTTAATTATGATGGCGATGGCGTGTGTGTGTGTGTGTGATCCCATCAAGGCTCAGCTATTCATAGCGCTGTATAACTGCGAATAAAAGGAACAACAGAGCCAACGATAGGGCCTGTACTGTGCAGGGACTAGATCAAGTATTCAGATATTTATTTCAAACGCATTTCAGCAACTGAACCTCAACCTTTTCCAACTGCTCTCAAAAGCGTCAATTAGGGGTTAGGATTTGAAACAAAACTTGAATATACTGGCATGTCTATCATCACATTGGACTCCTTCCCGCACCCAGTCATTTATGGCCATATTGGGTGACGGGAACAGGTGGTGGGATAAGGTTGTTCATCTCGTTTATTGGGACGCAGTGGGACCACTTTCCATCGAATCTAACATATGGCATCTAATCGACACATGTAGGATTATGGAGTAAGGGATAACGCGGGGGGAGATCCAGGGGCCACAGTCGCTTTGCAGTTATTGCAACCACACCAATCAGAATGCACACACTTTGAATCCTCCAGAGAATTTGGGGAGAGCTTTTAGATGCAGAATTATGATAGAGAAAGCCAATGCCAAGGGCTTTAAACTCCAGCTTAAGGGCTGTGCTGGAATCTGCTTTGGAAAACCTGAATGGAAGAAATTGGAAAAAAGACAAAGCTCCTCATTAGAAATAGAGTTGTAGTTGTTTTTTACTGACAGATTACGGCTTCTGAGTTTACTTCCCCAAGAACCCCCTACCCAAATCTATAAGGGTCTGGATGGACCTGCCAAGATGGCAATGAGTTTAAACCCAAACATGAGGCTTCAAATGGTCTCTTCAGAAAAAGTGTTGTCCCAGTCTATTTTATTTCAACAGCCCAGGTTTTTTTTCCTCAGGGAAATGGGTCTGTTGATGTTTTTAATTCATGGGGAAATCTAAATGCAAAATGCAAACAATGTAGAACGGCACTTGACACAGTATAGACTCCCCGCTCTACAATCGGGATGGGAGACCGATCGGGATAAATGATGGTAACCAGCATTTTAATAAGGTCTAGGCTTAAAAATTACAGACCTGTCCTTTAACAAACTCACGCGAGTCACCTACTGTATCTTCCCAAGACTCTGAACCTTGTCTCCTGATTTCCCCTGGATGGCTTGGATGGATAGCTGTTCCCCCTTCTTAACAACACTATAATGAAAATGTGATATTCTTGGATGGCAGTCGGGAGGTAGAGTGACAAAGGGTTGGTTTCGAACTTGAAGGACATGTGGGTACACAAACAACAACAACAACAACAACAACAACATCTGCACTCCTTCCCCTTGGGCACAGACAGCTTTAATTGTACGGGGCTAAATTAATGCAAATTCTATGCTAACTCGAAGTGCCTTTCAGCAAGTGACTTCAAGTATTGCAAGTAAGAAAACTTTTGAATTATTGATGTTGGAGTCTATCGTAGCTGGCCCCACAGTGAAAGCCAGAGTTCAAGCAATTAGAGAAGCTATTAAGCAATCTAACCAAATTAATCAAATATGAGCGAATCTAAACGGAATTCTTTTGAATTTACACAAACAGGTTAGCAAAATCGGACCGGAATTTGAATTCCACCAACCTCTACCTCCTTCTACTCTACCGCCCTCTACCTCCCTCGACTCCTACCTAACCTCTGTCTACTCAACCTCTACTTTACCTCCATCTACCTCTATTTGTCCTCCCTTTACTCTACCTCTACTCTGCCATTACCCTACCCCTACTCTAGCCCCAATCTACCTCCTTCGACTTTACACCTACTCTTTCTCCCTCTACCTTTACTTCTTCTCCCTCTACCCCCCCCCCCCCCCCCTACTTTAGCTCCTGGTACTCGTCCTGTATTCTTTCTCCCTTTACTCTTCCTCCATCTACTCTTCATCTACTCTTATCTACCACACTCTACCTCTACATCCGTCTACTCCACTTCCACATACATCTACTCTACATCTACTCTACTCGACATCTACTTTACTTCTAACCTGTACTGAACTGATGATCGAAGCCACAGTATTTGTCAATATGTTGACAATATATAAAATATGAAAAAAATATATATATAAATATACCACACCATTTTTCATTGATGGTTGTCGTGAAATTAAGACAAAATGCATATTTAATGTTGGACATTGGACATTATTTGACATTTATGGATTATTTAGTTCTTTATCTATTTCTTAGTTATGTCTTAGTATTATAAAACTAAATTCTTAAGTGCTATAATACGAGGAAATATTTTATTTTACCTGGTCTTATTTGCCAAGATAACAGGTTTAATTGACATGCAAGATAAACAAAACATTTTTAAGCCAACCAATGTGACACATTTGGGGGTTTTCTATCTTTTCTGATGGGTTTGTAATTTGTAATTCTCTTTTTTTAATAGCTAGGGCTGTATCATTACATTTGCCCTTTACCTAACAAAACAAAATTTATCTTTTAATTGGAATCTCAGGAGAAGCAAGGTTAAATGTCACAGACAAATGGATATAATTTTCTTATTTATTTAAAATTTTCACTCTGTATCTCTCTTTCGACTCACTCACTTTCAATGTGTCACATACCTCTTTCCCAATGTCGACCAACAGATCGACATTGGGAAAGATCACAAGACGATTTGAATTATGTTTTTTAAACATGTAATTTGACATATCATTACAACTCCCGAATCTGTTTTAATAAGGTATTTGTTGTTCAAATATCAGTATTTTACTTGTTCTGTCTAGGATGGGTCGACCCGAAATAAAACAAAAACACAGAATGGCTTATAACGATTTGTTGGTTTTCAGCAGTCTAGGTGTCAAATAAAAAAATGATACCAAAAAAAAAAAATCTATCTTGGGTTTTTTGAATTTTGACATCGAATCACTTCACTCAGCGAATCAAACAGCATCATTCAAATTGACACCAAAGAATCATGACGCGATTCTGGTCAGGTATTCTGTTCTGCCCAGGTCTGAGTAGTGAGCTGCGAACAATTTGTTCATAGTGAACAAATCCTTTATAGTAAACAAATTGTTCGTAGTGAAGAAGAAAGAGAAGAAGAAGAAACAGTCTTTATTTGTCACGCAACACACCACACTACAACACATGCTTGCACACACACACACACACCTCTGCATTTGACCCATCCTGGCTTGTCCTTCCTCTGGGGGCGCAGCCAGGAGCAGTGGGCAGCATACGTGGACGTGCTCGGGGACCAGGTGATAAGTGTCCATCGCTGGTCAGACGATGATGGGTGCATGTTTTTTTTGAGGGGGGTCCTTACTGACGTGAGGTGGAGGAAACCCCATGTGAGCACGGGGAGAACATGCAAACTCCACACAGAAAGGCTCCTATTTGGGAGAAAACCCGCCGGAGCACGGTGCCAACAGCGCCCCAGGCGGGAATCGAACCCAGGACCTTCTTGCTGTGAGAAGGTCCTGAATGATTTATTTTTAGATTGGTTCTTAGTGAACGCTTGTAGCGACCAAATCTTTTAGATGTCTTGCTGCAACTTTTCTGACGGTTGTTCAGAGGGAGTCCTTACTCCCTCACACCAACTGAATCAAAAAACCAAACGCACAACTCTTTTTTTTGGTTGGTCGCCAAGGCCCGAATCTGAAATAAAAAGCTGAATATTTCTTCACCAGGTCATAGGTGAACGATTGACATAATCGTCCGTCGGGGACAGTGCGTCTGGCCAACCGGCTGCTGGCCCCGTCAGTGTCAGTTTAGGGAAAATTAAAGCAATTTTCCTCTAAGCTGTTTTCTTGAGCGAGAGACACATGGAAAGCCAGCTCACTCGATTCTGTCCAAAACAGTCTGCGGTGAGGTGAGGGGATTGGCTCGGGCCTTGAATAACAACTCCCCCTCCACACTCCATCTCTCTCGTCTTATCGCTCCTCTGACTTTTTATTTTTCATTGCGCCCTCCACCCCAAACAGCCCACTTACTCATGTCATGGTGCCAATGGCCAGATGCGCACACACACACACGCACGAAGACAGGCCTAACGCACCTACATACATACACACACAGCGTCCCTAACACACACACACACACACACACACACACACACACACACACACACACACACACACACACACACACACACACACACACACACACACACACACACACACACACACACACACACACACACACACACACTTCTCCTGGGTTTTCAAATTTAAAAAGAGAAAAAGGAAAGCTGAGTCGGCGGCTTTGCCGAAGGAGAGACTTTCAGTTCCGTCTTCTTCTGCCGTCTCCCCAGAGACAGAGACACAGAGAGAGCGAGAGAGAGAGACAGAGAGAGCGAGAGAGAGAGAAATGAAGGAGGAGGAGAATGAGAATAGCTTAAACACATAATGCGTTATTAACTGACGAGGGCGAGACAAAGGGCCAAGGTGACAGAGGAGGAGGAATTGCCCCCATCCGTCTCCCCCACCTCCCTCTGAATTGTTCTCTTTGGTTTCTTTGTGTTTCTCTCTCTGCTTTCGGTGTTTGAGGTTTGGTGGTTTTGTTGGTTTGTTTGTTTCAGTTCGGAAAACGTCTTATTTCCTTTTTTCCTTTTTTCCCCCAGTCGAGGTCTCAACCCCGTTTTCGATGAGTTTCAGACGGCGTTGCCTCTGAAAACCCAACGTCGCCGATAGAAGTGTATTTGTGGAATGAAAAAGGACTGTCGCCTGGCAACACTCGGGTGTTTGTGTAATAATAATTAAATCTTGAAATACATTACTCATTACTCTCCCTCCACTCTACCTCCATTCTGCCTGTACTACATCCTTCTCTACGCTACCTCCCTCACCTCCCTCCAACTCTACTCTTATCTACCTCTACTCTTCACATACTCCACCTCACTCTACTCTACTTCTATTACACCCAACTCCACACAAATTCTAGGCTTAAAATATATATTTTTTAATATTTTCTATCATTAAAATGCAAACACACACACGCCCACTGCATTTTGCACTTTTCTGATGTTTTCTGTTATTTCTGTTTTTACATTTAGCTCTAAAAAACAGGGTGACACTTTTACAGAGTAACTATTAACAAAAAAAACAAACTAGCAGATATGGAAAATGGATGGCAAATTTACCTTGATTGATCTACTAGTTAGTGTATATGTTATATGGTGTACATCGTATATGTTACTGTATATTACTACATTTTTCTCGTTTGTTTTTTAGGAAATTTTTTTGCTACTTTTTAGATTATATTTATTATTTATCATCGGGTTTTTTGTATATTGCCATATTTTTGTTATCAATTACTGTTCTACTATTATTTTGCTAGTATATTTTCACATTTGTCCATCTAGTTATCTCTCTAGGTTTACTGTATATTGGCATTTCCGTTTTGTATTTATAATAATATATTTATATTATGAATTATTATTATTATTATTATTATTATTATTAATAATATTATTGATATTATTCTAGTGCTATTCTTGATTTGTATGACCTTTTTTGGATGTAAGCTGCAGTGAGATTTGCGCGAATTTCCCTCCGCGGATGAATAAAGTACTTATCTTAAAAACATTCAGTTAATGAGCAGGGGGGCATACACACAGAAAATTTGCCCTGAAGGCTTTTATTTACACTAACTATTTCATCAGGCTGCAAGGTACAATAAATGGTACAATAACTGAGGAAAGGGTTGATTCATGCCGCATTCACATGGGAAGATGGGAACAGCATAATGGCACAGGATAACACTTTCCGAACGGCACGGGGTGAGCGAGAGGGAACAACATGACGATATGTTACTATGAGGATGTACCAAAACTGCAATATAATATATTCAACTTGGTAATTTTGTGTCTTTTATTGTATATAAAAAATTTTACTAATGCATGTTGCTAATAAGAATAGACCTTACTATTAATATGTTATTGCAAACTTAAATAAATGTTAATGTTATTCCCTCCGAAATGTATTCATTCATAGTTGGTTAACTTTACACAAGCCCTCTCTAAAGCATCATATTCATTTCTAAGTAGGTTTAACAATGGATTATTTGTCATGATGGATATATTTATGGATATTTTTATGCGGCTTTGAGAGACAGTGCATATAGAGATCTGTTTCCTGGTAATGATCAATGAGCTGTTAACTGAGTGTTGGCTCAGTTGGTCAGGAATGGCTGATTTCCTGGTTTACTTGGAAGCCCTTATTTTATTATTAATTATTCCTATATAATTATAATATTATACAAGTAATAGCCTGGAGCTGCAACTTTATCACCTGACCAACTGCACCATGCGAGACTACCCCGTCAAAATCCTCCATCTGCTGTCTTGCTACAAGCACAAAACAGCACGCAATTAAGAAACAGAGATAAAACCATTTTTATATCAATCCACCTTTATTATTGAGGCCATTTAAGTGCAATATTCAAGAGAAAATGACATCTACAGAGTGCTTGAGAATAAAATCTTGATTCTTGAACTTGAAATTCCTGACAGTAAATACAAGGACAGAAGAAGTAAATGGATAAAGAAAGGCAACCAAAGTGATAGTGGAATATCACTTTGGTTGTCTTTCTTTATCCATTTAATTCTTCTTGTTGTTGTATAGTCTCCTGCATTATCACATGGAGCAGTTTGTTGTATAGTCACACGCAAAAATGACATGTCAAAAAAGCCGCCACTTTTTCAACATCATTCATCATCATTTTTATCATGTCAGCAGACATTTGCATAATCTTCGCGGGTCTTTAGACTGCGGTTGAAAAAGCAGCAATAGACAACAACATGCTGAAGGAACCTTTTCCTTGAAAAATGTGCCTCGGACTAAAAGTTCGGGGTACTATGGGCGGAAACGAACTTCAGTCTAAAAGGTTGCTACAAAACATACGTAATTCCGCACAGAGGACGGCAACTGTACCATTGCTGATGTTCTCTGCTGTCATGAATCTTACTAGAATTTTACAATATATCTCCTATCTTACCATAAACTAAAAGATCTTGAAAAAGAACCCGCGGCTAGAGTCCAAACTGCAAACACCTGTTAGAGTGCTGTGCGGTCAGCAACTTCTCAACCAGGTGGACCCAATTCTGAAATTCTTTGACAATGAAATTCGAACAATCATTCAATGAAAATCATACATTGTTTAATATATTTCAAATATTTGTGTGCAAGTAGTCCATCGTTAGTGATCACAGTACTACAAAATAAAATAATAAAATAAACAAGTCGGGTAATTCGAATCAACAAGTGTTCCGCTGAAAGTTGCTGACACAAATACTGAATGGTGGTCAATCCAGAAATGAAAGCAATGGTAGTTATTAAGTATAACTTTATTTCATTCGCATTTTCAGCATTGTCTATAAGGCAAACACACTGTTTCAAAGTGCTTCATGGGCAGTCAGACAGCATAAAAATGAATTTAAAACTAAAGGGATACCCCCTTTCCACCAACATTAATCTACATCAGGTTCTGGGCTTGGGCTAGTGTCGGTTCGCAGTTGGTTCAACTTGCAAACTATGCCACCTGCCATCTATTTTTGATTGAAGAAAATCCACAAAATGATAAGCATGGTACCCATTAGTCAAAGTAAATGTTGCTGTTGAGACCATCAAGTCTTCTTTTTCCATTGACTTCCATTCAGTTTGAGGTTTTTTTGTAACACCGCTTAGCAGCCATTAGCCGAACTGCATGGCTTTAACGCCTCAACGCCAAAGACGTGGATCTATCATTAGGAAAAATGCACCGTTTAAATTTGTAAAATGTCAACACGTTCATTGACACATTCAAGATATTGGAGTCTTGTCTCATTTGCCCCAAACATACTTCCTGTGAGGGTTGATGACCAAGATGGCGACAGAGTGAAGCACCTTCTTTGAAAGAGAATTTGGTTCCAGGGCTTTATAATTTTTCATTGGATCTCTTGGAACAAGATGAGACTGGGTGGTGATGGTGGTTGTGCAAAATGGAGACATTTTTGCTGATCAAATATTGACTTCAGTCCGTGACGCTATGCACTGCTAAGACCCCGCTTAATTCGATCAGAGCAGATTAGTTGAAAGGTTTGCTTTGGATCCTTCCGCACAGAAGTTATCTCAAAGTGTCTGGCGGGCCCATAATACCACTCCATTGTCATGCTCAGCGGGTGACCAGATGGGAGGGGGGGATCAGTCCCGCGAAGGGTCCGATGATCTGTGTTTAAACAGCCTCTCCCTCTCCTTCTCTCTCTCTCCCTCCCGCCACAAAAGCCATATTTGCCATGCATTCATGTTCGCCCGTTCCTTTCCTTTGAGCAGTCCCAAAATGCACTTCAAACTCAATAAGCAGTTCAATAGATCAATATGCCGGGAAAGAGGGGAGGGGGGGAGGAAAAATAAATAAAAGAAAAGAAACGTTCCCCTCTCATGATTCTTATGGAAATTTCATTTCGCCAAGCGTCATTTGTATAGAAAAGTACACGTGCATATGCTTAAAAAGTGCTCCCACACCGCACATACACACTCACACACACACACACACACACACACACACACACACACACACACACACACACACACACACACACACACACACACATATACTTCTCCCCATTGGATATATGCCAGGCAGATCTTGGTATATATTTATCTTCTAATATTACAAGGACACATCCAATTACAGTGATTTATTAAACTCAACTACTGAGTGCTTTCTTTTTTTGCATTGCATTGCAGTATTATATTGTGTTTAACACCTTGCTATGCAGGTAGACGTATGGCACACATTAAAAGATTTACATGGAGGGAGGGGTTGAGCTTGAACAGGTAACCAACTCCGAACCGTCACGAGTGTGACCATGTGTCAGCGGAAGCAAGGATTTCAGTTTGTCACAAACTCCATCTTGGGCCGAACAGACTCCGCAAAGAGTCTTACAAATTCTACTTTTCACTGAGTCACCCACAAAGAGCCAAATCTCCAAAAAGAGATGAACTTTTCATCAAGTGAACATGAAGGAATGAATTCACGCCTTAAACCCCTTTCCCACTTGCACTGAAAGCTGTAAATTAACTGAGAATGTTCCCTGTTATGTGGGAATGGCATAATGTGGGAAAAGTGGCCGGTCTCGATGTTCCATAAAAGTCGTTCCATGAATCTCCTCACTCTCGACCGAGTATCATTTCGGTAGGGCTGTAAATGAATGTGTGTGTGAATGGAAGCAATAGCAATGCCGGGACAAGCATGTGAAGTAGTGGTGGAGCCAAATCACAAAGCACAAATAGTTGCTTTTCACCAATATTAATTTTGTACAAATATTTTTTTTAAATTACACATTTCGCGAAGAAAAAAAACAACATTTCAGAAAAATTAGATCTGAACTGTGGCCCTCAGCTAGACGAGAAACTGAAACACAGTTTCAGTCCAGTCTCTGTGGAGACAGGGCTTTATATTCTTACATTTTATTCTTTTTCTTCCTAAAAATA
Source organism: Zeus faber (assembly GCF_960531495.2). NCBI lineage: Eukaryota > Metazoa > Chordata > Actinopteri > Zeiformes > Zeidae > Zeus > Zeus faber. Next base: position 5,384,290 of record NC_137199.1, on the reverse strand, counting down.
CCACTCAGACCCGAGATACGTCTTTTACTGTTAGGTGTGTGGTGCGGGGATATCAGGCAGGGAGAGGGAACAAGCAGGCAGGGGGGGTAGAACAGGTGGAGAAAGTTCCTTCTCTGGAGGCAGAGAGTGTAAGACAAGTTGAAAATGATCACATTAAATGTGACCCACCGCATCCTTTAGGGTCATTTGGCGGCTTTCAACTTTTTTTTTCCACATTATTTGAAAGTGGAGACTTAGAGCTTCCAAAGAAGGTGTCACTTCTGCACATCCAGCAAATATTTTCTAAAGCTATGACTTGTAAATGACGAGGGGGTGGCAAAAAGTCATTCTGAGATATTCACCTCCAAAGTTTTACCCACACCAGGTTCATTCAGCCAGCTCCCAGAATGCAAATGGGGTTGGCGGACAAACAAAGCCTCATGGCTAATTAACATATTGCTGAATGGGCCAATCACGAACAGCGTTGAACAGCGTCAACAACACAACTTATTTTGTTATTAAAAAAGCTTTTATTTAACAGTAAGAATATACATGTTTTATAAAAGTGGAATTATTTTGGAGTTTAAAAGAACGGACAACACAATAAAATGTAGAGTCTATCAATAATATGAGTCTCGGGAATCTGAAATCTGAAATCTGAAAATCACCAACCTCAACGGACTTCATCACGTAATCAAATTCTTCCGTTGTAACAACAAGCGCCGTATCTTCGGTCTCCTCCGGTGGTTCTTGAAAATATTCAGTTTCATCGTCACATTCAGGTTGAAATCTGCTGTTTGAAATGTTCTCCAAGTCCGGGATCATATCAGATTCAGCGTTGCTGTCATTCTCTGTGTCCTGTTGGAGAACTGACTATCATCGTGGAAAATTAAGTCTAGTTCTCGCTGCTTACACTGACTTGGATTTATCGCCTTGGTCAGATAAAGTTCTGCGATATCATTTAGATCTTCCTCCACCCACTTCTCCTCATCCATAACAACACAGGGAAATGAAAGTTTTCACAGTCAAGTGAAACCGGATCCTCGTCTTGTTTACGGAAGTGACGTCAGTGACGTCAGAAATTCTTACTCGATGATACACATTGGTGCGCGCCCCCTGCACAACGATGTCTCCATGTGTGTGTAAAAGTAGTACGATTTAAAGCTTGAATTCGATCAAAACAGCTCCACATTGTGACTTCACATCACATGGAATATGGATGAATGATCTTCATCTGGACGCTCACTTTAAAGGAAACGATCGATCGGCGTTGTTTAGCGCTATTCAGCGTCTCAATAAGTGAAGTGTGTTTCTCCATGTCATCGAACAGGAATATTTAACTCAAAGATTAACATTTATCTACTATGTATAACTCACACTCGGTTTTGAAAACATGTTGAGAAATAAAAAAAAACACAAAGGAACACCTATCTGGAAAAATGTCATTTTCCTTCAAGAAAGGTTTTTCAACTTATTTAGCTGCTCCTGGAGATTTTAGAAACGCGCAAGATGGCGGGTTTTACTGCGATGGGTCACCAATACATTGGTTTTGGTTTATTGCGTTCAGGGACGGGGGCTCCGTCCCAGCCGAGGGAACCGAGTCTGTCGGGAGGGGCGGGAAGACGGGGAGGTGGAAATGGAAGCACTGGTCTCTGAGGGCCAAGGAAAAAACAAAACAGTTCAGATTGTACGTCCGTTGCTGACAGATTGTCAAAATGATCACATCTACACTGGACATAATGTACTAACCCTAACCCATTACGGACTGTATCTGTAACAGTCAATTATGTGGGACCAAAACAGACTCCAGGGAACAAGGAACAGACTCCATACGGAACATTTCCGTAAAGGAGGCCAACGTGTGAATGACCACCTACTGCCATTGCCGGATATTTCTTATTCAGCAATATTATGGATTCCATGTGTGAAAGGGGTTTAAGCTTAACTTTGTTCAAGCATTGATTCATGCTTTAACTACTGATCTTAATCGATACAACCTGATTAAAAAAGCAAAAGATTACATTTCTCACGCATTTCCCCCCTTATTGGAACAATTTTCGAATCTGAAAATTGGCGAATCGAATCTCTAAAAATTAACTGGCCATTAACTGAGGTTATATCAAAATTATTTCTTATTTCTATTTGATGTAACCTCAGATAATGGCCATTTTATCAGTTGTAAGAAAAAGAAACGGCCCAACCCTTCACATACATATATATATATATATATATATATACACACACATATATATATATATATACATATACATATACATACACACACACATACACACACACACACACACACACACATACATACATACATACATACATACATACATACATACATACATATATATATATATATATATATATAACCTACAGTATTTCATTTTGAGAATTCCCCTAGAATTATTAAGTTGGTTGGAGACATTATTTCTAAGAAGAGAAGAAGATAAGGAAAGAGGAGAACCTCAGTAGAGGACATGATGAAGAGGCCTTCAAAGAAAGTCCAGCTTCTATCTCTCTTCGCTCTTGTTTGGGACATTTGGATGTGGTTGCAATCCATCACATGACATCTGTTTCTTGTCGGCCATGACATCCATCCATCATGGCAGCCCTCATCCCCATCAAAGGCATTGTTTTTCATGGTCGGCACCCCTGCCAGCAAATATACATACCAGTGCCGGGAGACTGGTGCTCAAGATTAGGGGGCATCTACTTTTATTTACACTGCAGCGAAATGTAGGCGCATATATGATGCGTAGCTTGTGCAGCTAGTTCTGTCAGACAACTTGACCATGCCACACTCTTCCACGCCTTAAAGAGCTTGCTTGCTGCATTCCATCCAGCGCCCCTGCATCCACCTGGCTCTATGCTTCTATCCAATGGGGGAATTAAAGCTCATCCCTCTTATATTTGTAGTTCACTAAGTTTGCCTATGTTTGCTGTACACCTCACCAGGAGTGATGAGCAGCTGAGCCAGTCTCCAAACTAAAACATTGCAAAATTAATAAATACAATTTTAAAGTAAGTCTAAGAATTGTGTGCCCTGCTAACTTGTTGGAACAAGAGGCGGAGAAGTCAGAAAGAAAGAAACTATGTTCTCATATTCCTGCAACACACCTTTTCTCAGAGCCAGTTTTCGCTCTGAGATGTTGCCTTTTCACAACCTCAAGTATGTGGGCACAAAGCTGTTTTGAGAGCTCTTGGATTCGCAGACCAAAATCGAAGACGCTTTCATACATTCCACGCTCTTAATTGTAGCTGGCTAGTAAAGCTTATTGCCCGAGACTGTTTTTCCAATGATCTTATTCCTAAACAATATTGCCCATGTGTGCTTTAACCTTTACTATTGTTTTATCGGCATTCACCTGTTCATCATGTTGCTTTTATTTTATATATTTTTTGTCTTCTGTAACCTATTTGCTTGTGTGATGCTGCTGTCTTGATCAGGGCTCTCTTATCAATTACCAGCTTTAATCTTCCACAAGTTGTTGAAAGAGCAACGCGGAGGCATTCAACATAGGTGCTTGTTCTGTAGCCTGTGTCAAACATCAAATCGCTGTGCGTATGCATGTCTTTCTCATGTAAGTAAGCATTCTCACTATTCCTAGAAAACGGTAATTACTAGCTTATGCCACGTTCTATTGAGGTTGGAGCTCAGAAACATCTGACCAACTTGAAAGAGTATGATGGAACGGCGATTTACGTCGGAATTTCCAGTTTGGGGAGAGGACCTCAAAGCAGCATGTGGCACACACCATTAATGGTGAACAAAGTTCCCTCCCATTGTTTTTTTTACTTTAAAAGTCATCTCACTTTGATCTACACCATCGTTTTCATGTAATGTCAATATATGTTTTGTAGTTTGGAGAATTTATAAGCCTGCCAAACAAACACACATTTGCTTGCAGTCCATGTTTTCCCGAAGGGAGGCAATGGAACACATTTAGTTCGGGGGTGGGAAATACTGACTCGCAATTAATGATTACTGTGTTCCAATGGAATGCAACATAATGCTAATGGTATAGACTCACAGTTTATGCTTTACATATTATGCTGTCTAACATGACAAGCTGCAACGGGGCTTTTCCAGAGCAAAACAACATGGAATGTCTCCAAACTGACTTTTGTTTGCCAAAAAGATTGAAGGATATGCAAATGTACACAAAGAGTTGAGCTGATAAAATTTAACCAAAGTGAGGTAAATCTATTTTGAATTAAGAACGCATCAAAACAAATTCATGGTCAGCCGTTTGTGGGCAATTGAATTAACTCGATCGTGGAAAACCTGTCAACATCACCAGAACACTTTAGAAATGTAAAGGCCTGCATATCCCGAATTACTCACAAACAGAACTCATAGCGGTTTAAATCTCTCACACATCCTCGTCGACCTTCAGCTGGGGATTACAGTTCCCTCTTCGGTTTCCCACTGAACTGAAGCCGAAGCCACAAAATGTGCTCCGTCAATCGGCGCTCACTCGATTTTGTTCTGTTCAGTTATTGCTTTTGGAGCTCAAGTGCAGGAGTAGGGTGTGCTGCCGATGTGCCTCAATTTAGTTTTTAAATTAATTCAGATTAAACTTTATTTTGGCGCGTATCAGCAAGAAAAGGTAGATTTCTATTATAGAACAGAAACAACACTGTATATGGAGTGTGTTCCACAGCAAGCATGTTTTTGCTTTTACGACTATATTTTAAATTCTGACAATGATTTTTCTGTCCCTCAAAATAGTTTCCTCCTTCGAAAAACAAACTAATTATTTTTACTTAAGATTTTTGTAAAACAATTAAAAAAAAATGGGTGAGAAATCATATTGTCCAAAAAATTACAAATCTTAAGTGAAAAAGGATGTCTTCAAATCTTCTTTTCAGAGTGGAGAGCATCAAAACAATGCCTTCACCTTCATAAAAAAAATTGAGTAATTCCATGAATGAACCTTTCCTTTTCTCCTGACTTTTGTGCTGTTGGCAGTTACACATTAACTTGAATTGGAAAAAAATGAAAAGGGTGCTGAAAAGAATGAGTCCATGCATTATCGGTTTGGACAATTGTGTTGTTTGTACAAAACAAAAGAAAGTAAAATCGCAGCAAATGACCCTAGATTCCTGGGATCCCTCTTGGAATGCTCACTGCTCCGAGGGCCCATTATTCTGAAACCCCAATAGTCCGAATGATGTCGGGTTAAGCTTGAGATGGTTACGTTTATGTAGAAGCAAGATGGTTAAGTTTAGGTATGAGGTGGCTAAATTGAGGGTTAGGGTGTCGCCCATGTCCAATACATTTTTCGGTCTATTTGGATTTCGGAATTATGGGCTGTCGGAACAGTGACATGACACAAACCCCTGGGGGTTAATAGCCTTCACTTCAAGGAATACTTTAGGATTAACTATGTACCTCAGTGAGAAAGTTGAAGATACATTTTCTCAAAGTTCGCTAAATCACCCTATGCATGCCATTCTAGGCCACTTGATATATCTGGAAGAAAAAAAAACGCTGGTGTGCCAGTGGAGGAGGGATTGATCAGCCGGGGCAAATTGATTTCCATTAAGCCATCGCTCCTCCCGTTCGGAAAGTTTTTCAACAAGATGGATGCATCGGAGGGCAGGGTTCGGACACTTGGCATAATTGGTCCTTGTGTTAATTAGACGTAGCTAATTGGCTGAGATGGCTGAGTGAGGGATTCTGCGGGGTCACCGAAGGGAAAATGACCTACAGTATTTACACGCAGGTGGCCCAGATGGCTAGGCATTCAATAAAACCCATTTTTCTTTTATTTTTTAAGTATTGCCCATGAAACTATTGACTTACATGGATGAAATGATTAATTCTGTGCATATCTTTGTACTGACTATGACTGCAGGTATAGGTTCGCCAATATAGACACTGTATATCAGGGACCTGGATTTGACAAGTAATTTCACTATAAATCATTTAAGTATATTTAAAAGCAAGTACTTAGAAACTTTTACCGTAACAACTTTAACTAAGAGGTCTAAGAGCTTCTTCCACCACCTTCCATGTTCAAGGCACAGCTATACAATCTTTGAAACCAACTAATGCAACATCTAATGCCATCCCACAAATAGATATCTAAAATCAAACATTTATCATTGCTATAGCAAATACCTTTCTGGCCAGTGTAACAATCAGCTTAATAATCAGCCTCGTCACCCCAAATACGTTTGGGAAAATAGCAGGAAATAGCAACATTCTGTTAGTTGGATTGGTTAGTTGAATTCAAAACTTTATAGTTCACAATTCATCAAGTGGCACTAAATGTCTGTCTAATTGATGAATCCCAAATAAAATCCAAAAGTCTGGACTGGGACTCACCTTTTCAACCCTTTCCAACAAATATCTCAAAAAAGGCAATGCATTGCAGCTTGAAACAAAGAAGGTAATCTCCGAAGAGGGAATATTGAATGCATCTCACCGGCCATCTGGATGGTCAGCCAGGCCTTCATCCAGTGTGAAGAGTTGCTCCCACACCCCAATTGTTGCCAAAATTATAGCTCTTGGCAATTGAATGTGCCAAACAGGTTCCGGGCTGAAAAATAAATTATTTTGAGGGTGATTCCTACGGATAGCAAAGGTATTTCAAATCCTCCCCCTATAGCCCATTTGTCTTTTTCTCTCCATTTCCCCCGAGCATTTGCCCCAAACACCTTCCCTTTATCTCCTCTGTTCTTTTTTCCCTCCACCTGTTTAAAGGGACAGTACCAGTTACCTGGGAAAAGTGATGTGATAACAGGGATGATTCATTACTAGCGAACAAATCTTTAAATTACTCAGAGTCATGAAAAGAGTTGTTCGTTCGCGAGTCTAACTGCAGCCAGGCATAAAGGCTGAACTAAGACTCGAATCTCAGACAAAACGAGCCGAGAGCCCAAAGTCACAGGTGAGAAAATAATCACATAGAATTGAATTAATGTGAAAACAGCCATTTGGGGTAATATGTATTGAATGTCACTGATTTACACCTTGCATTCTTCCTAAATAAATAATTCTGACAGAATTAAATGATTCTTGTAAGAATTCCATTCACGACTAAGAGTGGAACCGACTGTTCTTACTCTCGTTACATCGACTGAGTCAAAACAAATGGAGGAAAAGCTGAAAGTCAAACAAATCTTTTCACAGAGTTCCTCCTAAAGAGCCGAATCCCCAAAAAGAGCTGAACTTTTCATCACAAGTGCTATTTAAAGATTAAGACTAAACTGGACAAGCTTAGATCGTCTTCATTCTGTGAATACAACGCACACTGAAATGGAGGCTGTGAAATGTGTTTTCTGCTTTTTCCCTTCAGGGCTTGTCATTTCTCCAGCTGGCAGGCCAGGAGCGGTGGGCAGCTCACAGCAGACGGGGACCAACTTGAGTGTCCATCGTTGGTCAGATGATGTTCATTTTTATAGTGGGGGTACGATGATATATCATGGTAACCACATGTTAGCACAGGGCATGCAAAGTCCAGACAGAAAGACCAGAGCGCGGTGCCAACAGCGCCCAAGGACCTTCTTGCTTTGAGGCAGCAGTGCAATGCACCGGGCCACTGCGCCACATATTTTATGTGGTTAACAGAGGTACACAAGCATGAAGGATGTTGCAGGACAAGACATTGACAGGGAAGGGGTTCCCATTACACACGGTGCTGTATATACACAGTGCTGTAGCACTGCCCCTAATTTGAAAAAGCCCCGCAGGGCAGGCTCTGCGCCGCGATTGCTCCCTCTCTGACAGTACGGCACGCCAGCGATGGTGCGCCGTGGGCACAGTCGGTATCGTGGGAGGGAGATTTTGTGTTTTTTGTGTTATTTTGTGATGATTGCCGGTCATTCGTTTTTACCTTCTGTAGGTTTCTGTTTCAAATTAACATGTCTACTGGGCAAGTAATTCACCTTTTCTTTGTCTTCATTCTGAGATAAGGTCATTGAGATCACATTCTAGAATTGTTTAAAATGACAATAGCAAGAGGTAATTGCTAGTAATAGCTGAATAGTTGAATATAGAATAGAATAGCTTTCTGGCGCAAGGTTTGGCATTATTTCCTACCAAGCCGACGGCCCTTTCACCGCAAGTCTGATGGGCTTATCCTATATAGACGCTGGTGGGAACATGATTTGTTTGTCCCTCTTTTGCTGCTAAATTAATTAAATTTAATTAAATTCATAAAACAAACTGTTGAAAACCAAAAGTTTGGCTCTTTTTGCAAAATTCAGCTCTCACTGGGGGTCAGGGATGAATGACTCTTTCAGCACAGTGAGTCCTGACTCTTAAATAATTTAAAAGATTTGTTATCTACGACGAGTCTTGAATCAATGCCAACGATGGCGGAGAAAAATGATGGGCGTATGCAATGATGGGCGTATGCAATAAATGCATATGCAAATGCTTTATGTATTTATTAAAGTCATGATGTTTTTTTTTGCCTATCATTTCTATGTTCAGCTCTCTATCTTGCAAACAGAGAACACACACACACACACACACACATACACACACACACACACACACACACACAGACACACACAAATGGGACATGGGACTTCTGTCAACAGGGTGAGCAGCTTCAAATACCTGGGAGTCCACCTCACGGAGGACTTAACATGGAGTTTACACACAGACACTCTGGTGAGAAAGGCAAGGCAGTGTCTCAGGCAGCTGAGGAAATTCCGGGTCTCGTTGAGGATCCTCAAGTCCTTCTACTGTGGAGCAGTGGAGAGCATCCTGACAGGCAACACCACTGCCTGGTTTGGAAACTGTACTGCTCAAGACAGTCGGGCCCAGCAAGGGGTGGAGCCTTCAGCTGAATGTACCGCTGGAACTACCCTCCCCTCCCTGAAGGACTTATACACCTGGAGGTGTAGTAGCAGAGCCTGCAGGATCATGAAGGATCCTCACCACCCCAACAACCGACTGTTCCAGCTCTTGCGGTCAGGCAAGCGCCTCCACAGTCACACAGCGAGGACAGAGAGACTGAGACTGAGTTTCTCGCCTCAAGCCATAAGTACTGTCAATGCTGAGCTCCCCAGGGGTCCGAACAAAAAGTACTGAGACACTCACACAGGCCCCACTGCCTTGCTGTACTGTATGTAGCATACTGTACTGCATGCTGTATCACTGTACTGGGTTACTGCATACTGTGCTGTATTGCTGATCTGTTTGCTGTTACTGCATTGCTGTGTCGTACTGTTGTATACTGTACTGTATATCTCCATACTCACTACCTCATTTTATTCACATGCACTTTGCTGCACATATCTTTATATACAAATAGCCTATTCCATATACATACGTCTATTCCCTTTATTTCTATTTTGTACCCACCCTGTATTACTTTTGAATTATGTTATTTAATTTTATTTTATTCTATATTATTCTATTTACTTACTGCATTACGTTTTAGGAATCAGTTAGTTTCAGTTAGTCAAGTAAAAAATAGGTAGCTATTCTGTTCAGACTAGAACATATTGCGGGTGCGTTGCATTGACATTTCACTGCATATACATTATGTATGGAAGTATGTATATGTATGTGACAAATAAACCTCTTGAATCTTGAATCTTGAAAGATGTACGTTACAGCAAGCTCAACACAGATCTGTTACACTCACGACATGTTACTTGGTTGTCGAAAGTATATTTTCCTACTTTATTGCACTGAGTGAAAAGTATAGCATACAGAGAGTGAACCTCTTTCCTGATGCAGTTTGTCCATGTTTGCCTGATGCTTCATGATTTCTGAGACAGTTGCCCTTGACACAATAACTAATCCCATGGTTTTTCTATTTTTTTTTTTTTGACTATTTGGCCTGTTTGGAACTCTTTAAGTGGCCTTGTGTTGCTTTGAAACCTCACATCCCCAAATGTTAATTGTCCAACCTCTCTTGAAGAACATCCGCTGTGCAAATTGGCAATCAACAAAATATGATTCAGCTAGGTAGGCAGATGCTAGCTACTGTAGGTATATTCAGGTAGGTAGTGGGTGTCCGATTGGGGGTGTTGCGAGGGAGGTGAGTGCACACACTTGTGTACTCAATGCTGATGGATTTTCAATGGCAGGATCCAGACGGTTGGGGAGTGTATTGTTGGCTTCATTAGCTTTGTCGGATGCTTTTAAGAGATATATTGAGCAGATCATTAGCAGGAAAATCAAGTGCAATGCTCACTTAAAAGTATGCCTTTGTGTGTGTGTGTGTTGGTGTGTGTGTGTGTGTGTGTGTGTGTGTGTGTGTGTGTGTGTGTGTGTGTGTGTGTGTGTGTGTGTGTGTGTGCGTGTGCACATGTGCCTGCGTGCATGTGCGTGCATGCGTGTGTGTGTGTGTGTGTCATCCTCGGCCGAGGCAAGGACAGGAAAAATAATATTGAGCCATTAGACGCGGAATGACAGTCAGAGGTTTCTTGTAATATATTATTAATGCAAAATGTCCACTCCGCTCATTTTTAGCCTACGTGTCGACGAGATCTGAATAATTTACCTACGCAATTTTTTAAAGCGAGCAAAAAAATTGGCAGCGCGGGGGTGAGTGTGTCCAACCAAACGTATCCCCATCCTTCCCTCCCTCCCCATCGATCCCCTACTCCAATCCAAAATTGCAGTTGAATACAAGTGGATGTTTTTAAGTCGATAAGATAAGAGCGTTTCTGAATTCTAATTGGTGAAGAGGGAGGTCCCTGATCTTCCAAACACAGTTTGCTGACACTTGTTGGGTAATATCTGACAGCTGATTTGCATGACGCACTATTTTTTCTCATATTTTAAATCTACTATCAAAATCTGTGTTATACCAGCTTGAAGGTGAATTGTACTGTACTGAATTGATGAGTGCAAATATTTCTCATTTCCACTGCTAAGATGTATTTAAATGGTTCTCTGACGCATGGCAACATACTGTACAATTGAAAAAAATAAATAATGATAAACAAAATAATCATCATTATTCATTATTAATCATAAGAATAATCATCTTAAAATTCACAAGAAACAAGAAAAAAATCAAAACAATAAATAAGTACAGTGTTTCGAGTCACCCATCTAGATTATTTAATAATTGCAGGCCAAAAAGGTGCAATTTAGGAGTGAATTCACCTATTTAGCAACTGTGCTGCAAGTATTTCTTTGCAACTTTGCAATTCATGTTTGCTGAATAACGGGGGGTTAACCATGATAACTGTGAGTTATTCTCTCCATAGAACGAGGAGATCAATTATTTTTTATATAAAAACTTCTTGCATGTCAATGACAATATTGAATATTGAGGGATTGAATTAAGACTATTGAATTCCCATTATCGCTGCACTATGCAGGCGAGTTTGAATGTATAATTATGGGGGCCTGTAGGTTGCAGATAAGAGGCGTAAAGACTCGGCTTTGATGTGGATCTCAAATTATTTCATGCTTTGAGTAAGTGTACAGACCTGCGCACACACACACACACACACACACATACACACACACACACACACACACACACACACACACACACACACACACAAACAAAATGCATGAGAACTCAAGTGTTTGCTTATTTCACATATGCATGCATGGGACAGATTTAATCCTGAAAATGCACCAAGAATAACAAACAACAAACATTTAATTGAGGAAATTAATAAAATATTTTCTCTTTTAACATCCATCCCATCCCATCCATCGGCGCATGGGTTTGAATTGTAAATTCAATTTGAAAAATAATGACGATTGAATGTTAAACGCTCAATTAAAGTTATACGCTAAATTTCTAATATTGTTTGGATGGGCGTTTTCTTCTGAGTCACGTCGATGGCATCTAAGGTCTCACTGAACCATACTTGCTCTCTTGTGAAAAGGGAAATCCAACACCTCCTGAGTGCGTACAATCATCACCATAATAATAAATATAAAGTTAGTTATAAATTGCATGCTCAACCCACCCCATTCTTATGAGGCCATGAGGTTTCCTGTATTTCTGATCTATTGTTTCTTAAATGTCAGAAATGAAAAAATTGCCCAATCAATCCATCCGGTTGTCGTCATAATTGTTTTGAGGCGTCAATTTTGGCAAATAGACATTTTTACGTTGATATAATGATTGCCAAAAGAAAGTGATATCCATTGTTCCTCCAAAAGAGAGGGACAGGGGTGTCACCCTCTACTTGATTATGCCTCGGCTCTACTGTACCTCTACTCCAGTCTATATTTTGCTCTACCTCTACTGCATCTCCACTCTACCTTGTCTACTTTACCTTCCTCCACTCTTTATCTGCTCTGACTCTCCTCTACTCTACCTTCTACCAATCTACCTCCCTCCACTCTGTAATCTACCTCTACCCTGCCTCTAGCTTGACTTACCTCCCTCTACCCCAACCCCTGCACTTCATTGTATTCTATTCTACCTCTACTCTACCTCTACCCTGCCTCTACTTACCTCTACTCTAACTCTCTCTACTTCGCTGTAATCTACTCTAGCTCTCTAAACTCTCTCTACTCCATGCAACCTCTACTCTGCCACCCTCAATTTCTCTCTACCTCCCTGCACTCTACTCATATCTGCCTCTACATCTCTATTTTCAACTCTTTGCTACCTCTACTCTACCTTCTCCTACCCTACCTCTACTATACATCCACTCTACCTTCCACTACTCTACCTCTACTCTATCTTGTCTCTACATCGACTCCACCTTTACTCCGTAGGGAGCTGATGTGGGAATCCATCCATCCAATGAGTCGCGAAGAAGACATAATAGCGTAAATATGACGTTAATCATGAAAGGTGTAGCACAAATGAATGTTTTGACTCTGGTGAGTGAAGCACTATCGACTTACAGCAACCAGACCCCATTCCTCTGATCTTTTTTTTCATATCCGTTGTCCCTCCAATAGAGAAGGACGTGTACTCTGCACTACCTCTACCCTTCCTCCCTCTACTCTACCTCAGCTACAAGTCTAACCTCATCTCAGTCTACCTTAGTCTACTCTACTTCTACTCTAATTCCATCGACTGTACCGCCACTGTACCACCCTCTGCCTCCAACTCTATCTCGCCTCCACCTCAACGCTACTCTACCTCTCTCTCTTGATTCTACCTCTGCTCATACTCTGCTTCTGCTCTCATTTGCCTTGACCTCAAGTTTACATTGACTCTGCTCTACCTCCACACCATCTTGTTTCTACCTCAACTCTTCTCTGTCTGGCTTCTTCCTCAACTCTAAATTCTACTCTACTCTATCTTTCTTCTACTTCAACTCTACCTCTTCGCGACCTTGCCTCTACCCAAATCGTGCCTCACCCTCCCGCTACTCCGTCGGGAGCTGATGTGGGAATTAATTTTTCATCCAATCATTTTCATGAAAAATGATCTGCTTTAATTGGTAAATGAGTTGCTATAATGACTTATATATGTAACGTTGATCATGTAATGTGTCGCACAAATGCATGTTTTGCCTACGGTAAGTGAAGCGATATTGACTGACAGCAACCAAACCCCATCCTCTCCGATTCCTCTTGTCTTTTTTTTGTCGGAAGAGCCCCCCCCCTCCTCTCCATCGCCTCTAACAATATTTGAAAGACTGTCAGCCCGTTTTTTTGCCGAGCCAGGGCCGTCCCTTCTCCTTCATTCGACAGCCTGTCTCCCTCCATTAACGGCGTCTTAAAAAAAGGAAGACAAAAAAAAAACCACAGCAATAGATGTGCCGCATTTCCAGGATGTTTCCAGGCCGCCATAATTAAGAATAGATTATCCATCCGGCCCGAGTGTGATTTATCATAATCATCATTCCAACCTTTTAGGACGGTCGACGGGGGTGGGTGGGCTTCATAACTCCTTGTGACATTGTAATAATTTGTTTACGGCCGCATCGTTCTTCGATGTACCGTGCACTGGATTGACGGCGGCAAATATTTAAAAAATAGATCAATTTGTTTGGTTCTCCTGGCAAATAAAGCATTGTGGATCGTTACTAGCTGTAAACAGCGTCCATCCGCGGGGCACAGGCGCATTACGATAAGCAGAAAGGAGATAATCAAGCGATTCATTAAGATAAGAGCGGAAATCGCTTCCACAGTTTGCTTGTACAGCACTTGTACATGATCGCGCTCATTAAATAAACATAAAAACATGTGTGTGTGTGCCTGTGTTTGTGCGTGTGCATGTGCGTGTGCGTGTGCGTGTGCGTGTGTGCGTGTGCATGTGTGTGTGTGTGTGTGTGTGTGTGTGTGTGTGGTTGCTAACCCCCTCGTAAATCAACTTGATATTGACGGGGGTCATCAATTTTTATTTTATTTTTGCTCTCTTTCTCCCCCCTAGATGCATTTGAGGTATTCGAGGGAAGGCAGACTTGAGTACCGCGATCATTTTTAGGTTTTTCGAAGGTGTCCCGTTTCATCTTTTCCTGTTCTAAAAAAAAAGGAGAGTGTCTTCTTGTTTCTTTCTCTAGGTTCAATAATTCTGTAGCAATATAGCTGTCTTCAAGGCTCTGTGACCACAGACCGCGCCTGCGCTCCTGGAGGGACGGAGGGATGGTTACATTTTTCGTTTCATGCAATTAGTAAACTGGGAAATAAATCTAAATCTAAAATAAAAACACACCCTGTGTGTCTGTCCAAATCTCTGCTACTCGCCAAGCCGCGGCAAGTCTCACTGTAGCGCAGGCTATGTCCCGTCTCACACCTGTGACGTCACGTTGTCCAATTTTTAGATGGCCGTGTCTAATTGTGTTAGAAAAATTAGTCCACCTGTAATTCTAAGTAAAATAAGAAAGAAAATAATCATAAATCGAATTGCTACATCACTTCCTCACACATTAATTCACTGGGTAAGCAAACCTGCAAGTTTAAATTATTATCCTTAAAAAGAGCTCAGATTCAGAAGCTGTACTGTCGATCACTATGTGGCACAGAGACACTCATACGGACTCAAACGTTCAAATGTTCTTTCAAGTGATAATAGGCAAGATTATTTTGTCCAAAAAGAAAAGAAAGTGAAAAATTGTTTTGAATGGGACTTTTAGTGTTTTGGTCTTTTGGACCGCCACTTTGAAATTGATAATGACCAGAATTCCTTTGAGTCACACTTCCTTGAGTGCATACAGTAAGCTGTTTTACCACAAGGGATAGGTGAGCAATTGCTTGGGGCTCGTGCACTAGGGGGCCTCATAAATCTGTGTGGATTTTTTATTTTTTATAAAATATATTGTTTTGTACTCCAGCGATCCTTGCTGGGCATCGCTCACACCTGATGAGTAAAATCAGGAAAAAAAAATAGGCTATCATTGCATTATGCAAGGTTATGGAGAACGGGCCTCAAATATGTTTTGCCTGGGGTCTCCAAATCACTAACGGTAGAAGTCCACCAGGTGCGTTGGCGCAGAGTACGGGCGCAGCGCGCAGCTTGGTTTTTCACTGGCTCCATCGGCTATGTGGTGAAGCATCCCCTACGCGTCGTAGAGAGGGGAGAAATACTGAAAACAATGGCAATTGTTTTCAATATTTGTTTAAATGATTTGTTCAAATGATGATTGTTAAAATATTTTTTTAACACACAGTTTGATAATACTGTGACGCATGGCGGGTCGACCAGACAGACACAATGAAGGCGACACAGATGGAACCTCTGTGTATAAAGCCGGTTTTATTCCCTGCCACGAAGCGAACTACTACACCGGCGTTGAGGTGTCCAGTCAGACAATTAACAGCCTGGGATGGCCGTGTCCCTTTTTATTATGGACTTCTCTTCAGACACTCTCTCTCCATCCACTCGCCCCCAGCGCCCTCCTCACTCCCCTCTCTTCTCTCCTTCCACACTCCTCTCCTTCCACACTATCCTGGACACCTCCAGTCCAATCTAGTGAACTTATGCACATTATAACAACCCAGCAATGAACTTGAACCCCTGTCTCCTCTCCCACCACAGTCATACACACAGAGACACAGCGTGTTTGTTCTTTGCATTGAAATGGGTCTTGAACAATAAGGAGATCAGACAGCTGCTCTAGGTCTCTGTATGTAGACTCATATAAAACACATGAAATGTCCAGATCCTGCCATGTGCTTGCTTGTTATTTGTCTCTCTCTGTCTCCCTCTGTCGTTCTCGGGCTCTATCTGTCTGTCTCTAGGTCCCTCTGTCCCTCTCTAGCTCCCTCTGTCTGTCCCTGGTTTCACATCCCTGCCACTGCACACCTGTCATCAGTCAGCAATCTCACCACCTGTCTTCACCTTCCTCGTCACTCCTCTTGTATTTGACCTGTTCCCCATTCTCTCTGTCTCGGTCAGATCGTTGTGTCTGTTTGTGATCCTCTGCCTGTTCCTCCATCGTGATCCTCTGCCTGTTCCTCCATCTTGATCCTCTCTGTTCCTCCATCGTGATCCTCTGCCTGTTCCTGGACCCTGATCCTCTGCCTGTTCCCCTGGACCCTGATCCTCTGCCTGTTCCCCTGGACCCTGATCCTCTGCCTGTTCCCTGGACCCTGGTTCCCTGCCGATAAGTTTCCCTTTACCCTTGCACCAACTCCTGAGCCTCCTCCGTGTCCTGCATTTGGGTTTGCCAGACTATATTATAACACTAAATTGATTGCACTCTTTACAGAAACATTTCTCTAAAGTTTTATCTTGTGTTTCTATGGAAAAGGCTTGTGTAGCTGCAGTCAGTTGGAAAAAAATTAATAGACGGCTGCGCAAAAATCGAGCTTATGCTCCACAGCGCTGTACGGACCCCGCGCGGCTTACGTGGCTGGTGGAGTTGCAGCAGTGGATTAACATGGATTTAATAGCCCGTACGCTGCGCCAATGTGTTCGGTAGACTTCCACCTGAAGACTGCCTGTGAGGGAGATATATCATTTGTTTTTTATTAATTTATTTTGATTTCATATCACACACAATGTGCCTCCTCCACAGCAAAATACGCTTAAAATCAGATTTGATAGTAAGGTACACTTCATGAAAGTCTCCACAGACATGGTTATATTCATCATTTTTCTTTACTTCATTTGTTAATTTAGTACATCCAAATTTAGTTATTGTGTTTGGAAACATGTTGGAAGGAATCAGGCTGAGAGGGGTGCTACTTAATGTGACCCACCGCATACTTTAGGGTCAATTGGCGGCTATCGAGATATTTTTTTTGCATTGTTTGAAAGTGGAGAATCAGAGCTTCCAAACAAGGTGTCATTTGTGCAAATCAAGCAACTATTTTTAAAACTATAACTTGTTAATGACAAGGGTGTGGCAAACTGTTTCTGAGATGATCACCTCCAAAGTTTTACCCACACCAGGTTCATTCAGCCAGCTCCCAGCATGCAATTAGGGTTGGCGGACAAACAAAGCCTCATGGCTACTTAACATACTGCTGAATGGGCCAATCACGAACATCTAAACAACACAACTCATTTTGTGTTTTAAAAAATATTTTATTTAACAATAAGAATATACATGTTTTATAGAAGTGGAATTATGTTGGAGTTTAAAAGTACGAACAACACAACAAAATGTAGAGTCTATTTATAATATGAAATCTGAAAATCTGTCACCAACTTCAACGAACTTCATCACGTCACGGAAGTTCGTCGGTTCTTGAAAATATTCTGTTTGATCGTCACATTAAGTTTGAAATCCGCTTTTTGAAATGTTCTCCAAGTCCGGAGTAATATCAGATTCAGCGTCGTTGTCATTCTCTGCGTCGCCGTCGGAGAACTGACTATCATCGTGGAAAATTAAGTCCAGTACGCGCTGCTAACACTGAGTTGGATCTATCGCACTGGTCAGATTAAGGTCCGAGATATGGTTCAGAGCTTCCGCCACCCGCTTTTAGTAATCCATAACGATACGGAGAAGAAGGTTTTCACAGACAAGTGAGACCGAAACACCCCTGTGCTGCGTTTTAACTGTCTGTTTACGGAAGTGTCGTAGGTGCGTGACGCGAAGGGATTTTCTTCTTCGCTGTTTCATTAACATTGTGTGTGTGTGTGTGTGTGTGTGTGTGTGTGTGTGTGTGTGTGTGAGAGCAGTACAATTTAAATATTGAATTCTATCAAAACAGTTTCACATTGTGACTTCACATCAGATGGAATATGGATGAATGATCTTCACCTGGACGCTCGCGTTAAAGGAAACGATCGATCGGCGTTATTCAGTGAACTGTTTTTCCCCATGTAATCTAGCGGGAATATTCAACTCCACGGTTTAACATTTTAAAAATTTTTATAAATCAAATTCTGTTTTGAAAATTCGTTGACAGATTTAAAAAAAAAAAACACAAAGAACATGAATTTGGAAAAATCTTTCCTTCAAGAAAGGTTTTTTCAATTTATTTGGCTGCTCCTGGGGATTTTAGAAATGCGCGTGATGGCGGCTTTTACTGTGGTGGGACATAAATGCTATATTCCTTTATGAAAAATCCATCATGACACATCAAGTCATGCCGAACTTCATATTAACAACATGACTCAGTGTATTTTGTAGTCCTAATAAGCTACTAATTATAAACCACATTAACAACGCTTGTTCAAATTGATTGATGATGCATGCACACATTACAGAATATTTCCTGCCCCGAGTCAAGCCAATCAGCACCGCCGGGGCGCTGATTTCCCTGACTCGAAGCAGGTGTGCCGCCACGGGGAGAAGCCCGTGGGGGCGTTTGCAGGCCAAGGCTTAACTATGCCCCTAGGTCTGCCACATACCCCCACTGCCCGTCTTAGGCCGGGGACCGTCCCCATCGGTCTGCAGACAGAAAGGGAGAGAAAAATTTGTTTCATTATTTATTTTTTTTGTGGAATTTGAAAGATTTTCATGGCTTCACTATTTAATGGTTCATCTCTTTTATTTATTTATTCAGTTCCCTTTTATTGTAGTTATTTTTTCAACCGGGTTTTCAAAGTTTAAAAGTTTGGCGGTCAGAGGGAGTGACATCTAATTTGACTCTGTTAAATGTGGCCAATTGAATTCCTTTAGGGCTTATGATTAAAGGGCTACACCAAGCATCCATTCATTGTAATAAATGAAACAAAGACTCAAACAGTAATTCTAATGTACATTCGACCTCCTGTGTTCTTTTTTCCAAAAACTTATTTTCCAAAACAAAGTTCAAGCTTTTATCTTGACACTGTACATAAACACAAAGCACTTTCAGCTATGGGATTGTGGCGACAAAGGGGTGTGGTCAAGCACTGGCTGCGGATGACAGCACGGTTCCCTTTTCCGCGGCCACCAAGCTGCCTCGAATCGGTCCGCGCTGATTGGTCCGACTCGAGGCAGGGAGTTTTGAAATGTTTGTCTGTCTTACAGAGGAGATCGGGGCATGGGCTCGTGAGCAGCCTGGCAGCGGAACACCATTCTTCCTGTGCCGAGAGGATCGTTATTATCCACAATAATTATAATTATCATCAGTGAAATATATAATTGTTACTTGTGCGCCGCATATTCAAATGAAAAATAAAACTCTTGCCATGTTGGTGCACCACGGCCAGAAAGACTCCCTCCCTAAACCCTTACCTGTGGGAAGAGACCCCCACAAGTGATGCCTGAGCAGAGACCCGGGAGGGGCAGGCTGCCGAGTACAAGGTGCCCAGGAGTCGATCCGCGGTTTACGGAAACGGCTCGCGAAACTGCTGGCACAGCGGGACTGCCAGCTGGGGTGCCGGCCTGCCGCCGCCGACCAGGACCCCTCCCCTGGTCGAAAAGGAGCCTACCAAGTCCTCCTATGGCTACAAGGGGGTAGACATCAGGCTTTGCTGGACTTGGGGTCTTCCCAGACGATGGTCCATCAATGCCTGGTTCGACCCGGAGCTTTGGTGGAGGCATCACAGGTGGAGGTTTGTTGTGTGCATGGAGATATTCACACGTATGCGATGGTCCAGGTCGAAATTCGTTACAAGGGAAAAAAGCGTAGGGTACAGGCTGCGGTAAGTTCCCGCCTGTCGCACTCCCTGATTTTGGACAAGGATTGACCAGGGTTTGACACGTTGATGACACACATTGACGTGATG
The DNA here is from genome assembly GCF_960531495.2 of Zeus faber. Classification (NCBI taxonomy): domain Eukaryota; kingdom Metazoa; phylum Chordata; class Actinopteri; order Zeiformes; family Zeidae; genus Zeus; species Zeus faber. Next base: position 5,364,344 of record NC_137199.1, on the reverse strand, counting down.
CACACACTGACGCGGAGGGGTTGTCGGCGGGCAGGATCCTAAGTAAGGTCTCCTCCGGTCCCTTTAACCTTCCCTATCAACGATTTTCCACTGGAGCAGTCGCGAGACGAGACCCTAGTCAGGGATTTTGAGGGGGTAAGTAAAATCAATGGCGTACTGACACGCCCAGACGCTGTGCTCACTCATCATTTTTTTCGCAGATTAGGGATGGGTTATATCGAGTGAGCCGTGACACTCAGACAGGATAGGAGATAACCCAGTTGTTGGTGCCGAAGAGTCGCCCGGAAATGCTCTTCCAGGCGGTCACCATAACCCAATGGGCGGTCACCTCGGTCATGACAAAACATGACAGCGGATAATGGCCCGCTTCTGTTGGCCAGGCATTTGGGCAGATGTGCGTAAATGGTGCGCTGGGTGTCCTGAGTGCCAGTTAGTCGAGGTCCCCTAGTCGAGGTCCTGTTCGAAAGACTTGGTATGGACCTCATTGAGCCATTAGAGCGCAGTGCCCGCAGGTATCATTTTGTGTTAGTCCTTGTGGATTTTGCAACCCGGTACCCAGAAGCAGTGCCCCTGTGCAGTACTACTGCCAAAAGTGTGGCGCAGGCGCTGTTTCAGAGCATCTCCTGAGTTGGTCTTGCGAAGGAAATCCTGACTGCACAGGGCACAACCTTTTTATGTCACATACACTACTGGGTGTATGTGACATAAAATACGCTCAATTTGGACCAGCGTTTACCATCCCCAGACTGAGGGCCTGGTGGAGCAGTTTAATGAAACGCTGACAAACATGATTGGAAAATTTGTTCGCGACGATAGCCATAATTGGGACAAGTGGTTGGACCCCCTGTTGTTTGCAATGCGGGAGGTTCCCCAGGCCTCCAAGGGATTTTCTCCCTTTGAACTCCTCTTTGGCAGGAGACCCCAGGGGGTGCGGGACTTAAAGAAAACGAGGAGGAAGGTCCGAGCCCCAGAAGGAATGGAATACAGTATGTTATGGACCTGAGAGCAAAGTTCCACGTGCTGATTCGGCCGTTATCATGGGAGAATTTGCTCTGGGCTCAGGAACATCAGTGCCTCTTATACGACTGGGGGGCCCGACACAGACAATTTGAACCGGGAGACAAGGTGTCAGTGTTGCTCCCTAGGTAAATTGCTCTTGAAGTGGCAAGGGCCTTTTGTGGTCACACAGCGGGTTAGTGAGGTCGATTATGAGGTCGAAGGTCTGACAGGCAGTGGCGACACAGCATCACCTAAACCTCTTAAAAGAATGGAGGGAGGGGGCGTCCGTGGCTCTGGTCACGACAGTCAGAGCGGGATGAGTTGGGGCCGGAGGTTCAAAATGCGACCATCTCTCTTCTTACCAAAGGAGGGACATAGCTGCACTTCAGCATTGCTTCTCTGATGTTTTCTCCCCCCTGCCATGCCTCACGTCCCTCCTACACCATCATGTGTAGACAACCCCAGGGGTGAAGGTGCGCTCTTGACCGTATCGCCTGCACGAACACAATCGCAAGATCATGCTGGCGGAATATGAGGCCATGCTGGACATGGGCGTAGCAGAAGAGTCCACAAGTGACTGGTCTAGTCCCATCGTGCTGGTGGGTAAGCCCGATGGGTCAGTCTGGTTCTGCGTGGACTACCAAAGGGTGAACGCGGTGTCCAAGTTTGACGCCTACCCAATGACCTGGGTCGATGACCTCCTCGACCGATTAGGAACAGCTCCTTTTTTTCAAGACACTGGATTTAACCAAGGGCTACTGGCAGATTCCCTTGTCTCAGGAGTGCAAGGAAAAATCTGCGTTCTCCACACCGGCTTAAACCACTTTTGCATACTTCCGTTCTGGTTGTTCGGTGCCCCAGCCACCTTTCAGAGACTCATGGAGCGCGATTTTGCGTCTGGGCTGGGCTCACCGCCAACCCAAAGAAGTGTGCCGTGGGACGGCGGTTGGTACGGTATCTGGGGTACCACTTGGGTGAAGGCTTGGTCCGACACAGCTTGATAAAACCACTGCAGTCGCAACCACGCCGAGACCCAAGACCAAGAAGGAGGTGAGGCAGTTCTTGGGGCTGGCCAGCTACTATCGGAGGTTTATCCCCAACTTTTCAGAGTAACCAGTCCCTTGACAGACTTACTCGAAAAGGTTCTCCAGAGCCAGTCCAGTGGTCAGAAGTGCCAGCAGGTGTTTGCTTGGGTAAAATCAGCTCTCTGTGGGAAGCCAGTGCTGTTTCACCTTAACTTCTCTCTCCTTTTCTGTCTGCAGACCGACGCGTCGAACAGAGGGCTGGGCACAGTCTTGTCCCAGGAGGTGGAGGGGACCGAGCGTCCAGTGCTATACTTCAGCCACAAGCTCTCAGAGCGGGAGTCGAGGTACAGCATGGTGGAGAAGGAGTCTCTAGCTATCAAATGGGCAGTCGGTTCCTTCCACTACTATCTCCTGGGACGAGCTTTAACCCGCTGTTCACACTGCAGTGGCTCCAACGCATGAAGTACACAAACACCAGGATCACCCGGTGGTACCTGGCTCTCCAGCCCCTTAACTTCCGGGTGGTTCATAGGCGGGCGGTGCAGATGGTCGTGGCTGACTTTCTCTCCCGCTTTGAGGGGGGGGTCGGCTGTTGGCCGGACGGCTAACCTAAGGCGGGTGGTGGGGGTATGTGGTGGACAAAGGGGTGTAGTCAAGCAGCGTCTGCGACGACAGCATGGGTCCCTTTCCCACGGCCACCAAGCTGCCTCGAATCGGCCGTGAATCAGGGGTTTTCTTAATGTTTATCTGTCTTACAAACGCGATCGGCGCACAGGCTCGTGAGGAGCCCAGCAGCGGAACGCCATTCCTCCTGTGCCTGAGAGGATCATTATTAACCACAATTATTATAATATTCCTCATTGAGATATATATATATATATATATATATATATATATATATATAAATTGTGGCCTGCGTGCCGCATATTGAAATGAAAAATAAAACTCCCGCCATCTCGGCGCACCACAGCCAGAGAGACTCCGCCTCCCTCCCTAACCCTTACCTGTGGGAAGAGACCCCATCAGGGATCAATGAGAGGATCTCCACCTTTTAATAAAGGACAGTGGGCCGGAGAAGATTCTGCAAGGCCTGCGCCAGAATAACAATGGAGACGCGAGCGCTCCTCTAGAAAGTAGAGAAAGCAGAGGGGGAGGTGGGCAACTCATCCACCTCGACTCCGTCTCCTGCTTGCCAATGTCCAATCTTTGGAGAACAAAGTGGTCGACATAACGGTGAGGAAACCTAGACCCAGCCCTCATTGTGGTTGTGGACTTTAATAAGGCAAACCTCAAACTAGTTCTGTCACACTTTAATAAGGCAAACATCAAACTAGTTCTGCCGCACCTCCACCAACACAACTCTTGTCCCAGGAAAATCAACATTGGACCACTGCAACATGCACCAGTTTAAGGAGAGCCACAACGCCACCTCCCTTCCACCCTTCGGCAAGTCAGACCATGCTGTCATTTTCCTGATTCCGGAATACAAAAGCCTGGTATGGGAAGCTCCAGTGGCATAGGAGGTTAAGCCCTGGACTGCTCAATTAGATATCACGCTGCATGAGGTGTTTCGCCCTACACCGATGACGTCAGCGAGTTTATCAAAGGTAAAAGAGTGACTGACAAAGTCTCCCCGTTAAAAATCACTCTGATCATGCTGTGGAGCTCTGAGCCATGGCATCTGACACATGATAAATAGAACGGAGGGGTAGGGCCTAGTAAGAGCTGTGATTGAGCCATCAGAGTGTCAGTATAGAAAATGAACTAATGAGCCCTGTCCCTGCTTTATGGGCCTGCCATTGGACACTGTCATTTTTTTTTATGTCGGCACCAAGTTACGCCAGCCCACTGGAAAAATGCCCGGTATGCCAGACTACCAGTCCACCCCTGTTGCTAAGTGGATGATGTGGCTCCCATTGTTACGATTAGATCCTTTATGAACCAGAAACGGTGGGTGGACAAATCCATATGCGACGCACTGAGTGCGCAGAATGCCTGGCTCGTGTTGTAACAGTAACAACCAGTCGGTCCAGACGGCATTCCCGGATGTATATGGTGCGACCTGCTTTCCCCACCATGTTCAACCTCTCCCTGGCCCAGGCCGTAGTGCCCACCTGCTTCAAGAGGTCCACTATTGTGCTCAAGACAGCCAAGCCAGCTGACCTGAATGAATACCATCCACTCTCTCTCATCTCAGTGGTCATGATGTGTTTTAAGAGACTAATTAAGTATTACATCTGCTCCTTTTTCCCAAGCACCCTGGACCCATTTCAATTTGCCTACCACCGCAACCGATTGACGGACGACGCGATCTCCCATGTGCTGCACACCACCCTATCCCGCCTTGACAGTTACACCTCAACCCCCACAACCTCAACACAGTAGGGCCCAAGGCTGCATCCTAAGTCCATGATGTTCACCGTCAGGTACCTTTCCCCTTTGTACTTTCACGGTACCTGATATTATAATTACTTGTCAAGACGAGATTAAGCTGTTTGAGTTTGTGCTATTGGGGCGGAAAGTTCAACTCTTCGAATACACATTTGCGCCTACTGTATAACAAACGCGGCACATGGAATTGGATGGATGGATAGATGGATAGATTAATATATAGATAAACAGACGGACAGATAGATAGATGGATAGGGCTCTCTCTCTCCATGTTTCGTATGTGTTGGAACTCGCATCGTCACCCACCGTTTTCCCGCACAGCTCTTGGTTAATCTAATTGAATGTCAGATGAAACACTTTGTCTTCTATCACCACGGATCAACCAGAGATCAATACCGCCAACCAAAAGGAGGGAGACAGAGAGTGTGCAGGGGTGTATGTCCTCATACATTAACTGGAGTACCTAGAGTACAGGGAAAGGGAGGCAACAAAGATTTTGCTGTGGCGTATGTGACATCTTGCAGCCCTTTGCATCTAGCAATATTTAACATTCTCACACACACACACCCACACACACACGTTCATTGTTCATTTTCATACATTTATTTGGAGTCCACCCTCCACCCACACTGCCTGAGAGCAGGGTTAAAAGTGGGCGGACTGCGGCCGGAAAACCTCATTAAGTTTTAATTCGTCTCTGTATCCTATTTCTATAATGGGGAATTGATTTTTACTTAGTGCACTGGACCAGAAATAATTCTATTTCAAATCATTTTATTCGTGTGTGTGTGTGTGTGTGTGTGTGTATGTGTGTGTGTGTGTGTGTGTGTGTGTGTCATCCAATGCGTGTTTATGCTCTCGCACGTGGGCAAGACTAATGCCTTTTCCTTCTTCCATACGAAGTGAATGAGGAGAGTATGTCGTCGCTTAAATGCACATGAGCACATTCACACACGCACACATACACAAACACACTCTCGCCTGCGTTATAGTGATGTTGATTAAGATTCTCTTTTTCCTTTTTCTTTTTTTAACCTGTGCTGTCAGCTACTGGGCATACAACACAGAGTATTTGTATGCTATTGCATCTAGGACAGAGTTAGTCTGCAAGTGGAGTTCAACTTCTCAACCTGCAATGCCACTCTTTATTAATTCTTTAATCAGGCGCTCACGAGGTAGAGCTGGTCGTCTAGTAATCTAAAGGTTGCTGATTCGATCCCAGGCTCCTCCTGCTAGCATGCTGTAGTGTCCTTGAGCAAGACACTTAACCCCTAATTGCTCCTGATGACTGCGTCCATCTGTGTTTGAATAATTGTAAGTCGCTTTGGATAAAAGCGTCTGCTAAATGTAATGTAAACAACTGCTGCAGTAACTCTGGCTTTTGGATGACCTATGGTATGACAAGGACATAGCTTTTTGTTACACAGAACCGCCACCAATACCCCTCTTTTGAGAAAGATCAGACTGTCTTTTGCTATATAAACAAGTAATCATCATTACTTCTCCAAGAGGGGGAGAATCACCACCAGTGAGACAAACATAGAAACAAACAAAATGTACCTGGAAAAACATAAACACAGAAACATCAGACGACAATATGTATCGACAAAACATAAATTATTGAGTCCAAGAAAATTGAAACAGCAATTCGGCACATGGCCTCTTCCTGAGACAGTTATGGCAGAAAAGGAGGAAGAAAAGGAAAAGGATGTAATCAGAAGGGTGTGCGGGTTGTGTTCGAAGCAGGCGCTGATGTGTGTGTGTGTGTGTGTGTGTGTGTGTGTGTGTGTGTGTGTGTGTGTGTGTGTGTGTGTGTGTGTGTGTGTGTGTGTGTGTGTGTGTGTGTGTGTGTGTGTGTGTGTGTGTGTGTGTGTGTGTGTGTGTGTGTGTGTGTGTGTGTGTGTGTGTGTGTGTGTGTGTGTCCACTGGTGAGGGCACGGGACTTGTCCCAATTGGTTCTGGTGTATGAGGTTCGAATTGCAGCCATATAGACACTCCACATCTGCAGGAAAGCCCCGAGCACCCTGCCCTGCAGCCACAGAAGACCCCCCGCCCAGCCCCCAGAGACACGTGGCCCTGAGGGGCTTTATCCAGTTCCAGAGAGTGCGAGGAGACCCTGCACCTCTGAGGAACACATATACAACCCACCCTTACGTACAGGAATAAGACGCAGCCGCAGGTGCAGAAGCCGGGCTATGAGCACGAGGCACGGACCACAGTCCCGGAGCCAGGTCCTGTCCCAATAGAGCGACACCCGTCAGACCCGCCCATCCTGCAAGCTAGCCGGCAGGGCCCCCATTGACCACCCACGGCCCGCGCAAAGGCGAGGACCGCCATACCGCAACCAGCTAGATGCCCCACCTTGCGACAGGCCCAGAGTCCCCACCCACATAGCCGAGTGCCCAGGGCGCAGGGCACGCCGATGTCAGCCACCCTCCCGCCAATGACCGCAAACAGCTAGATATGTGGCCCCTCCACCACCACCACAGGCACCATTGGGCATGCGCCTCACACCCACGACAGCAAGCAGCCTCCAACCGCCCCGGAAAGCACCTGACGGCACTCCCCGCAGCCCTGCTGGGTCACAGCAGGCCAGAAACCGCCCGGCACCAGGGGCAAGCTGCCAGGACCCGAACCCAGCCAGCAGGAGACAACCCAGTCACCCACGCCAACTCACCAGTGTGCGCGCATGCATATGCACATACATACATACATACATACATACATACATACATACATACATACATACATACATACATACATACATATGTGTGTATAGTATATTTCATGTTGAAAACATTTTTATTTTATGTATTAATGAGGCAAGAGCACAAAAAAAAGGAAAAATATAAATTAGAGTTCAATTTAGAGCCCTTGATAAAAAATATATATATTTTTAGGGGAGATTGGGTAAGGGACAAGTGTAATTTATTCATATGTTTGAATTAATCACAGTCACTGTCATCACTGTTCAGTGATTATTTATGGTTAGCCTTAGTTATTAATATTGATGATGACCATTCATCATCAATATTCATCATAATCAATATTAAGAAATAAAGAGTTCCACAATATGCTGTAATTTATCACTGATGATAAATTACAGGATATTGTGTAACTCGTTTTTTTCTTAATGGATTGACATCCCGATATACAAACTAAGAACATATTATGTCAGATGCCAAAGGAACATTTTGCCCCATAAAGATGATTTTCATTTGAGCAATGGTTTAGGTAGACATTGTTTCATATTTCAAAGCAACTGATTATTTACACTCAAATTAAATCATTCACTAGGTGTCTAAAGCCAATACAACATACAGTATATCTCCCGTGAAACATCCATGAAACCTTATGTATTGTACTTAAATATGAATCCGTCAATGTGTTTGTATATTTAGTTGAATAAAAATATGTATCAACCTGAATACACATTTTTCATTTAGAGGATAGTGTGGGGGATGTCAAAGTATATCTGTCTGACATGCCCTGCTGTATATCTTACTAACATTGTACTCATATCCTGGTATACATCAATGTTCATATGTCCTTGAATATATGCATATGCTTTTATTATATGAATACAAAGATATATGCTTTCCCCTCTGTTAGACTCTCCGTTGCGGCTGAAAAGGATAGTATTGATGACTTTTACTGTACAAGTATCGGAACTGCTCTGCTTACGGGCACGACAGAGAGGATCATTGAAGCAATCAATCGTGATAGGGTGAAGGAAGGCCTCGTGTTCCCTGATCCGACTTAAGAGATCTGGAAAGTTCCTCTGGCCTCAGCACTCTTTTTGCAATGAAATAATCCAGTGGCACACCACTACCTCGTAAAGCACTAAAAACGGCTGACACGTGTCGCTATGCATGTTATTATGGACTGCTATGGACTGGTTCAATCTATCTATCTTAAATGACTCAGGAATTGGGAGTTTGCTCCCACAAAAGAGTGGGCATAGATTCAAAATTCAAGAGGTTTATTCTTGACATACATATACATACTTTCATACATATATGCAGTGAAATGTCAATGCAACGCACCCGGTGATTATGCACAATATGTTCTAGACTGGACACAATAGCTAACTCATTTCTACTTGACTAACTAACTGAAACTAACTGATTCCTAAAACGTAATGCAATAAGTAAGTAGAATAATATAGTATAAAATAAGACAAAATAACTCAAAGGTAATGCAGAGTTGGGGGTACAAAAAAAGAAATAAAGGGAATAGACTGATGTATATGGGATAGGCTATTATGCATATTGAGATTTGTGCATTCAAGTGGCAAGCGAATGAAGTGAGGTAGTGTGTGTGGAGATATACAGGTCAATATGCAACAGTACGGCACAGCAATACTTTAACACTGAACACAACAGCAATACAGAACAGTATGCAGTAACCCAGAACAGTGACACAGTATGCAGTACAGTATGCTACATACAGTACAGTAAGGTAGTGGAGCCTATGTGTGTGGCTCAGTGAGGACCCCTGGGGAGTTCAGCATTGACAGTTCTTATGGCTTGCGGCAAGAAACTCTCAGTCTCAGTCTCAGCCTCTCTGTTCTCGCTGTGTGACTGTGGAGGTGCTTGCCTGACCGCAGCAGCTGGAACAGTCCGTTGTTGGGGTGGTGAGGATCCTTCATGATCCTGCAGGCTCTGCTACTACACCTCCTGGTGTATAAGTCCTGCAGGGAGGGGAGGGTATTTCCAGTGGTACGTTCAGCTGAACTCACCACCCTCTCAGGTCCTGCCTGTCCTGAGCAGTACAGTTGCAAAACCAGTCAACGATGTTGCCTGTCAGGATGCTCTCCACTGCTCCAGAGTACAAGGACTTGAGGATCCTCACTGAGACCCAGAATTTCTTCAGCTGCCTGAGGTGGTAAAGATGCTGTATCTAAAGTCCATGTTAAGTCCTCCGTGATGTGGACTTCCAGGTATTTGAGGCTGCTCACCCTGTCGACAAAAGTCCCATTAATCACCAACGGTGTGTGTGTCTTCGGTTGTAATCCTCTCCCAAAGTCCACAATCAGCTCCTTAGTTTTGCTGACGTTGAGGAGGAGGCTGTTGTCCTGGCACCAGAGTGACAGATCAGCCACCTCCTCGCGGTCGGCCTTCTCATCGCCGTCATTGATCAGGCCCACCGTGACGGTGTCGTCAGCAAACTTGATGATGATGTTTGAGCTGGACCTGACCACACAGTCATGTGTGTAGGGAATACAGTAGGGGGCTGAGGACGCAGCCCTGGGGGGATCCTGTATTCAGAGTGAGGGAGCTGGACATGTGCTTCCCCACCCTAACCAACTAGGGCCGGGCTGTGAGGGAGTCCAGCATCCAGGCACACAGTGGAGTGCTCTATCCTAGCCCTTGCAGCTTGACAGCCAGTCTGGTGGGGACTATGGTATTGAAAGCTGAACTATAATCGATGAACAGCAATCTCACATAGGCCCCTTTCCGGCCATCCAGGTGTGTGAGCGTGGTGTGCAGTACCTGGGAGACCGCATCATCCGTGGATCTGTTCTGCTGGTACGCAAACTGCAACGGGTCCAAGGTGCAGGAGAGGGAGGCGCAGATGTATTCCCTGACATCTTTAAATAATTTGAAAATAAAATAATTAACTGCCCTTCATCTTTCAGCAAGTCCTCCCTTGCTCACCGTGCATTAGACCAAGCAAATTGGGTGAAATGGTTCATTATGATTATTGCAGGAGTATTGTTATTGATTATTGGGGCCCGCAATGATGAATGGAATCTTCGGCTGCTTTCCTCAAAAGTTGGGATGAAAATAAAAGTACATTTCTTTGTGGTTATGATGGATATGATTTTAAATTATTTTCAATCATAAACACAAACATATCCGTAAAAATGTGATTAGGTTTTGTGTTGAATGTTTTTATTTTGCAGTTATATGATATTTGTGGAGAAAATACTTCTGAAATCTGATAAAATCACATACTCTTGCAAATACAAATCGCAAAAGCTGAATTTTATGCTTATCCTTCCTTCCCTTTCTGCCTTCACATTCTCTTTCAATCTCTGTCTCTCTCTCTCTCTCTCTCTATCTCTCTCTCTCTCTCTACCCTTTCTCACACTTCCACTCCCTCCGCCCCTCACTCCACTTTTGTTATGTTCGAAAAAAACAAAACAAACGCTCTTATTGAGGCTGAACTCCTCCGAGCCCCTGGACTCTACCTTCGCAAACCCCCACCCCCACCCCTCCACCTGTCTGCTTCCCGTGGTCTTCTGGTGGGCTACCCAATTTCGCCTCCGCCTCTCTGCGTCTGCGCTCCACTTTTGGAGCAGAGATCCACTCCCCAGGGATCCCAAAGCAATAATACGGCATCGGAGGCAAAAAGGCAATAATCAAATCTAATGCACTCTCTGAACTGAACTTCTTTTTTTTTCAACCAACCCCCCCTCATTCCTTAATTTATTAGACACAGGGAGAAGAGGCATTAAGGAATCCGTCGCAGAGCCAGGGCTCTCGAGACATTTTCAGGAGATATACTGTTTATTGCTTTCTGTTTTTTGGGGGGTTTTTTACCTGTAGTGGTAAGACTTTCCGTCTCTATTCAGTGTGTGGAAAGAAAAAAGAAAAATAATGAAAAAAGAAGTACCTTATACAATATTGGGGCTACATTTTTCTTTTGACTTGGGTTTTAGTTTGGTGTCTTCTGTATTAGGATGTGGTACTTCACTAGGAATACATAAAATCAACCAAATTTGGGCCCTTATCTAATAGACGTGGTTGTAGAGAATGACAATCGGCACCATTCATTTTCCCTCAAGGACATTTAACATGTTTTTTTAAGAACAGCGAGAATCTGCAGCAGAGCAGTACGTTTCTCAATAGTAAAGCGTTCATTGAGATTGTGCCATGAACTGATGGAAACCAACATTTTAGGCACAGGTTGAAAAATACAGAACCTATGCTTTGATGTTATTGGACATGAATTTTAAGGCTTAAACGTTGGATCGCCTTTAAACACAGTGAGAACATGCGGCAGAGTGGTAAGTTTCTCAATAGTGAAGCATTCAGCAAGGTTTTCTATGAACAGTTTGAAGTGATTCGAACCAACGGTTTAACAAGACCTGTGTTTAAAAATGGCCAAACCTATCCTTTAATAACATCGGACGCTAAAACGGAACATTAAAATAAGCTACAGTCGCCAATTGGGCAATGGATACAAGTAGTGATGGCTGAAAGCAGGATGAGAATCACGCTGCCTCGTGGTTTAACCCCTCCTGCCGTGTGGTTTATTTTATCGTTAACAATGACACTTTCTTAAATACAGTTTTATTTGTGTTACACTATAACAATGTATTCGGTAGATACAGTTTACTTTGGGTTTGGTTGCCTCTCATATGCATAATTGTATGGGTTGCTCTCGATGTAATAAACGTTTGACAAAAGTGGTCTTGGCTGCACAATATAATTACTTGTCAAGACGAGATGAAGCTGTTGAGTCTGTGCTATTGGGGCGGAAAGTCCAACTATATGAATACACAGTCGCTCCTATTACAAACGCACCGCATGGAATTAGATTATTAGATAGATAGATAGATAGATAGATAGATAGATAGATAGATAGATAGATAGATAGATAGATTATTCATTCCCACTGACATCATAAACAATAGGCAATAGATATAAAGTAATATAATGAAATGGAATAAATGGCAATTAACAATACAAATACAATACCATATAATACAATACAAATTAACGTCTATACACTTCTACACTAGACATAAAGGTAGGAGCGTTATGTATTCAGGAGGAGTGTTTTGGAGTCTGGTTTGGAGGCAGGTTAGTGCGACCTAAAAGGACCTGAATGTTTTTGAAATATCACTGCATACTAATAGAAAGGAGGTGAAGAAATCAGAGCTGGGGTGTAAATTCTGCTCTTTCAAACTTAATGTGATCTACAGTATGTATTGTTGGTGATGAGATATATGGAACCATAGCTAGCTGAAATTATCCCCTCAGAATGGCAATGTCTCCCTCGCAGTTGTAATGCCATTGTCTTTGTCCTGGATAATTTTTTTCAAACTTTTGGTGAGATAAGAGTTCTGAAGCAACCACTGAAATCTTGCAGATCCTGAATACAATTTGGTCTTCAGTATTAATACTTTCTTTTCTGTCTGGTTTCTTATTTCAAGTACTCGTTTTTTTTTACAGGCTGCAATTTCTGGGGACAATAAAGTTGACTCAAACTTCAACTTGCACGTTTCTTAAGCAAGGTATCAGTGTATCTAATGTGAGTTTGGGGGCCCGCATTTCCTAGAAATGTTTGTATCTCGATTATCGTGGCTGCATGGGTTTTTAAATAAAAGTCCCAGATAGGATTAATGACACATCAATAATCTCTTCCCGATGCGCACCCACTCATCTTTCGCTCTGTACACATTTGTTTTGCATTGTGTCACATAGGGTACAGAACTCCTGATTCAAGCCATCAATCATGTCTAACACGGGCTGAGGGGGAGTTGAAACTGAGGAGAAGCTGAGAACACGTTTATCTTATTCAGCAGAAGACATGAAATTCCAGTCTCTCCTGCATGCTGTGGGTATCCAAGATCAAAATGTCCCGCAAGCAAGCTTTTTTATTTGTTTATGTGGAGTAAACTGGGAGTACTCCCTTCAAAAGCCAAGATATGTTCATAATATTTGCACATGATTTTGGGCATCAAATGTGATCTTTTTGTTTGCATTATTATAGTTGTCAGTGAGGGCGGATATCATTGCCTAGTTTACAGCTAGGAAGTTATCGTCATGGCCCAATGTAATATAATTTCCAAGGGCAGGCAAAAGTCCTGGATTGCATTATTGTTTCCCGCAATAATTGGCATTTTTGTCTCGATTTTTCAATTTTAGAAGGAAATATTGCACGGATTGTTTAAGACACTGATACTGTGAGAGAAAAATGATGATCAATGTTAATGAATGATATATTTCTACCACCAAATGATGTCTAAATGCTGAGGCATATGTCTGTTTGGTGACGCCCGATTCTTTCACAGGAGATCTTACATTTCTGTATATCACTGTCACAAATGTTTTAGTCGTTATCTCTGTTTTTCTAGATCGTAAAAGGACCATTTGTGTAAACACTCACCGTTTGCTTTCACGGCACCGAAAGTGTTCTCTGTTTTTCTTTGTTAAAACATGTTCTCAGCTGTTACTGAAGACAACAGCGAATTACATGGCAAGTCTCAGAATGAGACACAACCTCTCATGACTACAAAACCCTCGTCAAGTAAAGTAGAGGTAGACTGATCAGGACACTGCTTTGGAGCAGTACTGAATCTTTCTCTTTATTCTGCAGAATAAATAATCTGTTTAATTTAATATAATTTTTTTTCTTGTAGCGGGCAGATTAACCTCACCGATCACTGCTGAAGAATGTTTTTTCAGTTTAGACCCTGGCTCGTGTGTGTGTGTGTGTGTGTGTGTGTGTGTGTGTGTCTAGTGTCCAATGTCCAATGTCCAGTATTCAGATGACAACGACCTCCAAATTTGCCTTCTTTCCACAAGAGCTGTCATCGATGCAGAGATTTACCAATGTATAGGGTGTGCCAGTGGAGCTTTTGCTAAGCTGAGGAAGAGAGTGTTCGAGGATCCAGACATCCCAACCAAGACCAAACTCCTTGTTTATCAAGCTGTAGTTGTCACAGCACCAGCCGTGCCTTTCTGTCTCCTTATGTGTCTCTCCTCTCTTTCCCTCTTGTATTTATTATGTCTATACCTGACACACTCATCACCACCCTCTATAAGAGTGCCTCCTAATCCAGACCTCATCTGATCGTACCATCACCTTGTGTGGTATTCTCCAGACTGCTCTCCGTTGAATTATAATGTATTTGTTGCTCCTTACCTTGTCTGACCCTGTCCGGCTCTCATTTCCAAAAAAAACATCCCTTGTGCCAGCCTGCCTGCCTGCCTGCCTGCCTGCCTGCATTCCTATCTGCCTACGCCCCACCCCCAGCCTGTCCACACTCGTAGCCTGTGCCTTCAGCCTGCCAGCTCAGATCCCCTAAACACCCCCTTTATTCCATTCCCACATCATCTTTTTCCCCCTTTGTAAATAAACCTTCTATACTTTCCCCATACTGTGTACTGCATCTGGGTCTTATCTGTCTCGTTCATGACAGAACAATCAGACCCCAACATCAACCCAACATCCACAACCCCGGTTCATCAGACCATCTCCAACCACAACAAGATCCTTCACCAGCACCACCATCTCATTCAAGGACTCATGGACACACAACATGCCGTGGATACTCAGGTAGTACATCTTGGGAAAATACTAAAGACTTTGTCAACTAAGATAACCCCTTCTCCAATGCCCCCCCAAAATCCCTCTCATCTTATGCAGGAGATCTGAGGAGGTGCCGGGGTTTTCTCCTCTGGTGTATGCTGGTCTTTGACCAACAACCAACCACCTACGCTTCCAACTATTTCAAGTTAACCTATGTTACGGGACTGCTTAGGGGGACAGCTATAGATTGGGCACAAGCAACCCTTAACAGGAATAACCGACATTCTGTACCTTTTTCTTCCTTGATGCATTCCAGGAGGTGTTTGATCATCCGGTCCGTGTAGGGGACGCCACAAAGAGTCTACTCAACCTCCAACAGTGACTACTACTAAATTTCTGGGTTCTGGCGGTCGGTGGAAAGAGGAGGCCCTTTGTGGCATATTTTTGCATGGTTTGATGAAAACCATAAGGATGAATTAGCACTGTGGGATGCATTAATCTCTTTTTCCATCCAGCTGGACCACTGGCTAGGGAAGAGATGCCAGAAAGGCACTACAGCTCCACCTCCACCTACAGCTCTCATGCTCCATCCCCAACTCTCACAAGAGACACTCCCAGTACCCAGACTGTCTCCAACTCACCTTGTACCCTCACGGCAGGAGGAGCCAATGCATGTAAGTAGAATCCCTCTCACACCTGCCGAACGGCAAAGGAGGATAAAGGCAATATTGTGGACAGTCAAGTAATTTCCTTGCTTCCTGTCCTGTTCAGCCAAAAGGCAACACTCACCTGTAGCTGTGGGGAGACTGGTTAGTAAAACTTCCGACCCTAAGACCACACCGCCTATGTTGCAGGTCGGGGCCACCCTGTGCCACAACCTACTAGCTCTTCCATTATTAGCATTAGTCAATCCGGTGCCGAACAGAGTTTTCTCGACTTGTGTTTAGTCTCCCAGTCTGGCATCTCTGTGGAGCCCCTTGAGTGTCCCATGAACGTTGGTGCTCTGGATGGTAGCATTCTGGGGCAGGTCACCCACCAGACCGAACCCCTGCCGCTCATATTGTCTGAGAACCACCAAGAATACATTTGTTTTTGTTTTTTTCCTCACCTCACATTCCCCTGATCCTTGGACACCCCTGGCTAGGACTGCACAACCCTCATATTAATTGGCTTGCCAACAAGATCATTGGGTAGAGTTCCCTATGCCATTCAAAATGTCTGTGTTCTACTCTTCCCCCTGTTGAGCCCACTGCTGTCTCTGTCTCTCTTGGTACTCTGGACCTGTCTGTAGGCCTGTCTGTAGCTCCTGAATATCACAATTGAGGGGTTGTGTTCAGTAAGGAGCAGGTACTCTCTCTGACACCCCATCGCCCGTATGACTGTGCGATTGATCTACTGCCTGGTGCCTCCCTGCCCTCCAGCCGTCTCTACAACCTGTCCCGTCCTGAGCATGAAACCAAGGAGAGGTTTCATTCCTCTTCCCCCCTGGGAGCAGAATTCTCCTTTGTGGCTATGAAGGCCACATTGGCCATATTGATTATTGTGGACTCACACAGTTAAACACAAGTATCCTTTGCCTCTCATCAGTTCTACCTTTGAACCCCTGCATGGTGCCCGTCTTCAGCAAGCTGGACTTGCATAACTCCTACCACCAGATCCGCAGCTGGGAGTGGGACAAGTGGAGGACTGCATTCAACACCCCACTAGGCCACTTTGAGTATTAGTGATGCCTTTCAGCCTCTCCTCTTACATTCTGATCTTCTTCCGTGACCTGTCAGAACACGAGCTCCATGTCCAAAGGTTCCTGGAGAATGGACTTCTTGTGAAAGTGGAGAAGTGCGAGTTTGTGGGCTACATCATTGAGTCTGGGCAGGTGAGGAGGAACCCTGATAAGATCTGCGCAGTCGTTGAATGGCTGGTTTCCACCAATCGCAAGAAGCTGCAGCAGTTACAGGGCTTTGGCGTTGCAGCCCCTCTCACCAGACTCTCTTCCCCCGCGGCTCCCTTCGCATTGATCCCTGATGCTTAAGAAGCCTTCTGCCGGCTCAAGGAATGCTTCCTTTCAGCTTCCGTCCTGATCCAACCCGATACCTCTCAGCAATTCATCATCGAGGTTGATGCCTCCGACATAGGAGTGGGGGCCAGGAGAAGTGGAGACACTTGCTTGAGGGAGATGAACAGCTGTTCATAGTTTGGACGGACGATTAAATTTTTCCATCACGTATCACCCAGGGTCCAAGAACGTCAAGCCTGATGCCCTCTCCCACCAGTTTGACTTTGGAGAGGCTCCACCTAGTCCCAACACCTTCCTACCCTCCACAGGTGTTGTGGGGGCCCTGTCTTAGGAGATCGAGTCGTGGTACCGGGGAGGGCGCAATCCAACCCTGGACTTGGGCCTCCCAACTGCCAACTACTGTTCTTTCCCAGGTTCTCAAATGGGGCACAACTCAAGGTTTTCACCCCAGTGTGGGATGTACCCTCTCCCTTCTTAGGAGATGATTCTGGTGGCCCTCTACTGTATGGCTGTAACATCTGTATCATCTTCAACAAAACCTGGCGAAGACGGAACTGCTGGTCTTCCCGGCAAAACAAGGTATTTATAACAACATTGATATTAAAATTGACTCTCTATCTCTTGTTCCTACCAAGGCTGCAAGGAATCTAGGTGTCATTATTGATGACCAACTGACTTTCTCAGACCATGTTGCCGCCGTCTCCTGGTCCTGCCGCTTCGCACTATTCAACATCTGAAATGTCAGGCCGTACCTGACCCAATATGCCACTCAAATGCTGGTACAAACCTTGGTGATGTCCCGTCTCGACTACTGCAACGCTCTCTTAATAGGCTTGCCGGCCTGTGCGGTGAAGCCACTACAGATGATACAGAATGGGGCGGTGCAACTGGTGTTCAACCAGCCAAAGAGGGCACATGTCACTCCGCTGCTCATCGAGCTCCACTGGTTACCTGTAGCCGCTCGCATCAAGTTCAAGTCTCTTATGCTGGCCTACAGAGTGATTGCTGGGAATGCTCCCACCTACTTAAATGCCCTTGTAAAAGCACATGTTACCCACCGGATGCTGCGCTCGTCAAATGAGCGTCACCTGGCTCTGCCAGCCGTACAACCACGGCAATCCAGGTTATTCTCATTTGTAGTTCCACGTTGGTGGAACGAGCTGCCAAAAATGACCAGAGCAGGGACCTCCCTCTCTGTCTTTAAGAAGCACTTGAATACCCAGATCTTCAGAGAGTACCTCCTCTCCTAACTTACAATCACTTAGCACTACCTAGCAGTATTTATTGTTACACTAATGTCTCTGTCGCAATGTAGCTTGAATTTTATTCTCCCTTGTAAGTCGCTTTGGATAAAAGCGTCTGCTAAATGACTAAATGTAAATGTAAATGTAAATGATGGCTACAGACACCCAGGAGTTTGTCCTGTTGCGCACAATCTGCACTTGAAGTAGGGCCTCACACCGCTCCCCGGCGGGCCTACTACTACTACTGCTCACACATTGTCCTGGACTTTGTCACCGGCATGCCCCCCTCTGAGTCAACACAGTTGTCTTGACAATGGTCAACGGCTTTTCTAAGGTGGCCCACTTTGTCACCTTGCCCAAACTTCCCTCCGCCCGGGAGACTGCCGACACCATGTCTTCCACCGGCATGGCCTTCCGGTAGATATTGTCTCCGACCGTGGCCCCCAGTTCCTTTCCCAGGTCTGGAAGGTGTTCTGTCGATCCTTGAGAGCCATGGTCAGCCTCTCATTCGGCTTTCACCCGCAAACCAATAGGCAGTCGGGACGCCCCAACCAGGACCTCGAGCAGCTCTCTGCTGTGTTGTCTCCTCCAACCCACGCACAAGGGTACGCGCACAACTTCCACTCATCGTCTGCTACTGGTTTCTCTCCCTTTGAGTTCTCCCTGGGTTACCAGCTCCTGTTGTTCCCTGCCCAGGTGGAGGAACTGGCAGTGCTGTCGGTGCAGCTCCATATCCGGCACTGTTGCAAGATTTGGAGGGACACCGAGGTCGCCCTGCTTCGGACTTCCCAGCGGAGCCAGCGCCTTGCACACTGCCGTTGGGTCCCAGCCCCCAACTACACACCCGGTCAACAAGTCTGGCTTTTGTCACAAGACATACCTTTGAAATGCACATGCAAAAAATTGTCTCCCCGGTTCCTTGGCCCTTTTGAAAAAACCTGAAATTAACCCCACCGAAGTCCCTCTCCCACGCACTATGTGCATCCATCCAACCTACCACTCCTCTCAGGTCAAAACCCGTCTACAACAGCACCCTCTGCCTTCCGATAATTCCCCCACCACCCGCCGGATCATCGAGGACCACCCTGCCTGCACCGTTAACCAGCTCCTAGACGTCCGCCGCCACGGCCGGGGCCTCCAGTACCTGGAGGCCCAGCAGACTCCAGCAGACTGCTCTCAATTGAATTCTTATTTATTTGTTGCTCCTTGCCTTGTCTGACCCTGTCCACCCCTCGAAAAGCTGCCTTGTGCCAGCCTGCCTGCCTTCCTGTTTGCCTACGCCTCAACTTCAGCCTTTATTCAATTCCCACATCATGTTTTTCCCCCTTTGTGAATAAACCTTCTATACTTTCCCCGTACTGTGTGCTGTGTCTGGATCTCATCCGCCTCATTCACACTCAACACACTAATTTGGCATATGTGTGACTCAGGGCTCTTGGCTCTTTCAGTTGATAAATCGAGAGTCAAGCATTAGTAAATGCAAATGAAAGACTTCTGGCGGAGTACCTCTGGAATCCATAGGCACAAAAGAGATTTGTTCACTATGAAAGAATTGTTCAAGAGTATTGCCTTACTAACTCAGAATCGATCGACCTTGGATGTGGACTTGACTCTGAGTTCTCTGAGACTTTCCCCCAATTCACATGTTTTTTTTTGTCTCAGCGTATTTTCAAAATCCAGGTTGATTTACAAATTGAAAAATAAAATTAAAAGAGGCAGCCCCAAACAAGCTCTCAGATTGTAGCTGGGGTAGGGTTTGGGTAAGCCCACATAATAACTCCAAGAACTATGAAGATATTTGGCAAATGCACATTTATGTATCAAATGACACACCGAGGCTCAGAAACAGTGACTCATATTAATGATAGACTCTACATTTTGTTGCGTTGTCCACACTTTTAAATTCCTGAATAATTCCACTTTAATAAAACATGTATATTCTTACTGTTTAATGAAAGCTTTTTTAAAAACAAAAGATGTTGTGTGTCGATGACGCTGTTCAACATTCCCTATAAACACAAGAAAAATGCAGAGATATCCCCATTCAGCAGGGTGTCACGTCCCTAATCAGCAGGTTGTCAAGTGGCAGTGTTGCACGCATTATCTTAGAAACACAGTTTGCCACAACCTTGTCATTAACAAGTCATAGCTTTAAAAATATTTGCTTGATTTGCACAAGTGACACCTTGTTTGGAAGCTCTGATTCTTCACTTTGAAATTATGTGAAAAAAGTAAAAAGCCACCAAATGTATCTAAAGTCTGCGGTGGGTCACATATTGTCATTCCAGCGGGTAAACAACTATCACACTAAGTAAGTACCAAGTAATAGACCTTAGATTTGACTTCATACTTGGGAAGTCGTTTTATAAACCATATTGGTGTGGTATATCTGTCTGCAACACAGAGGACAGTGGAAGGGGCGTGGTCGACTTTCTACTTGGAGTCAAATAGATGTCAAGCTGACTTGTCAAGCAATAGATTTTTGAGGAGAGAAATATGTCTGAAATATATTTATTTACAAGGAATTATTAAGTTATTCATATGTTTTATCACATGTACAAGAATATTTCCATTGCATGTTTTTCTTCAATAAATAATCAAACCACAAATAACTGATAACAAAAAATTATCAGAAAACACTTTATTACAGAAACAGATCAATAAATACACATATACATTGTGAAAATATCCTTGCACCCCCTCCTCTGGTTAACAGGATGAACACACTATGCTATCCCTGCCGTTTCCTTTTGACACATGCACGGAGTAGAACCAGCACCACCTATCAATAGCCGCAATGTATTTATAAATTATTACTCACAAAGTTTAATACTTTCGCCAGCAATTGTCCTTGACTACACAGTATAAAATGCAAACATCTCAATCAGACTCTCTTTCCACATTCAGCATGGGGTCTGATTTTCCCATGGTGGTGCAGACAGAGGGGTAAAACAAAAATTATAATAATTACTTCCACAAAAAAAATAATCATACAATCTTAATATTCGTTTTATTCATTGCTGATTTGTGTGTAAATTCTTTGAATTTTTTTCTATGAGAAAAAAACAAAACTATAAATAATGAAAAAGAGTGACAGTTCTAAAATGCTGTGTTTTAAAACTTAATTGCAGTATTTCTTATGCTTTGTCAAACCATACACAAGATAAGGAAACGTGTATGAAAGGTCAATAAAAAGTAGTTCATGTATTAATTTGACTATTGAACACCAAAAATAAAATATCAGTCTAGATGCTACATCTATTCCTACCGCGAGGAGGTGGCTGACCTCTCACTCTGGTACCAGGACAACAGCCTCCTCCTGAAAATCAGCAAAACTAAGTAACTGATTGTGGAGAGGATTACAACTGAGGACGCATGCGCCGCTGGTGGGATTTGTTTACAGGGTGAGCAGCTTCAAGCACCTGGGAGATCGCATCACAGAGGACTTAACATGGACTGTACACACTGACACTCTGGTGAGAAAGGCGAGGCAGCGTCTCTACCACCTCAGGCAGCTGAAGAAATTCTGGGTCTCGGTGAGGATCCTCAAGTCTTTCTACTGTGGAGCGGTGGAGAGCATCCAGACAGGCAACATCACTGCCTGGTTTGGGAGCTGTACTGCTCAGGGCAGGCGGGCCCTGCAGAGGGTGGTGTTTTCAGCTGAACGTACCACTGGAACTACCCTCCACTCCCTGCAGGACTTATACACCAGGAGGTGTAGTAGCAGAGCCTGCAGGGTCATGAAGGATCCTCACCACCGCAACAACGGACTGTTCCAGCTGCTAGAACAAAAAGGCTGAGACAGAATTTCTTTTCGCAAGCCATAAGAACTGTCATTGCTGAACTCAGCAGTGGTATACTGTACTGTATATCTCCACACACACTACCTGACTTTATTCACTTGCCACTTTAATGCACATATCTGTATATAGATATTAGCCTATCCCATGTAGTTCAGTCTATTCACTTTATTTTTATTTTGTACCCCCACTCTGTATTACTTTCTTGAGTTATTTAATTTTTTTATTTTTTTATTTTTATTGTATATAATTCTATTTACTTACTGCATTATGTTTTAATCAGTTAGTTAGTCAGGTAGAAATTAGGTAGCGATTGTGTTCAGTCTAGAACATATTGCATAATCAACGGGTGGAAGTATGGAAGTATCTATATGTATGTGACAAATAAACCTCTTGAAATCTATTCATTTCATCCTTCAGATACTGAGTCTGGGAGAGGGAGCGTGGAGCGGTGGAGCAACAGAGCGGCAGATAAGACGGAGAGAGAGCGAGGAGGCTAACGGAGAGGAGGCTCATGCAGAGACGGCAGGGGGAGACTCGCATTAATCAATTATTCAGCTCGGTGCTCGGATTTCCTGGAACGGACCCCTCGCAGCGTAGTTGCAGTGCGGTGCAAGTTATACACAGTGGTCTAGGGTGGTGTTTTTTTGTGAAGGGGAAAGGGAACTGTTTAGCCATGATCCAAATAACACCCTGGCCTCAGCCGGTAACCACCTCAACCTGGGTGCCAGCAAGGAGTGGGGTGCAGCCCCAAACCCCAGGGCTGCATAAAGAGCTTGTCCATTATTATGTCATGTTCAGTTTGTAAAGCGTGTGTTGTTGCTTCCTGTACTGCAATCAACAAAGAGTAACCAGAAAAGCTTGAAACAGGAAGCTGTTTTTAAGCTAATATTGTTGCAAGACTTGGGAACAATTTATTTATAGGGAACTAACTATTCGTTAGTTACCGATTCATTCTAAGCAACTGAGTTTTTCTTAGCAACCGATTCGTTCGCACTGACCGATTTGTTTGTAGCAACCGATCCGTTCGTGGACAACAAGTTCTTTAAATGAGTCTGGAGTCACACCAGCCAAAGAGTCATTTGCTTGTTTCTGTGCTGTCTGGGTAACTGCACCCCCCTCACTCACCGGTTCATTACACCCGAACAGAATCAAACAAACGAAGAGTAGTAAGAATTGAGAAAAGGAGTCAAACTTTTCATCTCAACAAATGTAAGGACACAGGTGTTGTGAATCTGATTTTCTATAAGCAGAATTTCTGGAGCTATAAGTATATTTTTCTCCGTCCAGCTTTCTTTTTTTGTTGTTCAATGTTGGTATTTGGTTCTAGGTTACAGAATGTTTTATTACAGAGCAGCATAGAAACATAATGAGCGAGTGTATAAATGCAAGTATGAATATGAGCAAGAGCAGAAAAATTAAATGATGCTGAGAAAAAACCCAAACAAACAAAGACAACGATTACATCTCAACATTTGACGTCTGAGTGCACCATGTTAATTATCCCACTACTTTCTTAAACCAGGCTTTTTTTCATCTTTTAGCTGGATTTAATCAAGTGAATTATATTGCTTCCCTGCGGTCATTAATTTGATGACGACCCTTGAAATTAAATAATCTATTTACGGGATGATTAAGTGCATCTAGGGAAGATATGATACAATTTAATCCACCTTTGTCTCCGCGTTGGCTGAATAATTGAGAGTTAAAACCTTGCGGCTTGGAGCGCAATTCGGTTCGACCTTTCTGTTCACTAAGTGACAACTTTTTGGAACAAGTTGTGCGTCTGGACGTGGTTCTTTAGTCTGAAATGGATGTTTGGTCGTATGATGTAGACGAAAAAACATCATACGGAGACTCCCGTAGATTTCGGTGGGTTTGCGGGGGGGTGGGGGCGGGGGTGGGGGGGGGGGGGGGGGCGTCGGAGTCTACCCCCCTCCCAGCCCATTAACGGAGCCAGTCAGGCAGGTGAATGGCAACATGCTACCGCAGAAGGCTCCAAGGACATAACCCAACGGAGCCATCCACTTCCTGCTTGGAGGTGGTGGGGGGTTGGGTAGGAAAGGCCGACATGTTTGTTGCTGGCACAAAATAAGAGGAGATGATGCGCCAAAACCCAAAAGGAGTTTAAATGTCTGAATTAGTTATTTTCTGCAGTCTTTATTAGTGGAATATGAATATTTCTCAGGCTCGGCTGGACAGGATTTTTTTCCTTCTGATACCGATTTAGTTAAGGCTGCTGGGGGGGGGGGGGGGGGCTGTTGGTATCATGCCCACAGCCTCCAGTCACATTTATCATAGACAGCTCGCCCGGCGCGAACCCATTCCTGGTCTCCTCTGCCACTCCTTCCTCCTGGACCATCCAACACGACTATGGTCCATCTGTCATCAAAGACTGCAGTACTTATTCCCTGGCCTTCCATCCATTCAGCGTCTGCTAATCTAACTCAGTTAGTACCTCTCGTGGCTCCTTCTAAGTTCTGAGAATTTGTGTGTGCAGTCACTGCCTTTCTCCCTTCCCCGTCCAAGCCATTCCCGTCAAGCCTGGCTTCCTTCGGAACCTGGATCCCTCCTTCCTCGTCCAGGACCCGCCCTGTCTGGCCTCGTCCCGTCAAGTGGTCCCTCCTTCCTGGACCCGTCCGCCCGATCCTGCCCGACCCGGTCTCACCCTTTGTCAAGCCAGTGACTCCCAATAAATCTCCTTTGTAAACCCTGTCTGCCAGCTGTCTCTGTGTTGTACGTCTGAGTCCCCCTAGCCCTGGTTGTAACAATTGGATGGCATTAATCGGGCCCAATCTTTAAAGAACCTAACTCTGGTTTGAAAACAAGACATTTTTAGTTATTGACGTTATTAAATTCTATTTACGGACATGTTGATACATCAAGGAAAGTTTTAATGGTTTAGATATACAGAATATTTATTTTACTGTTTATATCTGGTCTTTACTAGAGTGTGCCTTGTTTTGCCATTTTTGCCATGTTTGCTATTTTGCTTTGGTTTTACTTTGTGTACTTTTTTTGAGTTCATAATTTTATAACAATCAAATCAAACATTTTGTTTTATGAGCTTGTGACCATTTTCTTCTTGTAAACCTATTTCCTTGTACTCTGAAAAATGGGCATCTGGGCATTTAAATAGACAGGATAGATAGATAGAGAGACAAATACTGAGGTGAAATTGCAATGTCCCAGAAGCTCATATCAAAAACTATAGGCAGTAATAATAACAAACAATGAATAGAAATATATCTTAAATTCTAAAAAAGAAAATTGTCAATATAATGAGAGAAAATGAAATACACAGTAGACCTCACATTCAAATGTACACAATATAATATGGCAGGATAATGGAAAATAAACTCGAACAAAATTTCCGCTGTATAAACCTCAAGAAATTTAGGTAGTAAGACGGAGTACTGACAAGGCTAAAAAACAAAAAGTGAACAGTGCAGAGCAAACATACACCTCCCTTTTAACAAATCCACACCTCTAGTTTTTGAATTAATGTTGTATTTTTATTCTTGTCTATTTATTTATTTTACTCAACATAAACCCAGCTTTTCGCATGGTGGAATGTTGATTGCCGTCAACCTGTTGTCTGAATGAAAGAAAAGACAAGACAGACAAAAATAAAAATTCCCTCAAATTGTGTGGATAGTTGTGTTAATAACACCTTTAAAACGTTTAAATGGGAGGGGGGGGGGGGGTGATTTCTCCGACTGTCTTAAGATAGACGGACAGCGTGGTCGGTCCAGGGAAAAGATAGACGCTACTGTATTTTAACCTCCCCCTCACCCCTTTTTCTCAGTATAGCTCCATCCCTCCTACCGCTGGCTACCTCTGTACTTGTCTGCCTGGCAGTTTGATCATGCATGCCTTCCTCCCAGCTTCACCGCGATTGCTTGAGTACTTCGAAAGATGTTAGGGCACATTTTTTTTCTTCCTCCAACTCCTGGATATGTATAATTTATCAGCCAGATAAATGTTATAAATGGTCTGCCTCATGCATATTGGGTAATATTAGAGCATTCTCTGAGGCCGGGGTTTTAAGGGGCTGGTATTTGGCAGGAGATATGCAGATACAGGGTTCTAGAAAGTCTGCAAATAGCATAGACTAAAAAATATTTGATGTAAAACTATTTAGAAAAACTTAGAAAAACAAAAAACATATTAATGATGCGTCCCATGGCTCCATTGCAATCTAATCAAGGAGCACTTTTTGGTTTTCAAAGAGGAACAGATTTTAGATGGTAAAAGGTCCATTTAGTTGCATCTTTCTCTGCTGTAACTCTATGTTTCCCAAACTTCGTCCAATGAAATTGCTGTTAACCATTACAATTGCAAGAAAAAAGTATAACTTTGCTCACTATATGTCCTTCTAACAGTTAGTGATGCAAGACTCATGAACGATTTGTTGGCAGCTAACAAATATTTTACATGACTCAGGACTCTTGAGTCACTCAGGCAAAAGAGTGAATGAGCGAGTTGAACTTCGACTCACAAACTGAAAATAATTACTGAGGAATAAATTCAAGCCCATGGCAAAAAAAGACCAAGTCATACTGAATGTTACCGAAATGAATAAATTTGACGGAATTATTGTGTAGTGTTATAACTACTTAAAGAAATTGCAATTGCCCTCTTTAAAAAGGGTATCCATTTATGCAGCGTTACATATTTAATTGAACTATTGAATTATCATATTAAATTATTTTTAATTTCGGGTCACCCCTCCCAGTGGGACGACAGTAAATTAACCAATTAACAATAATCGATCCGTCTATATCCGTATTCAATTTTCAAAGAACACAAACAGACAAACTTTCTAATACTGTAAATGGATTTTTTTTTTATCATACATAATTATATAAATAAAATTGAATAAATAAAAAAAAAAAATTTAAACATGATTTGGTGAATTGGTGACATACATACTAACTCAGGGACAATGAGGTATGAAGTATGTGACTCTTTCATCAAAATATTAAAACGGGACACACACTAAGGGCAGTTAACTTTTGGTGTCATGGGCAATCGCTGCAGCTCGTCTCTGGCAGTCGGCGGTTTGGACGGTGCCGGGGAAAAAGTCCAAAGTTCCGAGATGGACTGGAACGATTCGCCAGCTGGGGAAGGCTTCAACGCAGCGTGCTCCGAGGGCCGTGATTTCACTGTCACGGGGTCGGTCCCGGCGAACTGATTCGAATGGCGACAGCTTTGGTAGACTTCTTTTCTTGTGGTTAAGGGGTCATATAAATTTATCTGACTACACTAAATTCAATCAGCTAACCCTGAGTCTTTCATAGATTGGTGAAAACCTTGAAAAATAAAATAACGTAAAAGAAAACCCTGCAAGGTTTAGTGGTACAAAATTAAAGAAAGAAGATAGAAAAACACAATTTTTCAGTTCTGTAGCTGAAGCTGGCTGAACATTTAATTCTTTACTTTCTACATGGAAGAGTACTAAGTACATGTACTCAGACTTTCTACATCTATTTTTTACTAATTACTTTCTAACATAGGTAATGTGTTTAGAAACAAATCACTGAATTCACTTTACAGGGACCTTAAAATTAAGAAAAAAGAGACCCCTCGAGCTCCAGGCTTTGAGGTCCAGCATATGGATTACATGGCCAACAGCTTTAAAACACTTGACAGGGAGGAGGAGGATGCCTCCCCTTCTCAAAATGGCGGTGGACGCGTAGATTTTGTGAGCCGCCTCTTTTAACTGCCTGCTGATAATTCCCTGACGAGTGAATGTTAAATCACATAACTCCATACATCGCGAGCCTCAAGCCAATTAATGGTTTTAAAACATAAACTCTTGTGATAATGTTTTACATACAAACATATAAAATAAAATAAAAACACATCAGTCGTCTTTCAAAACAATGAGATTCTACTCTAGAATTTAGTGTCTTCCCGATAACGCAGGTTTGGAGAAGTTGGGACTGAAATGGGATAAGCTGGCAGGTGTGACAACGGATGGTTGTCCAAATCTGATGGAGAAAAATGTTGGACTTTTGAAGAAAATGCAGGATAAAGTCACAGAAATGAACCCTGAGCAGATATTGACATTTTTGCATTGTATTACACATCAGGAAGTGTTCGGTAAGTCGGTGTTAAAAATGAACCATGTTGTTGATGTTGTAACTTAAATAGTTTAGTTCATGAGAGCAAAAGCATTGAATCACAGACAGTTTGTTACACTTTTGGAAGAAAACGAGACCGAGCATGGTGACATAAGCTACCACACAGCTATCAGGTGGCTCAGCCTGGGCAAAGGGCTGAAAAGTGTCTCGGACCTGAGAGAAGAGATTCACGAGTTCTGTGTAAAGAAAGGAAATGCCATCCCACAGCTTTCAGATGCAGACTGGATGGCAGACCTTGGTTTTGCTGTAGATGTGACTGCACTAATGAATGAACTAAATGTCAAACTGTAATGCAAGGGCCTTTTTGTGCATGAAATGTACAGCGCAGCGAAGGCTTCCATGAGAAAGTTGCAGCTTCTCTCAAGCCAAATGGAGGACAACATTCTCACCCACTTGCCAACACTGAAGGAAGCCACACCATCAGCTGATCACCTCCACTTGTACTCATCCATGTTAGAAGCCCTGCACGGTGAGTTTTCAAGGCGATTTCAAGACTTTAAAACAGTTGAGAGTGAAATGCAGATGTTTTCTTCTCCCTTCACCTGCAGTGTGGATAATGCACCCAGTGATGTTCAGATGGAACTCATTGACCTGCAGTCTGACACTTTTCTGGCGGAGCACTTTAGATCAGTCTCACTGCTTGG
Organism: Zeus faber; assembly: GCF_960531495.2. Classification (NCBI taxonomy): domain Eukaryota; kingdom Metazoa; phylum Chordata; class Actinopteri; order Zeiformes; family Zeidae; genus Zeus; species Zeus faber. Next base: position 5,335,809 of record NC_137199.1, on the reverse strand, counting down.
TTTTTACTCTTCCCTTAAAGAGGAGAACTTTCCACTCATGAGGAAGCATGCTCAGAAGATTCTAGTCCTCTTTGGATCTACCTACGTATGTGAACAGACATTCACAGTGATGTTGTTCAACAAATCCAGATACAGATCCTCTATCACTGATGATCACCTCTCAGCTGCCCTCTGCATATCCACTGCAGACATTCAGACAGATTTCAATGCACTTGTTCAAGCCCAAGACAGACTGGATTTTACTGAACAAGTAAAATGTACTGAAAAACATCAAAAGCACTTATTGCTTTTTGTATCAAGTTGACCAAGTGCTTATCTTTAACATACTGCAAAACACTTTTTCTGTATTTGCGAAGATAAAGATGTTAAAAATAAAATGAAACACTGATGTAATGATTGTTTTTGTTTTTTCTGTTTACTCCTAGAGGAGTATTTTCCTATTCGACCGACGCCAAATTTCATATATTTATATATATGAAATATATATATATATATATATATTTATATAAATATTTACAGAATATCCTCATTCTTCTGATTACCAGTGGCAGCTAATCAAAACATAATTTACTGCTTTTTATAATGGGAGAAAATTAATGTTGAGCAGAATTAAGTTCTAGTTACTGTTGGTTCGGCCCTCCAACACAGCTCGGGTTTCTCATGTGGCCCCTTGTAAAAATGAATTGCCATCCCCTGCCGTAATTGATAAGCACAGGTATACATGTTTCTGATGTTTTAAGTGATTAGCCGGTGGATAATTTTATTCATGATAATTTCAGCATGATCAGGTTATAGCATATCTTCCCCGAGTCATAACCACAGACAATTGTTGGATCTTGGTAAAATCAGATTTCACCCAATTTCCACCGGACGGACAGGGTCAAAGATAAACCTTTTCTAATTAGCTGATTCAAATGATTTCATTTGCAAGACAATTTTCAGCCGTGGATCTAATTTTGAGCCCATTTGCGAAGGGAACTCAAATCGGCCGTAATACATATCAGAATACAATACCCCCCCATCTATTACTTACGTCTCCATCAAACGGGAGGGAGGGAGTTTATGAAGACGGCAATTAGGGTTTCATTAAAATCTATAAATGGTGGAGAATTTATAGATTTTAATGAATTATCATAGCCATCTTTTACACGCCGGGGGCAGGGATCCTCTGGTAACCGCATTGACACACTCACACACACACACACACACACATACACACACACACACACGTGCACGCACACGCACACGCACACACACACATACAGACACAACACACACACACACATGCACACACGCACACACACACACTGGTGAAAAGGAAAAAAAACCTTGCCCTCTCTTTCAAAGGTGATCATCTTACTCCATCATATTGAACCAAATCCATCTTGGCGCCACGTGATTCTCGGAAGCCCAGGCTTGTACCTCAGTTAAAAAAAAAAAAAGAGACACGTCTATGCCTTCCCCAAGACCACAGACGCGCACACACACACACTCGCACACACACACACACGCAGGCAGCAGACAATAAGCCGGCTGAAACAAAAGCACAGTATTAATATTTCATCATTCTCCTCCTTCATTGACCACCACCTACCAGAAATACTTTGAATGGCAGCGTGTGTGTGTGTGTGTGTGTGTGTGTGTGTGTGTCTGTGCGTGTGTGTGTGTGTGTACATACCTCAAAGCATTATTCCTTGTTTCTCTTGTTTTACGACGAGTTCAGTTTCGCTTACGCAGATCATACACGCACATTTTTTCTTCTTTTTCCTCCTCCCTTCTCCTCCTCCTCTTCATCGGATGAGTGTTAAGGTCGGAATGTTGTCGGGTGACACAGAGGTTCCTATTTATTTATTTTTTCTCGCTTAATCAGTGTTATCTCGCGCCGCCCACGCCGACCTTTCACCGTGTCCGTCCGTCATGCACATTTCACATGAGCGCTGTCATACCAGCTGCAGATCCAGAAAAAAAAGAAGAAGAAGCACAAAGAGGAAAAATAAGAACTGCATCAAGATGGAAACAGCATGGAGGGAAAGTTAAAAAAGGTCAAAGTCAGGGTCGGGCCGGTTGGACCAACGAGGGAATAGATGGTAGGGCGGGATTGTGAGGTCCGTCGCTATGGATATAGTGCAAGCAGCAACAGGATTTTTTTTTCGTATCCATCATTTTAATATCCCAAGGCCCATTTTAAGTGCTCTAAGGCATTAAAGGCATTGCATGTATGTCTGTATATAAATATATATATATATATATATATATATATATATATATATGCATATTGAATAAATATTATACTCAATAAAAAATGCTAAAAGCGCTCAAAGTGCTTTTCAATTATTTGTTATACTTAATTTAAAAAAAATACTAACATGTTTATCCTAATGTTCTTACTCAAATCCAGGTTGCTTATTTAAACTCCCCATGTAATGTACTCACATCATTTTCCATAGAAATAACATTAATTTGTTCATGGAAAAATATGAACAACTGATAATGCTTATCTGTAACAGAGTAATATACAAATCAATTAAAAAATAATATGAAAATACATTGTAATAGAAATAGTAGTTATAGTAATCGTAAAAAAAAATAATAATAATAAGTAACAAATAAAATAAAAATAAGATAGTGAAAATATAAAAATGTAAAGTTTTTCAATGCACGTTTAACGATATACAGAAGATAGCAAAATTGAAACATGAAGCGGGTTTGGTTGACCGGTAAATTTAGACAAGTGGGGTTGAATCTTGATCTTCATCTTGGAGTGCACAAACCGAGCTGTTGGCGCACAAAATTGCTTAAGTGAGAGCTCGGCAGTAAAACAGGCTTTGGGTAGTTTGTTTTCCCTATGCAAGTCGAGTTGGCAGGACTTTCCCCAAGGTGACAAGTGGAAGGCGTCACATTGGCCACGGCTTGGTGACGGTGATGGTCAAGTACAGGAGTCGAGAAGCGGCCACCCTTCAATCCTGCTCGAGGAATGATTTCTAAAATGGGCAAACTTGGACGAGCAGTTACGCAATTACGTGCAGTACATTCTAGATGTTTATCTCATTCAGGGATGCGGATGCCGCTCCCCTGCTTGTGAATACCTTGGATGGCCTAAGACGGGCGAGGGAATGGCTTCATGGGAATGGGCAAGCCATTCGAAGACAGAAAAATCGACTCAAACACCAGAAGTACACCAATTTCAGCAGGCATTAAGACACCAGCGCTAAGATCTGCTAGTTTGCCCACAAATTTTCAATTTGAGTGAGAAACGTTGCCCAAGAGCCTCGGAGGGAATGAAGGCCAACGAAAGAGCCAAGTGTCAGTGTTGGCAGAGGTGTCCTCGCGAGATGTGGGGGGCAAGGAGTTGCAGGGTATCGGGGGCAATTGCCACCCTCAGGCTTTTGTGATCCTCATCTGGCCGCCACCTGGGGGTGCCACTGATTCAAAGGGGCTGTGGAGTCAGAAATGGGACTTCAGGGCCAATGGGAAGACTCCACAGACACTGCTGGTGAGACTGTTATGAGAACGAATTGGAGGCTTTTACAAAACAAATCCAAAAGGTTAGATAGATAGGTTAGATAGATAGATAGATAGATAGATAGATAGATAGATAGATAGATAGATAGATAGATAGATAGGTTAGATAGATAGATAGATAGATAGATAGATAGATAGATAGATAGATAGATAGATAGATAGATAGATAGATAGATAGATAGATAGATAGATAGATAGATAGATAGATAGATAGATAGATAGATAGATAGATAGATAGATAGATAGATAGATAGATAGATAGATAGATAGATAGATAGATAGATAGATAGAAAGATAGATAGATAGATAGATAGATAGATAGATATCTCTATTGTACTCTGCACTGAGAAATGGTATCAAACATTAATATTGTAGATCACTTGATTCATGGATTTTTACCCACATTTTTTTTAATTATAGTTTTTTTATTATTTATCTTTCTGATACTGCGATATTTGGAAAGCAGCGATGTTTCAGTCTTATGGGTATGGGTAATGGGTACTGTTTGTGCACTCTACCTTTACGCTCAATGCCTATTACACACGCATGCACGCACGCACGCACGCACGCACACACACATGCACACACACACATGCACACACACACACGCACACACACACACACACACACACACACACACACACACACACACACACACTGGACAATCCTGAGGCACTCAAAACAAAAGACGACAGAGGAGCACTAAGGAAAACATTGTCTCGAATCTCAGAAGAAAGAATGCCATGCAACATTGATGACCTGGACTCCAACTCTTGGCATCCCAACCCTTTCTCTCTCCCTTGCGCTCTCTCATCCCGTTTTCAGAGAAAGAGATGAAACAGCAGGGTGGAAAATCGGCACAACACAACACAGTGCAGTTTTATTTTTGCCATTGGTATTTTTCACTGAAAAACAGGTGAAAACACTCATGCATTTTTAACCTGCGACTTTTTATTCAAATAATAATAATAAAGAAACAGACTATAGCTGTTATGATTTTTTTTTTTTTTTTTTAAGCGGTAATTTATATGATTATTTTGAAAAAAAACAACTTTAACATTCTCTCTTTTGGACTTTTGTAGCTGGCACTCTTTTAAGATACAATGTATTGGGGTTGTGCATGTGCTACTTTCCATTACTTGTTGCGTGGTCCGTCACACCCACCAAAAAAAAAATATTATTGTGAATTACTTCTTAAAATTGAGCAATAAACCGCAAGAAATTGTCATTTAATGTAACAGAACATCCTGAAAATGAAAAAAAGATACGATTTGGAGTATTTGTTTCGATAAATTGACAAATGTCAATGTAAATCTAATGAGAAATTATAACCACATTTCGAAACGAACATCACAAAACAAGCATATTTCGCTCAAAAGCACAGCAACAATTGCTACTCCTGAAATGCAACGTTTTCGAGTTGATGCGTCATTTAGGAGGGTAATGCGTGTGGATTAAAAGACGACGACTTCCGAGTTTGAAACGCTGGCTTAAATCACAGACTGTGACAGGTATGAATATGTGAAGCAACGCTTCTTCATAGAAAAACTTTTCCTTTGATCGTAGTTGGCGGTTCACATTCAGGGGCGACAAAAGGTTTGGGCCGATTTGACATCCAAATATGCTTGTTTTGAAAAAAGAATGGAGTGGTAGAGTTTGGTAGTGAGAGAGGTTTTATTATATTATATATATATTTCCCCCCTTATTAATAGAGGATGAAACCACAATGAAGAATGTGGAGGACCCTCCGAGACCGCTATGCGCAAGAGAGAGACTGCGGAGAACAAGGCGGGAGAAGGAGGAAGGGCGGCTCAGAAGCTATGAATCACATGACGGCGGATATTTCGCTCAAATAATGTTGTCTTCCCTGGAGCACTTCTTACAGATGTCACCTCCGGGGGCCTCCACCTTTGTGAGAGACAGAGAGAGAGGCAGTGACCAGGGAATTTTTAGGCCATATATGTTTCAGAGTAATTGTTATTGTTTTGTGTTGATTGGAAAAATAGCATAAATGCATAAATGAATGGTATTGAGGACCAAGAATCAAGAATCTTCAGTGAAGATTTGGTGGTACCTTGGGTGTGATTTGCCAACGATCTGCCGATCCTTGAGAAACTTCAAAGAAATTGGTCATCAATTATCGCCTGCCCACGTCAAGTGAAGCTCGTTTTTTTTACATAAAAGCGTGACAGTCAGTGCTGACGTTTAAGTTGCCCTCCGAAACTCTCGGTCAACCAGCATCGGAGGAAGAGGCCCCTGGAGCTGAAAGTGAGGTGCAAACAAACAGTTTCCCAAGATCTCTCTTGTGTTTGAGGCAGAGGCCCTTCAGTGCTGTCAAGGGTGGCAATAAAAATAGCAGAACTGCCTGTCGACCCCAGAACTGAATCTCCACTCAAGGAACTACCCCGCTTATAATGAACTGGTTTAATTTTAGCTTAAAAAAATCATGGGCGAACATCGGGCGCCATTGCAAGAATTAGAAGAAGAATCTTTACTGATCACACGCCACACTACAACACATGCACATGCTTTTGGATGGTGGCCGGTGAAATGTGGCCTCTGCATTTGATCCATCCTGGCGTGTCCTAACCCCGGGAGGGCCATGGGCAGCATTTGACGACACAACCAGGTACCTGGTTCAATATGTCCATCGCTGGTCAGACGATGATGTGTGCATGTTTTTGGTCACTCTCTATTATTCTAAATAAACAGACCAGATTTGATTTGAAACCCGGCATCTTGCTTCTTCTTCTAGGTCGTCCTCAGACGAGCCTTCCATCGTTGTTTCCAGTCGTCCCGGTTCTCCATACATCTGGCCAGCTCGTTGATGCTTTGAGCTGAGTTTGATTTGGCGGGGGAGGTTGGAGTTCCATACACTGGACATGCCGTTCAGGGCCCTCCATGCAGGTGCCTTCCTTGCTTTCAGATCTTGCTCAGTTGAGTTGACCCATGAACCCAGGTACTTGAAGTCATCGACTTCTTTCAGCACAGTTCTTCCTGCTGTAGTCAGAGGTTGATGTTCTGGTGGAACGTTATAGGTGATGACCTCAGTTTTCTTGGCGTATAGCCTCAGGCCAACTTTGGCGCACTCTAGCGCTACCCTTTTCAGTAATTCTTGTGCTTGTTCCACATTATTGGAGAGCAGACTGATGTCATCCGCATAATCAAGGTCTGTGAGGACCACTGCGGGAAGTCGTCTTGACCTCCTTGGTGTTAGCGTGAAGCCAAGTTCCTGCTCTCGCCCACTGATTGCCTTCCTGAGTGCGTAATCGAGGACTATGATGAAGAGGAAGGGGGCTAGTGTGTCCCCTTGCATAACGCCAGCCAGGATGTCAAACTCCTCGCTGTTGCCATCTGGGGTCATCACCTTGGCCCTTGTTCCTGCGTACATGTCCTCTATTGCTTGGAGTAGGTTGGGAGGAATTCCATATGCCTTAAGGATTTTCACCATCATGCCTCTGTGGATCGAGTCAAAAGCCTTTTTGAAATCAATGAAGCACAGAACTGCAGTCAGGTTGTCCTTCCTCATCTCCTCAATTATTCTCCTGAGTGCCAAGATCTGGGCTGTTGTTGTTCTCCCCTCCCAAAAGCCGTTCTGGTTCTCCCTCAAATGAGGGTTGATGGCAGGTCTTATCCTGTTCAGTATCATGCCATTGTAGATCTTTGCAGGGATACATGTCAGGCTAATGCCTCGGTAGTTATCCGGTTTCGAGAGATCTCCAGCTTTGGGCACTGGGATGATGTTCGATACAGACCACATATCAGGCTGCCGATTGTGCAGCAGAGCAAGGTTGCAGAAATCTAGAAAGATGTCGTCGAGATCACATTTCTTCAGGACCTCTGGGGGTAGACAATCTGGACCGGCACTTTTCCCCACTTTCACGGTGGTTTTTGCCCTGGCGACCTCCCCAGCCGTGAAGGGACCATCATCAATTCCCAGATCTTGGAGGACTGTTGGCACCACTTCCTCCACTGCTTCCGCAGTCTCTCCCAGCAGCCTCTGGAAGTGCCTGGCCCAGGTTGTCACCCTCTCCTCAGAGCTGTGTCCGTCGACCTGTCCCTCCTTGGTCCTCTTCCTACCGGTCATTTCATTGATTACCCTCCAGGCCTCCCCATATCTCTGTCCACCTTGCGCTGCCTTCACTCTCTGCACTTTCTCCATCAGCTCCTCCCCTTTGATGGTGTCGTAGGTGTTGAAGAGAAGCTGTTTGGCTTCGTTCAGCTCCCTACGTCTCTCCACTGTTGGTACCCGCTCATAGTTGAGGCGGGCTTCCTCCACATACCCTCGTGCCGCTACTACCTCAGGGTGTTTCGATCGCCGGGAGGATCTGACTCTCTCCATCATGGGCACACATAGTTTGGTCGCCTCCTTGTTCGCAGCAATGAAACACATGTATTCGTTGCTGGACTCCGCTCCTTTGTCCAGCTACTGGAAATGCTTCCTCACCTCCTCCGTGTACCTGGTTTGAAGGCCAGGGTCGTTTGAGAACGCTTTCCAGTCCCGCCAGATCTTAGGACTTGGTTTAGGGACCCTGAGGCTCAGTCCCACCCGCATGGAGACCACGCAGTGGTCTGAGCCCACAGAACTGAATGTGGAGTATGGTTCTGCATTGATGATGGAGTTCCTCCACCTCTTCCTCACTAGGATGTAATCCAACTGTCGAAGCGTACCCGTGGCTCGATCTCGGAAGGTCCATCTCTTGCCTGTTCTCTTCCGGGAGATCGTGTTTTCCGCCAGCAGCTCGTGTTCCATGAGGAAGGCAGTGAGGTAGGCGCCGTTGCGGTTGGTAGAGTCATGGTAAGGGAAGGGTGCGTCCTCTGGTGCAAGCATTGCGTTGAAGTCCCAAAGGATTGCCGGGAAGTTGTGTGCTGGGACGTCTCGGACCGCTGTTACTAGGTCCTCAAAGAACTCCACCACCACGTCAGATGGTGCCACGTTGGTGGGTGAGTACATGACTATGACTGTTGTTGCTCGGTTGCAGGAAAACTCTGCGATCAGGATCCTGTCTGTGTGGTGGTAAACACGACGAAGAGCCTTTCGCGCTCGAGAACTCAGCATTAACCCGACGCCGCCTCTTGCGGCCTGGGCCTCATTTCGCCACGCTGATGCAGAGATGAACGTGCATCTCTCCACTCTGCGGTACATGATCGGGTCATCAGTGTGCACTCTTCTGTGTTCTTGGATCCCCAGGATCTCCACTCCCCATTCCTCAGCACAGTGTGCTAGCTCAATCAACCTCGCTTCTTCTCTCGCTGTGCATGCGTTGAAGGTTCCCATAATGAATGGTCTCCGACAGCGCATGAGTGCATTGGACGGGGTGCTGTGATCGGACAGGACCCTCCCTGGGACACTCCCAGGGTTTGAGGTCCTGTCGTCATGGTGCCCTCCAGAAGGAGGACCAGCACCACCGTCCGCCGCGATGTTCCTGCGGACTCCCGCCGCTGGAAGTATAGGATTTGGGATGACTTTGTACTCCATGGTTGGCTTTACTATGCTGATAGCGGACTGTGGGGCGCAACTCCTCGCAGTCCCGGTTTTAGTTCAGAGTGTCCTTCTCCTAGACGGGTTGCCGTCCAAGGCTATGAGCCCCATCTGCCCATGCTATTTAACCCATAGCTGGGACAGTGGTTGGCAGACGCCAGGGTTTGTCCACACACCAGTGGGCCTGCGCGCCTTGCCTCTGGGGCCCACTGCTGCTCCGAGATCTCCCACAGTTTGGCCTGGGACCTCGCAATACCCAGTTACCGAGTGTGGCCACGCGGAGGCACTGCAGAAGTCTTGGCGATGGAGAGGCTATGTACTGACCTTGGAAGACTAACGCACTCGGCTTCCTTTACCCAGACTGGGTTGGTAACTGGCAGGAACTAAGGGAGGGGAGTCACATGCATCTCTACAAGCAACATCTCTCTAGTATGCTGCACTAGATGCATCAATACACCCTACGAGCTCTCGCCCGCTCACACGCCTACACACAAGAAGAATCTTTGCTGATCACATGCCACACTACAACACATGCACATGCTTTTGGATGGTGGCCGGTGAAATGTGGCCTCTGCATTTCACCGGCCACCTGCTATGAATGAAAAGTTGAGTGTAGGTAACAGGATAATCCCTCATCCCTCACATTTTACTATACACAGGGACTTTGGCTGATATAAGCTCCATTTGATCTGAGACCAGCGATTGGAAAACATCATTTGGGGTGACGTCAAAGGACAGCAGCCAATCAAATTCATAAGTGTCCCAGGTCCCATGGCTTGGGATCCAGCCGGCCTCTGCGGAGGAATAGATAGTCATTGAGTGCCTCTCTCACCGGAGTCTCTAGAGGTTAGTTATTGGCCCTTATGAGGTGGCATCTGACGGAAAGCAGATGTCAAGCAGTGGTGCCTACTCAAACGTCTTCCAGATGAATTGTGGCCTTCAGGCATCGGTAAATATCTTGGCAGTGGCAATGTCCCCCCCATCCGGCTGACAATAATGCAAAGGCACACTCCTCCACTCCTCTGCTCTTAACACTTCCAGTGTTGAGCACCCTCTCTCTCTTTTTTCATTCCTGGGGTTCTGGAACATGGCTCCCTCAGGTTTGGCTTGAGTGGGGACACAAAAGAGGGCAGCAAGTAATTATATGTACTCAGATATGTGTATTTAAGTACCCTTCTGAAGAAATAGTACTTATTGTACTTGTACAAAATCGTGAAGGAAACAGAGGCTGAGGCAGAACATGGCCCAGTACATCCATGCATGACGTGGCTGCAGCACATCAGCCAGTAGGAAGTTATGCAACTTCCTGTTTGTGTTTGATGCGTAAGCGCATAGCGATGTAGCGAAAAAAAATAATTTAAATATACATAATTTATTCAGATTTTGGAAGACTATGAACTGTTGAAAATGCTGGGAACCAACATTTCAATGTAGCCTGGCATAAGGCCCGTTGAAAAACAACGGACAACCTATCATTCAATTATTTGTACGTTTGTACCATACACGTGGTTGGCGATAGAAAACTTGTATCGTCTATATATGTTTTTATACCATTTTTATTGTTACATCGCAAATCCATGGCAGAACAGCTTCACGGCAATATCTGACATCATTTGGAGTCACCTTATCAAACACAAACTTAAGTTTGATAAGGAAATCTCAAATTTCATGATGGCACCATTTATGGCTGTACCACATTTGGTCGTCTGCTACCGAGGCGCGAAACACAAGGTTAGAGGGGAACCAAAGTACCTTTTTGTTTGCAGATAGTGTTTTAGTTCAAGGTTTCAGTGAATGAAAGTGAACACAAACAAATCATACGAGTCATCATGTCTCAAGTTAAGTCACGTCATTAGTCTTAAACTTCCAAGTCCAAGTCGAGTCTCAAGTAATTTATTTTCTGTCAAGTCAGGTTGCAAGTAGTAAAAAACAGTGACTCAAGTCCAAGTCAAAATGATTCAAGTCCACAACTCATAGTACATAATAGTTGTATAACAGCTGCCACATAATTGCTGGAGTGTCGACAACGGATGGTTTGCGTTTCACGATAAAGCGCTGCCGACCGCAGCAGGAAGAGCTTTGGGTGCTCGGCGGCCTTTGCTGGCTTCCCTCTCGCCAGGTGTTCGTCAAAGAGATGGGATGGCTGATTCCGCCGGCAGTTCTATCCGTCCCCACTCAAGCCTGAAGTGGCACTGGAACTTCTCGTCTCCTCGATGCCAGCGCCCACCCACACTGAGCACTCTTTCCTGGTTGAGCCCACCGACCTATAAATAGAGTTAGAGGTCCAATAGCAAACAATTGTGAGTTATGACCACTCAGGCTGGTACCGATGTAACATTTTACCACATAATGGCTTCCCTGCGATACATTCACTGGCCACAAAGCCAATGCTTTCAGCTAAATCAGATTTTATAATGTTCTGAGCCATCCACATTTCCACGCTTTCCCTTATAGGCCAATCAGCCCATTGACAACAAGCCTAGCTTGTTGTCAATGGGTGACACCACTTTACTAATCTTCTGCACTCACCGAGTCACAAGGACATCTTGGAAAGGTGCATGAGTATTTCTACGCCAATATAAGTCAATGGTGTTTAAAGCCGAATGTGGTCCAAATATGTCAAATTTGGGAAATTGTCTTTTGCAATGCAAAGATGTCTTTGGAACAAATTGACTTCCTCAGGGCAACGGAATTTTAGGGGGAGCGTGGGGTTCATTGACATTTTCATCATAGCCTTAAACATCAGGAGTATCTTTCTTTAATGAGGTGAAATGAGAATTTGCTTAGAAAATAAATATAATATTTTATGTTGAAGCACACACCTCAAGTTTCGTATATGCGACTTTTTTTTTAAATACATTTGTGCACGTCCTAAAGGTTGTACACCACCCACAACAAGGACCCATGATTATCGCAAGGTGGACCTGTCCATATGAAATTACTATTTTATGTAAAATCTAATATAGCAATTATTTTAAGCCATAATTTTGAGTCAAGAAAAAAAAGTGGTTTATGACTTAGTGTGTCTCTGTCCTTACATATTCAACAAAAGGAAAGCTCAAATTGGAGGCTGCCTATCAGCAAACACTGATTGTGAACTATGATTCTGCATAACAGCCAATGCTTTGACTCGATGTTCTCACCAACTAAACTAATGGGTAGTGGCCAAGAAAATGAACCAATTAATTGAACAGAAAAAAAACCAACAAACAAGTTGCCGCAGAAGGCATCCAGAGTGTGGAGCTCTGAGATAGTAATGTGGCATAAAAAAAAAAAAAAAAAAAAAGTAATAATGTCGAAGCCTTAAGGACAACCCAGTTGATGCAGGAAATCCCAGGACACCACAACACAGAGGCAGCGAGCGTCAGTTAAGAAGTTTTTACAATTCATCTATTAAAATAATTCCACCAATTGCACTGATAAGGGGGCCTAGAGCCAATGACAACCACACAGCAGTCTGGGTCTAAATTACAGCGAATATATGCACAGGGCTTACAAAACAGAACACTGTACAAAAATGCAGTCACGGCAACCCTTTAGATTTGTGACTGAACTACCACAAATCTCTCAAACCAGCACACCAGTCGCAAGCGTAAGTTATGGATCGCACTAACCTTACTGGTGGCCTGCCTAAGGCCTACCCCCAAATCTAACACTTTGGCAGGTTGCCACAAGGTACAAAGTACTAAGGGCACAAACAGATAGATAAATTGTCCATTCGGGGTCCCTCCGGACCAAAGCGAAGAAACAAAAGCAAGGCAGAGTGGTATCCGTCAATTGTCACCGCAGACCTGGCTGAAAGTTCACTGGTTGCGGGGCTCCAAAGTTGAGTCGATCCCAAGCAGCCAGGACTTTTACAGCAGGCGGGGTGTTGGCATGGGAATGGCCCGGAGTCCCCCGGTAGAGCTGCCGTCACTCTTGGGATTCCAGGAGGGGATCGATCGCTGTAGCTGACAGAACAAACAGACACAGTATGAGCCTTCCCATTTCATTGATAGGGCAGCCCACTCACACAGAAACAGTACAGGATTACAGAAGTCACCGTTCCTTTAGGAAGTGCTTGAGATCACAGAACATACATCCTTCGTCGGCTCGTCTTCGCCGTCGACGCGCTGCAGAGAACTGGAACGGTACGGCGCCCTCGTCGTGGCCGTCATTGTGGCCGTGTCAGTACCGAATAGCCGATCCTGGCGGCTCACAGGGAGCCTCACCTACGTACAGCCCCACCAATCATGGGCCCAATTACCTAGACCAAGGACATGTGGCTGCTCAAACCACACCACCCTCACAATACATACACTCAACACCAAACTGAGGCCAGCGGGAGTCTATGGCTGAAACCTAAAGCCCTCCGGCACAGAGACACAGGCGATGGGGTTGAAAGACACCAGTTTTGTTTTTGTGAGTGGACTAGGTGGAACAGACCGGAGCAGATGTACAACATGTCATGACAAGGGGTCCTCTCCTGTGTGTGTGTAGGGATGGGGGTTTTACCTGTGGCTCAGTTATTGTTCTAACGAGCAACAGGTATACAGCCACACTGATTCGGGTCCAATTGCCAAGACACAGGCCAGGTGTGACTGCTCATTCTACACTACCCCCACACCAAAGATAGATCGATAGATCGATAGATAGAGAGAGAGAGATAGATAGAAAGAAAGGCGTGCATAGCACTGCAGCCACGATGCCTTTTCTCCAGGACTCCGGGCGATGGCTGCTTAAACGGTGGTCATTTTGGTGTCAAAAAAGCAGTCTGTTGTCCTCTCTGAACCCCACTTACACTCTATTCTTCAGTCTTTCTCATATTACTCTCTCTCTCTCTCTCTCTCTCTCTCTCTCTCTCTCTCTCTCTCTCTCTCTCACGCACACACACACACTTTACCTGTGCAAGTTGTTATTTCTGTAATTTCTTTCTTTTTTTTCATTCTCAATCTTTGGGCGCCCCACAAAAATTTAAATTAAATACATACATAAATGGAAAAATATTTTTTTCTTGAGAATTTTCTGTATCTATAGAATATATTTGACCGTTAGTACGGTTGAAATCAGTAACGTATTAGGTCTACATAAGTCGCAGAATCTTGTTTGACTTTACCATCACAAACCCATTTTCCAAACATATATTTTCAGCCTATATATGAGCAAATGCAGATATAATACATTTCAATGCTGCTATATTTGTGTTCATATGTGCACTCAATAACGCTATAGGCTAGAACTAGATAGCAAGAACATGCGTACAAAGGAAAACTTGGAGTGCGATTTGTATCACACGTGCTTGCTTCCATGGTAGTGATGCCAGACTGCCAAATGATATGTTTACAAGGAAAAATATGTTTACTACAAATGATTAGTTCGTAGTGAACACATGTTTAATGACTCAGGAGTTTGGAGTCAGTTGGGCACAAGAGTCGGTCGTTCATGACACTATAACTGCACCTGGTCACACAGGGTGGCACAGTGCATTGCACTGCTGCCTCACAGCAAGAAGGTCCTTGGCTCGATTCCAGCCAGGGCGCGGTTGGCAGCGCATTTCGGAGGGTATCCCCTGATAAGGGGCTTTTCTGTGTGGAGTTTGCATGTTCTCCCCTTGCTAACATGGGGTTTCCTCCATATAACATCATAAGAACCCCCACTAAAAACATGCACAAGAAACATTGTCCTACCAGCGATGGACATTGAAGTTGGTCCCTGGGCGCTGTACTGTTAGATGCCCACCACTTCTGGCCTGCCTCCCGCAGGAAGGACAAGCTTTGATGGGATAAATGCGGAAAAGGCATTTCACGGCCTCCTTGTGTGTCGGCCGTAGCTGCATGTAATGCATGTGTTGTGATGTGTGTGTGACAATAGAGATAAGGTTCCTGTCTTGTTTAATCTTAATCTGGACTGAGACTCACAAACAAAAAGAGCCGAGATCCGGCAAGACCCTCACAGCGAATCTTCTACTCGAAAAGAAAATAATTACAGGTTCTTGTAAGAATTCCATTGACAACTTATTGCCAAACTGTCTCTTCTGACTTTTAATACCAACTGAATCGAACGTACAAAGAGTCTTAAAATTCAACTATTCATTTTACTGAGTCACTCGTAAAGAGCAGAGTCTCCAAAAAGAGCCAAACTTTTCATCACTATAGCAATGGTTGATTGTGTGTATTCTATGAGAACATTTGATAACTAACGGTGTTATCATATCATGTTCACACAACCGGTTATTTTTTTAGATTATCAGGTTTAACCTCTTGGATGGCTATTTTCAAGTTATGGATATGGTCGGATTTTGTCTTGATTCATCCTTGGTGTTGGTTATGTTATGCTCACTGTTGTGTTTTGTTTTTTAACTGAATTGTAGGACGTTTTGTCTGACCATTCTCCCATGGGACACCCCTGAACTAGCCTAGCGAATAAGACCGAGGATCAACTGTTAAGCACACTGACTCAAAACGGATGTGAACCCATAAGCACAACACAAAAGGAATCAGCTAAGAAATCCAAGTCCACAAGGTTAATCAAAAAAACAGGCAGGTGTCAAAACCAGGACATCAGTCAGAGAAGGCAAACTTATCCATCAGTGAAACAGGCACAGAATCAGAGTCCAGGGAATCGGTCAGAGAATCAGAGTCCAGGGTATCAGTCAGAAGATCGGAGTCCAGGGAATCAGGCAGTTACAGGCAGTAGCGCGGAAAAGCTGAGCATAATGCAAGAGACAATCCGGCAGAGAACAAAGGGAAGTGGACTGGTACTTATACTGAAGGATGCGAGGGGGAATGAGCTGCAGGCAGGGGAAACCACGGGAGTGACAGCAAAGCAGAAGGGGGCTGGCGGATTTTAAATGACACGGAAGTGAGTGACACGGCATGAGGAAATGACCAGGTGAAAATAAAACAAGAAAACAAATATACATACTGGGAGATCATGGAGGATTCATGACCAACAAAGAACAACAAAACACAAATAAACATCAAGGTAGTGAAAATAAAAAGGTACTTAAATTGAGTTCCTATCAAGTGAGGTTGGGGGTTGCCAGATATGAAATGCAAGCAAAACTTAACTGACTGAACTGGCAAACCCCCACACAAATTGTGACAACTGCACAGACAAACTCCATCGCAGCCATATGTTTTGGCTGCCATCATGACAGTTGATCATTTGTGACAATTTTTTAGACTCCAAAACTGTTGCATGTTGATATTTATTATTTTTTTTGCAGTTTGACAGGCCCATCACCGACACTCGCCAGTCTTAAAAGGTAGACCCCGTGGCAGTGTGTTCGTGTGTATGGAGATTTGGACTTTCTGAGAGCATTGATAACGCATGGAAGCCAAACCCAATGTCATCTGTTGCAATCAGTTTTTTTTTTTTTACATGTATATCCAGTATATATATATATTTATTATATAAGTCATAATAACAAAATATTTAATTATTTTAATATTATGACTTTTTTTTATTTGATCGCTTTCAGTATTTTGGGTTGAGTCATTTATTTTTTTTTTTTTTTTTTAGCTCGATTGGATTACAAACCACGACCTCCTCCCCCACCTACTTCCATCGCATTCTCCCTGGATTACGGTAATCCATAATCGGGGGAGGAGGGGGGGGTTGTAAAATGCATTTCTCTATATTCCGGGGTTAAGGAGCACTTTGATAATTGCGGCGGAGAAATTGGATGACGGATGCCTGTATCATGTGTGCATAGAGCCATCCCGTTCTCGGACACGCAGGGGGCAGGGGGAGTCCTCTCTGCTCCCTGCCTCGTCTGTGTGTGTTTTGGACGTCCATCCCTTTGACCTGTAATGCAGAGGCGGAGCTCGCATGCTGACCTTGCAACCCCGCCCCCCCTCTTCCTCTCACAAAACCACATTACATGATTGGGCCCCATGCCCCCCTATTTGCAATATTAATTCTTACTCTGCTGTGGAAATGTATCCGGTGGAAAAACCACAAAACAAACCAACGACAACATATGTTTGTTTTCCAGAAGAGAGAGGCAGGGATTTACTTGTGATCATAAAAAAAACAACAGCGGAGAGGTTCGGGAGGGGGTAGTCAAAGAATAATATCAAAATCTTTTGGTTTCATATCCAATTTCAAAATAAGTGTTCTTTAGCCTCTTTGCTGTCGAGAGAGAGAGAGAGAGAGAGTGAGAGAGAGAGAGAGAGACAGAGAGAGAGAGAGAGAGAGAGAGAGAGACATTAGGAGAGAAGACAATGCCTTATGTTGGCGGGCATATTTATGGGTGCGATTAGGTATTAATAAAAAGGAACAACCATAATGATAACTCTCATAACCGTATGAGTGGTTTAACATTTATCTATTTATTTAACATTTATCAAACTCATTTTGAAAATATGTTGAGAGAGAGAGAAAACCCACAAAGGAACATGAATCTGGAAAAATCTAATTTTTCTTCAAGAAGGTTTTTTTCAACATATTTGGTGGCTCGTGGCAGTTTTAGAAATGTGCAACAAGTTGGGTTTTGCTGCGTTGGGTCACAAACGATACAGCCTTCATTAAAGACCCACCACCTGCAGCTGTTTCATGTTTTTAAACTTCGCTGTATAGAAATAAATGGAGTCTACGGTCGTTTCCATAGATTCATTGACAAATATGGTTCAATCTTTTGAATATCATATGACTATCCAGGATATATACACACACACACGCACACGCACACGCACACACACAC
Source organism: Zeus faber (assembly GCF_960531495.2). NCBI lineage: Eukaryota > Metazoa > Chordata > Actinopteri > Zeiformes > Zeidae > Zeus > Zeus faber. The sequence goes on along the minus strand of NC_137199.1, from coordinate 5,318,119 downwards.
CTACTTCCTTTATGCAGAACCGCACAATCAATTCCAAATGTCCCTTTAAAAACCCACCCCAAGCACCAATCACCTAATCCACCATTACCATAATGAAAGCCCATCTAATCGAATCAGAAAGGCCTTCTGTAAAAGGATCATGAATGGATGACAGATTAATAAATAAATAGATTGAGAGAAGAATGGGGGCAGTTGGTTAAGGGGAGGAGGGCGGGGGTTGCGGGTTATTGTTCCATGCACCACAAAGATAAATAGACGCATTGGATTTATTTGGGTCAACAGAAACAAGATACCAGTTGAAGCGATTGGTTTACACTAGAGAATATTACAAATAAAAGGTTTAAATGGCTGCAGTCTGTGATTGCTGGTGGCTTAATTTGATGCAAGTCAAAGCAGGCCTCATAACGTCGGCTGGTCCTTTGATTGGATTGGATTGTTGTATGACTATTAATGCTGGTAGTGTACTATAGTATAACCTTGTTTACTAAACCTCCCTAATCCGAACATAGCGGTAAAACCAACCAGCTTTTTCCCCCCTTTTCAGCCAGACGATATTATTATCATGGAGATGAGACTCTCCGAGAATCTAAAAGACAATGTAAAACAAGCGAGTGAGCACAATGGGCAGAATCGCCAGTTCACACTAGTCTTGAATTTCATCATGTGATTTCTTCATGACACGATGATTGGTGCAGGCATCGAGGCTTCAAGTTAAAAAACAAAAGTGCCATTTAGAACAATGTTTAAAGGTACAAGAAGTAATAAATTATACAAGATATGTTGGTAGGACACTGATTCTGTTGTTGGGAGGGTGTGAAGACTTCCTGGTCAGACAGAAAGTGTTCAGAAAAGAAGGAACATGAATAGCGCCATAAAAACCTACAGCTCCAACACCATTCAAAGCAACATAAACATTTCAACTACAATGCAAAGACTGGGCTCAAGATGAAGGAACCCACGCCTTGTCTGAGGCACCTCTACGAACCCTCCCCTTAGCATCAGTAGCACCTAGCATCAGGTGAAGGTCCAGGTGAAGGAACCAAAGCATCGGTAGGTCGGTGAATGTCCAGGTGAAGGAACCTACGCCCAGGTGATGTAGGAGAAGCAGATGATGCAAGGAACCCACGCCCTCGGTCAGGTATGTCTTCCAACCCACCGGTGAAGGTCCAGGTGAAGGAATCATGGCATCAGTGAATCAGTGAAGGAACCCTAAGCCCTAGGTCAGGTATGTCTCCCAACCTGCCGGTGAAGGTCCAGCTAAAGAAACCTACACCCTGTGTCAGGTATGTCTCCTAACTCTCCGGTGAAGGTCCAGGTGAAGGAACCATAGCATGGGTCGGTCAGAGAAGGTCCAGGTGAAGGATGTCACCCAATCCCATCCCCATTTTGCATTGGTCAATCAGTATGCACACATGTTTGAGTCAACATCGATTACAGGGAGGCAGGGCAGGATTTTAGGCTGCAACCGCCGACCTGCTGGATAGACGAGGAGTACATTTCTAATCAACACAACGCAGGGTTGTAGTGAGCCCTACAAGTTAGAGTTACAAATATTATTGGATACAACACATGCTTGTTCCTGGCAAGGTTTAACATCTTGAGTTTATACTCGTAGATTAAAGCCTGAGTAAAAAATGTGGGAAGTCTACCTGCCTGCCTCTCTTTCTGTTTATCCATCCTCCACTCCACTTTGGCCTTGAGTTTGCCATCTCTCATTTTGGACGGATTGAAAAGCAGCCTCGCTAACAGCACTTGATTGCCACGACTCATCCTATTATACTGTTAAGTGGCATCGCCGCGTCGCCACGGACAATAGCTATACTGTAACCAGTTAAACCTGCAGGAATATAACAGCAACCAAAAAAAAACAACGAACAACATGAAACACAATACAGATGCCGGTAAATATGATAAGGAGCCAGGAGTGACTACTTTTAACAACTGAGTGGTATTTATCTGCCATAAATGTGTTTATGTGTGTGTGTATGATTTTTTTCCCCCTCAATATGAGAATGGCTTACCATATTACCATGGTAATCCCTAATTACAGACACAGGCCAGGCTAGAGTACGTGTGGTCCTCAGTGACGCACACACACACACACACACACAGGGAGGAGGCGAGGTGTGCTTTTTTTGTGTTCATGTGGCGATCGGAGCCAATTAGCGAGCTTCCAGCTGCCGCTCTGCTAATCCTCGCTCTAGAGAAGAGCACTGGTAAACACCAACCAACAGACACATACACACACACACACACACACAGACACACACACACACACACACACTCATAGCATGTACATCGATATATGTACATCCAAAAATATGCATATTGCATCTTTCCTCCACCTAAACAAAAATTGTCGCTTGAATAAGAATGAATTGGCTCCATTCACGTAATTGAACAAGCCTCCCTCCCACACCCCAAACCAACTTTGGGCCGTCTAAAAAAAAAAACCCCAAAAAACCCATGATCAACGGTGAAAATGTGACCCCATCCCCCCCCCCGTCCCACCCCTTCTCCACTCCCCATCCCTTTGTAATCACTGAAAGGGAGGGGGTCACAATTGCTTCTTGAAAGATCAAGCAGAACAGATGTAATGTTAATGCTGGCATCCATCAGTCAGTCAGTTAGCCTGATTGACAGGAAAAAATAAGGAAAAGGAGAAAGGAGAAATAAGAAGAAGAAGATGAAGAAAATAAAAAAAAAAATTGCCATTTAACCGGGAGAAGCTCACCACGAGCAAAGTTATATGGTGGGACGGAAATTAATACGCTGCCAAGTGGGATGGAAAGTGGCCGTGACAGTTTCCTGCGGTACGGGTTCAGAAGGGATTATAAATGACATGACACATCCTCCTCCGTGTCCTGCCGTCCGGCCGTCCGCTCTTTCACGACAACGCCCACACACACACCAGGCCCGGCGCCAGAGCATATCACATTGACAGGGCATTTTATTTTCGTGACGGGGCACACAAAATCACCACAGCGGGATTCCCGGGAATGCCCATCCAAACCATTTCCCCGGAAACATAATAATGGGAAAAACGGGAAATTGTATTTTTACTTTTTTTTACATTTACATGAAATTGGAATAAGCCTATGATTAGAAAATATGAAGGCCTAAAATAAACTTTCGAAAAACATAAGTTTTAATGTTTTAACACATGTTTTTAAGAGGTTTTTAAGCGGTGTGTGCACTGCATATGCCAGTGGCACACACTGAGAGCATATTGTAATTAATAAACACAAAGCACCAGTCTTTTCTTTTTTTAAATTCGGGTGATATCTGTTTTATTTATGACTGGCCCCTGTTTTATTTATAATAGACCTAAGCATATTTTGTTTGATTATGTAATACATTTTGTATTATTATGGGCCATTTTCTTCAGCTTAATAGAATGGTTTTGGAAATGTCAAATTACTTGCTTTAACAAATTTTGTTTGTGTAAACAATGTAATCCTTCCATGAGGCTGCTCTAAGCAGACAGATCACAGGCAATGCACTTGGCTGCAATCTCGACTCAAATGAATGGTCTGAAATGACATCATTCACAACTAAAAAATATTGAATTCAATGTATTTAATATAAACAATTCTATCTTAAAATGAATATTTTAGCAGGAGTGATTTTGTTTTTTGTCAGTCAGTCAGTCAGTCAGTCAGTCAGTCAGTCAATCAAGCAGTTGGTTTGTCAGTCAGTCAGTCAGTCAGTCATTTAGTTAGTCAATGAGTTCATTATTTAGTTAGTGAGTTAAGCTGCTTTCACACATGCAATGACCAGATAATGTCCGGACCTGATGATCCGTACATTGTATGGAGTTGCCCTTTCACACAGCAAAAAAACGGAGATTGTCCATGCAAACGGACTATCGACATCAATTGCAGAGTCTGCGGCAAGGTGTGCAAGAACCCGCGTGGCCTGAAGATCCACCAGGCAAGGATGAAATGCTTGCAGAAGGAGCAACTGGTACAGCGCGCAGGGATCACACCTGGTGAGGCGCAGGAGGAGCCAGGCCTGGAGTCACCCCACAGTGCTCGGAGCCTCCACGAACCAGTAGCCCCAGACCCAGGCTGAGTAACCGAACATTGTCGTGTCAAGTGGCCTCATGGCGAGTAAGGACAAACAGTGGCTCCAGTTCGATGATGATGTGAACAATATCCTAGAAGCAGCAGCCATGGGCGAAGCAGACAGGAAACTCAAAACCATGGCAACCATCATCATCAGCCCTGCTGCTGAGAGGTTTGGTACAGTGGAGAAGGTGGGTACCAAGACCCCCTACATGAACAACCGTAGGGCAGAGAAGATCAGCCAGATAAGGCAGGAGCTGCGGGTCCTGAAGCGGCAGTACAAGGAAGCGCAAGAAGAGGAAAGGGATGCACTATCAAAACTTTGCTGCATCCTCAGGAAGAAGCTCACCACGCTTCAAAGGGCAGAATGGCACAGACGACGGGGGAAAGAGAGGGCCGAGAGACGGTCTGCCTTCATCGTAAACCCATTTGGGGTCACAAAGCAGTTGCTTGGGCAGAAACGAAGCGGCTACCTTGTCTGTCCCAAAGAGGAGATTGACCACCATCTCCGAAACACCTACAGTGATGCTGCTTGGGAGGAAGACCTAGGTCCCTATAGACCTTTGATAGACCCCCTCAGGACCCACCACTGACTTCAACAGCAAGGAGCCCAGTTGGAAGGAGGTTCAGGAGGTCGTCAACGCAGCCAGAGCCAGTTCTGCTCCGGGACCAAGTGGAGTGCCTTACAAAGTGTACAAGAGGTGTTCCAGACTCCTTCACCGGCTGTGGAAGATCCTGAGGGTTATCTGGAGGAGGGGAAAGGTAGCCCAACAATGAAGATTTGCAGAAGGTGTCTGGATTCCCAAGGAGGAGAATGCTAAGAACAGCAGTTCAGACCCATCTCGCTGCTCAGCGTTGAGGGGAAGATATTCTTCGCCATTCTATCCCGTAGGTTGACGGAGTTCCTCCTGAAGAATGAGTAGATTCGATACCTCTGTACAGAAGGGTGGAATACCAAAGGATCCAGGATACCTCAAGCATACAGGTTTGGTCAAGCAGCTGATCAGAGAGGCAAAAGAAGGGAAAGGAGACCTAGCAGTGCTGTGGCACGACCTCACCAATGCTTATGGATCCATTCCACATAAGCTGGTGGAAACAGCACTCAATCGGGACCATGTCCCAGGTAAAATCAGGGACCCCATCTTGGACTACTACAAGAGTTTCAAGCTGAGAGTCACCTCTGGGGCAGTCACATCCGAGTGGCATCGGCTGGAGAAAGGGATCATCACTGGATGTACGATTTCAGTGATCCTCTTTGCCTTGGCCATGAACAAGCTGGTCAAGTCAGCTGAAGTCGAGGTCAGAAGTCCGCTCACCAAGTCTGGAGTCCGCCAGCCCCTCATCAGAGCCTTTATGGACGACCTGACAGTTACAACGACGTCTGTGCCGGGGTGCCGATGGATCCTTCAGGGCTTAAAGAAGATCATCATCTGGGCTCGGATGTGTTTCAAGCCTGCAAAATCAAGGTCCCTGGTACTCACCGAGAAACCAATCAAGAGCCTCGGCAAGACCTTTGATTGCACACTGAAGGACGCTGCATCCACCAAGGCCAAAATCGGGAGCTTGAGGCGTGGCTGACAGCAGTGGACAAATTGGGTCTGCCTGGTTTAATTCAAGGCCTGGATTTATCAGCACAGTGTTCTCCCCAGGTTTCTGTGGCCCCTGCTTGTGTACGAGTTCCCAATAACAACAGTGGAAGGCTTCGAGAGGAGGATCAGTCGTTACCTCCGTAGATGGCTGGGCCTGCCACGAAGCCTGAGTAGCATCGCTCTGTACAGGCAGAACAACAAGCTGAAGCTCACCAAAAGCAGCCTGAATGAGGAGTTTATGGTTACCCGTGCAAGAGAGGTGCTGCAGTACAGGGAATCCAGTGACCCGAAAGTCTCCCAGGCTGGCATCGTAGTCAGGACTGGGAGGAAATGGAGGGCAAAGGAAGCAGTCGAGCAGGCTGAGTCACGCTTGCGTCACAGCGTGCTGGTCGGCCCAGTGGCATCTGGACGAGCAGGGCTTGGTAGCGTTCCAACCACATGCTACGATAAGGCCCTGGGCAAAGACAGACGCCGACTGGTCCAAGAGGAGGTGAGAGCTGGCGTGGAGGAACTGCGTGCTAGCCAGATGGTGGGGATGCGAGAGCAAGGCGCATGGACGAGATGGGAACAGGCAGTGGACCGCAAGATCTCCTGGTCCGAGCTTTGGCAATGACATCTATGTCAACTATCTATGACATCTTACCCAGCCCATCCAACCTCTTCTGCTGTGGCAAGGTTGACACACCATCATGTCCCTTGTGTCTCAGAAGAGGAACGCTAGAGCACATCCTCAGCTTTTGCCCAAAAGCCCTGGGAGAAGTACGGTACACTTGGCACCACGACCAGGTGCTGAAGGCGATAGCAGAGGCCATCTTCACCAGCATCACCCAGAACAAGCCTCTCCGACCAGCAAGGCAGGCGATTGCTTTCATCCGAGCAGGGGAGAAGCCTAAGCCCCAGCAAAGGGGAGCAGTGGGATCTTTGGTATCACGCTGGACTGGAGCTGACAGTCCCCTGGGAGGAGCGTATGGAAGAGGCCAATGAGAGGAAGCGTGCCAAGTACGCCGACTTAGTGGAGGAGTGCCGCAGAGTGGGGTGGCGTGTCCGGTGTGTGCCAATCGAGGTGGGCTGTAGAGGCTTCGCAGCACAATCTCTCTGCAAAGCATAGAGCCTGCTTGGCATCACAGGGGCATGGCATAGAAAGGCCATCAAATATACAACAGAGGCAGCTGAGAAGGCCTCTAGATGGCTGTGGATCAAGAGGGGTGATCCGTGGGCACATGCTACCGAAACACAAGTCGGGACTTGATCAATCCCGGTTGGGTCGCCTGGGTAAGGGTGTATGATGTTGAAAGACCCGAAACACCCAATGACCCCAGGTTCCATCACTGATGATGTGTCTAGGTGCATCAATAGATGTATATTTAACATGTCAGACGCGTTTACACATTCCTGGAAACAATCCATTTGGTTTAGATGAGGGGCGGAACCTGGGTAGAGCCTTCAGGATGCAGGACGTGACACAATAGCGCTGCCGAGTTTTACAGCAGACTCAAGTTGGCGGGCAAGGCTACAGACTTATCAGTTGCTCGACGTTGGATACGTTATACGCAATATAAACAAGATTGGAAATGGATAACAAAGAAAGCAGAAAGGAGAACGCAGCAGTAGGCTTGGGTCATCATGCAAAATTCCAATGGCACTTCTGGAATGGGGACCGCATTTGCAACATTAAACATTAGCACGCGCTAATGTGGGGTTCACACGCACATATAATTTAATTTAATGTTGCAAATGCGGTCTCTCCATTTCAGAAGTGCAGAATTTATTATTTACAAGAAAAGTATTTACACAAAAGTCGAATCCCTTTTTTAATAAATTAAGTCCCATAGCAACAGGAAGGCGTGCAGTGCACTGTCCCGACAGTGGAGACGCAGGTTTTTTTTTTAAAGGAACGGGACAGTCCCTTAACTCAGATTTGTTTCAAAATATTGTTTAATACATGTAGGAAACAAACAAAAATTAATTGATCTAAAATAAAAAAGACAGGCATGGGAGACTGCGCGCACCGTTGTCTGGAGGAGAAACAAAAAAACTTCAACTCTCTGAGTTATGTTTAGGTTTTTATTTTCAATACAAGTAGGAATCCAGGGAAACAAAATACATTTTAATCTTTCTCGATAAGATTATATTATTTGTTGTTATTATTATTACAAGCTCTGCATATAGTCAAGTCATGTCACACTATATTTATAAAGGGCATTTCATACCACGGCAACACAATGTGCTTATTACAAAAAATTGCAAAAAAGGAAAAAGAGAATGTGGTTGTCAGCTGGTCATTAAAAAAGAATGTCCCTGAAACAACAGCAACAACAAAAGCAACAGCAACAACAAAGACAACAAAAACAACAATAAAAAGGGACTCCAACCACAGTGGCAACAACAGCAACAGCAGCAGCAACAGAAAACAACGGCAGCAGCAACATCGACCCCAGCAGCAACAACGGCATATATAGGGAGGCAAGCACGTGCGAGTGGGTGGCTGCGATGTGCACACAGCTGAGTGCAGACCACGTGCTCCCCGACGCGGCGTCTCCTCCCAGTGATGTGCACGCCGCCCTCTCTCTCTCCCACTTTCTCTCTCTGCTCCAGTTTCAGGTAAACTGCGCATACGTACACCGTTTCAATGCTCTGATTTTTCCTGGCAGACAGAAAATGCAAAAAATTGTCTGTCATCAATGTCAATGACGATCAATGGAGTCGATAGACGATTTAAACGTAAATCGGCCCAAGCCTACGCAGCGGCTACGCAATGTGCACACAGATGTGCACCAAGGTAAGTAACTGCTTTTAGAGACGTCATCAACGCGCGACACGCCGCCCACTGTGGATGATCCGGACAATCACCGGCTCTGTTCAGACATACTGCTCAATCGGACCTCACCCAAACTTTGTACTAGGGTGCTGGCTCGGTAAAGTCAGCAGCAAATGATACGGACATTTGCATTCACACATACAGCTTAAGTTAGTTTGTTAGTCCGTCAGTCAGACAGTTAGCTTGTGAGATAGATAGCTTATTAGAGTAATTACTCAGTTAGTTAATCAGTTACTTAGTTATGCAGTGAGTGAGTGAGTTAGTTAATAAGTTGGTAAGTTAGTTAGCTAGTCCATCAGTCAGTTAGTGAGATAGATAGCTAGCAGTTAGTTAGTTAGTTAGTCTGTTTAGTTAGTTAGCTAGTCAGTCAGTCAGTCAGTTAGTTCAGGAGAGACTATATGAGAAAAACAAGACATTTATTGACCATGAATACGGACTAACAATGATTTGGCAATGGGGCTCCATGATTCTATGGAGCTCGTCCAGAGATGAATATAAATGTATGTGTATGAAGGATGGATCTTGGAGGGCTGCTGGAGAGATCTTCCCCCCCCTGAGAGTCCTGAGCCTGGTGGTGATGGAGACTACGCTGTCGCTGTCTTCTTCAGGGATCCGGTGAGGCTGCTATTGGGTAGAGATGGGGTGGAGGTGAGAGCGCTTGAGCACGCCATCTGAAATGACACAGAGCAAGGGACACCAGCAGCCGTACAAATACTGGCCCCCGCCAGTATTTGCAAACACACACACAATATATATATATATATATATATATATATATATATATATATATATATATATATATATATATATATATATATTTATATATATATATATATTGTGTATATACATATATACTATGTACACCATATGTACTATATACACTATATACACTATATACGTACACTATATACATCTCATCTCATCACCGTTCTCAGTCTCGTTCCTGCAGTCTGTCAGTATTCACTACACTAGCGTTCACAATCACCACGGCCCCGTACCGTGAAATAACACTATATACACTATATATACTATATACACTATAAAAACTATATAAACTATTTACACTATATGTACTATATACACTATATACACTATATACGTACACTATATACATCTCATCTCATCACCGTTCTCAGTCTCCTTCCTGCAGTCTGTCAGTATTCACTACACTAGCGTTCACAATGGCCACGCCCCCTTACCGTGAAATAAAACAGGTCCTCACTTAACCACCAATTCACTTAACGACCTGGTTGTAGGAACGGAACTCGGTCGTTAAGTGAGGAGGACCTGTACAACTATATTTGAAGGCCATACTGTCCCTCCTCTCTTGCTCTCCTCTCTCTCTCTCTGTCTCTGTCTCTGTCTCTCACACACACACACACACACACACACACACACACACACACACACACACAGTCAATTCCCTTACAATAAACAGCTATAAAGGCAATTCAATTCTCTGTTGCAATAACATTTTTTTTCCCCTCCGCAAATCAAATCTGGAGATAAAAATTTCAAATTTCAAAGGTTTCCCTGGAGTCTCCTTCCCCCGGACCACGGTACATCACTTCCTTGCTCAATTTAAATAACTCCCAGGATGCATCATCAGAGAGACAGTGCAGCACCCGCATAATTACAACCTGAGAATGGGAGCAGGGCAGGAGAGAGAGAGAGAGAGAGAGAGAGAGAGAGAGAGTGTGTGTGTGTGTGTGTGTGTTTCTGTATGTCGTCCGGACTATTTCCAAATGCAGACATTTGGAGGTGTTAGTGCGCGTGTGTGGTGTGTGCCTGTGTGTGTGTAGGTGTGTGTGTTGAGTTCCCACCGCACCACTTGATTAGTTTTGCAGCAACAAGTGGTCGAGTAGGAGAACTTGAGTAGCGACAGTACATATGGCCATTGTGTTTTTTGTTTGTTTGTTTTATACATGCACACACACACACACACACACACACACACACACACACACACACACACACACACACACACATCAAATTGAATTGATAGTACGATATCAAACATAGACGCTGTAGCACCATGTAGCCACTGAATTATAGAAAAAGGGAGTCATTGTTGTTGATACTGGTAAAAAAGATGGCTTGCAGTTTGCAGAAGAATAACCCTTTAACTGTAATTCTTGTTTTATTGTGTATCTATTTCGTTTTAGTTCAGAAATATGTGTATGAGACTCAATGACGCAAAGTCAAGGAAGAGCAGAAAAAAGAGAAAATCATAGGTCTATGGACTTATAATTTAAGAACATGTACCCTTAACAACATATACAGTCAAATGTTCTCCAAAACATACAAATAGAGACACTGCAACTCCTGTAAATATACAAAGGATAGATTGGCTATTTTTCAACCTCAGTGCACCTCAGTTTTTGAAAACGGGTGAAGCTCACCTGATATTAACATGTCTCAGTGTATTTTCTGGTGCACAAAGATGTTTTTGTATGTTTTGAATGACAGTGATATTACATTTCATTCAACTTTTCCCAAATGGGTGTATATCCATAGAATTACGTTGGTGAAGGTGCCTGTTGGAAGCGACGCAACTTTCTGTTTCTAGTTTCTTACCTGAGCGCAGATGTAGCCAAAAGAGTAAAATGCAAGGTTTGTGGCCTTTCTTTTTTCCGTGAGTAGCTGCAGCAGATTTATAAGTTTCTCAATAGTGAAGCAGGGTTGTGCTGCGAACAACCAGTTACAAGTGATGGAAACTGACTTTTTTTTTCAACAAGGCCTAGGTGGTGTTGAAGATCAAATGGAGACCAAATTTTTACAGACGGCCTTTACCTGTATCCTTGAATGGCTGACACACACACAGACACAGACACACACACACACACACACACACACACACACACCTTCCATCACTGTCTAACTCAGCCCACCCCCAGTGAAGCCCTCTCTCTGCCTCTCTCCCTCTCTTTGCTCCTCTGATCTCCCCCACTCGGGAACGTTTTTTCTTCTTTGCCCAGCAGGTGTTTCGGTTATGCCATGTTATCGCAGTCTAAGTTGCGGAATGTTGTGCTACTTCTCTCACACAACAGACACGTTGACCTGAGGATTCACACTGACGACAACAAACACAACACATAGGCCTACTCAGACACACACACACACACACACACACACACACACACACGTGTGTGAAAAAAGTGAGTGTTTGGCTTCCGGGCAACGCATGTGATTTGGGTGTATCTTCGGATAAACCTGAATGTTAGGACCGGAGCTAGGAGGCACCCAAACGCACGACACAGAGAGACGGGAGGCAGACGAAGGATGGGGGGACCCGGTCAGGTAGGGATGGAGCAGGGCAGGGCAGGAATGATGATGATGACGCAACTATGACGTGGGCAACCGGGAACTCCTGGCCGTCAAACTCCAAAACCCTGGAGGAGTGGCGCCACCCCCAGCAAACCGATGCACGGTGCCAGTTCGCCTGCCGCTGGGACCTGGCGGATGCCTGGAGTAGGGCAGAGCGGAACCTCTTCCACGGAGGCAGCGGAGCATGGCCTCCACCTCCTGGTTTGCTCGCTCCGTCTGGCCATTGACCTGGGGGTGGGAACCGGAGGAGAGACTGACCTGTGCCCCCAGGGCCGAGCAGAAGGCGTGCCAGACCTGGGAGGTGAACCGGGGACCTCTGTCCGACACCACGTCTGAACACCTCGGCCACAAGCAGGTCTGCGGTCTCCCTTGCCGATGGTAGGCTAGGTATGGGTAGGGGGCGGAGAGGCCGGAGGGGGGTCGGGTGGAGGTCTTGGACCGGGCACAGGTGGGACAGGCGTAGACGAAGAACCGGGTGTCAGGGAGCAGGGTCCTCCAGGGCTAGTTTGACGGCAAGGAGTTCCCGGTTGCCCACGTCATAGTTGCGTTCGGGTGGGGTGAGCCTGTGGGAGAGAAGGGCACAGGGGTGGAGCTTACCGTCGGTTGGAGAGCGCTGAGACAGTACTGCTCCTCCCTCCGCGTCCACCTAATACCACAAACTGGAGGTTGGCGTCGGGCTGGACCAAGACCGGGGCTGAAGAACAGCGGCTTTTGAGGTTGAGGAATGTTGCCTCAGCCATGGGGGTCCATTTGAAACCTACTGCGGTGGAGGTATGGGCTGAGAGGGGAGCGGCGATACGGCTGAAGTTTTGGATGAAGCGCTGGTAGAATTTGACAAAACCGAGGAAGCATTGGATTTGCTTCCTATTGTTTGGGGTTGGCCACTCCGTCACGGCGGCCACATTTTAGGGGTCCATCCCCAGCCTCCCTCGCCCCATGATGAATCCTAGGAAGGAAACGAACGGAACATGAAAGACACTTCTCGGCCTTGACGAACAGAGGGTTCTCCAGCAGCCGCTGCAGCACCAGGCGTACATGTCTCACGTGGTCAGAGAGGGATTGGGAAAAGATAATGATGTCGTCAAGGTACACAAAGACAAATTAATTGATCATGTCCCAGAGGACATCGTTAATCAGGGCCTGGAAGACCGCTGGGGCATTTGACAGACTGAAAGGCATTACCAGCTATTCTAAGTGTCTGAGCGGGGTGTTGAAGGCAGTCTTCCATTCGTCCCCCTCGCGAATGCGGACCAGGTGGTAGGCGTTGTGGAGGTTAAGTTTGGTGAAGTGGGTGGCACCCCGGATGGGAACGAAGACTGAGTCCATTAGAGGCAAGGGATACTTGTTTTTGACCATGATGTCATTGAGTCCATTGAAGTCAATGCAGGGACGGAGGGTCTTGTCCTTCTTGGCGACAAAGAAGAACCCTGCGCCCAGCGGAGATGACGAGGGGCGAATGATCCTGGCGGCGAGAGAGTCGCGGATGTAGGTCTCCATGGACTCCTGTTCAGGCCGGGAGAGGTTATACAGGAGACTGCAGGGGAGGGGTGCGACTGGCAGGAGGTTGATTGCGCAGTCGTAGGGGTGATGAAGTGGTAGGGACAGCGCGCCCTGCTTGCTAAAAACAGGGGCCAGGTCCAGATATGGTGATGGAACAGAGGACAGGTTGGGGATCTTGGGGACCGCTGGCGGCGGGGTAGAGGCCGAGCAGAGGCAGTGGCCGTGGCAGTGCGTGCTCCAGGCGCTCACCAGGTGGTTCTGGGGGGAATGGATGAGGAAGAACCCCAAAGACTCACGGTGGTTGCCGGAGAGTAGCAGCTAGAGGGGGGCTGTCTGGTGGGTAATCCGGGTCAGAAGTGACCCGGTCAGCCCCTTGACCTCGAGCGGTGTGGGGAGAGGGACAGGTGTCAGCCCTAGCTGGCGTGCTAGTCCCAGATTGAGAAAACTCTCATCCGCCCTGGAATCTATGAGTGCAGAGGAAGAGAGTGTTATACCCTTCCACAAGAGGGTAGCTGGGAGCAGAGTACGGGAGAGAGGGTTGGAGCTGGAGCGGCCAGAACGTAACCCTACCGAGGAATCGTCCTCTCCCGGCCGGACTGGGCAGGTGGCTCGAGGTGTCACGGAAGGTCGCAATACAGACAGGCACTGGGTGGTGATCGAAGATTCTCTTACTGTCGCGGGTGAACAGATCATAGGAGAGACTCTCGGGGCCCCCCGATCCCAAACCGCGGAACCCCAGCCGAGAGTCGCCCCTCTCAGGCAGTAGATGAGGAATGCGATGCGTGTGCCGTCGGAGGCATACGACGATGGCTGCTGCTGGAAAACCACCGCACACTTCACTAGGAAGGCACGGCAGAAGGGCGCTGGAGCCAGAACATGGGGCTCACGGGGGACGAGGGGGGCACTGGGAGCCATGGTGGAGGGAGGAGGGAGGGCTGGAGGAGCAGGAGGGCCACGGGAGCCGGAGGAGCTGGCGAAATCTGCAGGCTGCTGACGGCCGCCGAAATGTCCCGGAGGGCCTGGTCATGTTGACCAAGGAACACTCCTTGGTTCTGGAGTGTGTGGCGGAGCCCCTCTGTGTCGGCTGAGTCCATGTTTTTTGGCCAGAACAGATTGTTACGACCGGAGCAAGGAGGGACCCAAACGCACGACACAGAGAGATGGGAGACAGACGAAGGATGTTTATTAAACCACACAGTGGAGATGGCCCGGTCAGGTAGGGATGGAGCAGGGCAGGGCAGGGATGATGATGGCCGGGAAGGAGGGGTCCAGGATCCGGGGGGAGAGACGGGGAACCGGGCTGGATGGAGAGTGACGGACAGACTTGGTCTACGAGAGGAGACAAGCAGGTTCGGGGAAGATGAAACAAGGAGACATAAACTAGGAACTTGGAACAAGCGCTAGGACTAGGAACTAGGAGCTAGGAGCTAGGAGCTAGGAGCTAGGAGCTAGGAGCTAGGCCAGTAGCAGTACAACTTGGGTAAGCTAGTTGACGGTCTGGCAATGAGTGACTGGGGAGCTGGAGAATAAATACTGTGTGGGTGATGAAGGTAATTGATCCCAGATGAGTGAAATTGGCCTCAGGGAGGAGCCGCAGATGGCTCAAGAGTGGCCTCTAGTGGTGCTGGGAGGTGGTGGGCCTAACACTGAGATTACTCCGTTTTGTCTTTTTTCAGTTCTCTGGCCTATCTAGCTCAACCTCGATCATTGTTTCCGATCGCTCGTTCTCTCTCTCCCTGGTTCTCTACCTTTTCTCTATATGTATATGTATATCATATGCCTCTACAATTCATTCACAGAGATAGGTTGACTTGACATTAATGGAACAGTATGTGTCAATTTCAAAGGAGAGATGAAGTCAATCTGCTGGACTGGCTTTGACAATATATGAAAATAATTTTAAAAGTAACCTCTTTTGGTTACTTTTGTCAGCATAGCCTAATGACGCCGCCAAAAGATTGATTTGGCATATAATAGCAGTCGTGAATATCGCTACGGTGGTCATTTTATTTCCGCTTTTGAGGTGGATGATCCACAATTACGTTTACTTTATCTTGCTTTGATGTTTACTTTTGCTTGTCCCTTGGTGTCCCTGATGGATGAAACAAAAAAATCCTAAAGGTGACTAGGTTGTCATGCCCTCCACTTCGGCCTCCTCCTCCACCTAGCCTGCAGCCAGTTTCTCTCCCTCTCCCTCTCCTGTCTGTGTGCGTGTGTGTCTATGTGTGGTGGGCATGGCTGCATTCTCCAGCGCTCGCCTGATGACGTCATTCACCTCACCTGCACTGCCTACTCACCTGCAATTCATCTACTCATCACCATGCAGGATATCAGACCATCCACTCATCTCCAGATTGTTGTTAGAACCAGGGGTGTAAATATAGACAAGCGATGCTGTTGGACTGGGGCCCCAGGGGTGTGTTGGGCAGAGAACGGGTCCTTGCGAGTGAGTCAGATTTCCACTTCAGGAAATATGCCTATGTTCAAAGAAGAACTTGCGCTAAACCTATGGAAAAAGCAAACCCATCTCCGTCATGGTTTTCATTTTTTTTTTTTTTGGTAAAATTGTCAGTTGCAATCTATAACAAAATTATAAGCTTATCCTACATAAACTATAAAAACTATGAATAAACTCTAAAAAACGATTCAATTAAATGAATAATTTCTTATTTTCTTTGATATTTTTGTCATATACAGATATTCAATGAGGATTGTTGGGTAATATGTGTAGTATAACACCTCTATTTTATTATTTAATAAGTAATATTTAATAATTATTAATTAATAAAGAATAATTAAGAATTGTCTTGTCAGGGCACCACTCCCATGTTGATTTAGTTGGGAGAAGCGAATGGGTTTTATTTAAGCAAATCAATCATTAAGCGTAATTAATCAGTTTTAAGAAGGATTGGAGTTGTTTCGCATACATGAACTACTGGATTCAACGCTTAAAAAATACTAAGATTCTTTTCAAAAAATTCATTTATTTTATCATGCTAATCTACTTGAATAAATGTATTATATATATATATATATATATATATATTTTTTTTCTTTTTAAACAAATTTTAAAAAGTGAATCAAAGGGAAAATAAAACGGTAAAGAAAATAAATTATCAAGAATGTAGCTGTCGCAATGTAGCTGAATGTTATTCTCCCTTGTAAGTCGCTTTGGATAAAAGCGTCTGCCAAATGACTAAATGTAAATGTAAATGTAAAATAAACAATGAATGCAGGATTTAAAAATGGTGACCCACTTTAACTCATAAAAAACAGTGAGGTAGAAAGTTATGTGACTCACATTAAAATAATAAAACGAGAAATGCTAAGGGTGTAGTTGACTTCTCTAAACGGAAAATGTATTAAATTATAATTATTTAGCAGAACCGGTAGTCTGTCGGATCCCCGATCATGGTTGGTAGTTTCAGCGGTTACGTGGGCCGAGTGGAGTTCGTAGGTAGTCGCTCTCACTCGTCCCATCCGCCGGGGATTTTCTTCCACATCGTGTGGGAGTCAGCGGTCGCGGTTTAGATGGGGACGGGGAAAAAGTCCCAAAGTTCCCAGGTCGATTGAGATGGTTAACTGGTGTGGGGATTTTTGGAGGCGTGCTCCCCGTAGCCCGTGATCTCTCTGTTGCGGAGTCGGTCCGGGTGAACTAATCTGACTCTCCGATGACTTCAGTCTTGCAGAGGGGATCTGCTCACAGGCTCGTTAACTGACCAGGAGCCAGGGAGGGGAAGGCCATTCCTTCTGTGCCCGAAACCATCCTCAGCATTAACCTGAGGGATCAGGTAAAAACCCTAGTCCCTCGATCCAGAATGAGCGAATATATAATTTGTTACAGCAAGTTCAACAGGACAGCAGAAATTAACCAAACACCATTTATTTCAGTAATTATGTATACTACTTAGGCGATCTGTCCAAGCGAGACCAGCTTAGCATATGGACACGACACCGTAGTAAGTAGGGGTGTCACGAATCTCCAAATCCATGATTTGATCTGACTTTCGATTTAAAGATCACGATTATTTTTTTAATTGAAACTTTTGACAGAGCACTGACGGCTCTGTCATTGTTAGACTACAGAGTCTTGTTTAGTAAAGAAAACACTTGTCTCTCAATAAGTAACTTTTATTAGAATATTAAAAAAACTAAAACATGAGAATATTTAAACAACACACCTAAACAGTTAAGATCTTTTTATGAAACTAGAATTTAGAATAATAAACAAAAAGTTACTTATAACACTCCACACACCTGGCAGTAGGGCTGCAAGAACTAAATTCTAATAGCATTTGAATATTACAAAAGAAAACCCAATAAAGTTCAATACAACTTCATCCAGTTGCACAGTGAATGCACATCAGATAGAAATATTCCCCATAACAGTACAAAGTCTGAGTTGGAGGTAACGCACGAGTGCACCGCCGTGTCTCCATCTCCTCCAGTGATTCTCCGACCGATTAACGGAACCTTTCGTGCTTCTTTATAGCCAAAAAGCACCCTTCTCCTATTACATGTTCTGCCTCTTTCAGCGATTATGAACCATTTATAATCCTGTTACCAACAACTACATAAATTTAGGAGAATGTCACATTTAAAAAATAACTGATCAACATGATTCTGTTTTCACCGAGGTAAACGAGGCGGCATTCGGGTCAGAATGAGGACGCAACCTTACCGTCCACCTCTGCCAAGCATCCTTCTTGCTAACGTCCAGTCCCTGGAGAACAAGATGGATGAACTTCGAGCGAGGATTAAATTCCAGCGAGACACGAGGAACTGTTGCGTCCTCTGCCTGACGGAAACATGGCTGACCCCACTGGTGCCGGATGAAGCCATACGTCCAGCCGAGGCCTTCTCCGTGTTCCGCGGCGACAGAACGGGAGAGTCGGGGAAATCCAAAGGTGGAGGCGTCTGCCTAATGGTAAACAACCGCTGGTGTAACGCCAACAACACAAAATTCCTCTCCCACTCCTGCTCGCCGAACCTGGAACAGCTGACCATACTATGCCGTCCATTTTATCTCCCCCGGGAATTTAGCACGGTCATCATTACAGCCGTTTATATCCCACCACAAGCGGACACCGACGCAGCTCTGTCGGTTCTGTACGATGTGTTGTGCGGATTTCAGAACAGACATCCCGACGTGGCTGTGGTGGTGACTGGGGACTTTAACAGGGCCAACCTTAAAAAAGTTCTGCCTAATTTCCACCAACAAATCACGTGTGCCACCAGGGGAGACAGAACTCTGGACCATTGTTACACTCCTTACAAGAACGGATACAAGCCCGTCTCGCTCCCTGCTTTCGGGAAATCAGATCACGCTGCGATCTCGCTGGTTCCTGTTTACAGGCCTCTGATCGCGCGGGATCTGGTGATGATGAGGGAAGTGAAGCGGTGGACGGACCAATCGGAGGCTGCGCTTCAGGACGCTCTGACTGACGTAGACTGGAACATGTTCCAAACAAGTTCAAGTGACGTCAGCGAGTTTACGGAGGTTGTAGTAAGTTTTGTAACTACGCTAGCGGATGATATCGTTCCCATGGTGAAAGTTCGGATATTTCCAAACCAGAAACCATGGGTTGATAAATCCATCCGCTGCGCTCTGAATGCTCGCACGGCCGCTTACAATGACGGACTTGTATCTGGTAATATGGACAATTACAAAGCGGCGTCGTACAATCTGCGGAGGGCGGTGAGGGACGCTAAACGGACGTACAGAGAGACAGTGGAGCTACAGATGGAGCGGGGGGACACAAGACGCTTGTGGGAGGGGCTGCGAACAATAACAAACTACAAGAGCAGCTCCTCCCCAGCCATGAGTGTGGACGCCTTCCTAGCCAACCAACTGAACTCCTTTTATGCGCGGTTCGAGTCTGGCAACAACACCGCTAGCTCACCTGCTAATTGGAGTTACACCGCTGGGGATGAGCGCGCACTCTCAGTGTCCGTGCACGAGGTCAGGAGGGCTTTGATGCGGGTGAACACCAAGAAAGCTGCGGGCCCAGATGGCATATCTGGGCGAGTACTGAAGACCTGTGCTAACCAGCTAGCTCCGGTGTTCACCACAATATTCAACATCTCCCTGGCTGAATCAGTGGTCCCGTCCTGTTTCAAGAGGTCCACCGTCGTTCCTGTCCCGAAGATCGCCTCTCCAACCTGCCTGAATGACTACCGTCCGGTGGCCCTCACCTCGGTGGTCATGAAGTGTTTCGAGAGGCTGATTAAGGATTACATCTGCGCCTCCCTTCCCCGCACCTTGGACCCGTTGCAGTTCGTGTACCGGCAAAACAGATCCACGGATGACGCGGTCTCCCAGGTACTGCACACCACGCTCACGCATCTGGATGGCCAGAAGGGGGCCTATGTGAGAATGCTGTTCATCGATTATAGTTCAGCTTTCAACACCATAGTCCCCGCCAGACTGGCTGTCAAGCTGATGGAGCTCGGATTGAATGGTCCGCTGTGCACCTGGATCCTGGACTTCCTCACAGGCCGCCCCCAGGTGGTCAAGGTGGGGAAGTACATGTCCAGCTCCCTCACCCTGAATACAGGATCCCCCCAGGGTTGCGTCCTCATCCTCCTACTGTACTCCCTGTACACACATGACTGTGTGGCCAGCTCCAGCTCCAACACCATCATCAAGTTTGCTGCCGACACCGTGGTCGTGGGCCTGATCACCGACTGCAAGGAGAAGGCCTACCGCGAGGAGGTGGCTGACCTGTCACTCTGGTGCCAGGACAACAGCCTATACCTGAACGTCAGCAAAACCAAGGAGCTGATTGTGGACTTTAGGCGTGGATCACAATCGAGGACGCACGCGCCCTTGTGGATTAATGGGACTTCTGTCGATAGGGTGAGCAGCTTCAGATATCTGGGAGTCCACATCACAGAGGACTTAACATGGACTGTTCACACAGACACTCTGGTGAGAAAGGCTCGGCAGCGTCTCTACCACCTCAGGCAGCTGAGGAAATTCCGGGTCTCGGTGAGGATCCTCAAGTCCTTCTACTCTGGAGCAGTGGAGAGCATCCTGACAGGCAACATCACTGCCTGGTTTGGGAACTGTACTGCCCAGGACAGGCGGGCCCTGCAGAGGGTGGTGCGTTCAGCTGAACGTACCACTGGAACTACCCTCCCCCCCTTGCAGGAGCTATACACCAGGAGGTGTAGTAGCAGAGTCCGCAGGATCATGAAGGATCCTCATCACCCCAACAACGGACTGTTTCAGCTGCTGCGGTGAGGCAAGCACCTCCGCAGTCACACAGCGAGAACAGAGAGACTGAGACAGAGTTTTTTCCCGCACGCCATTAGAACTGTCAACGCTGACCTCACCAGGGGTCCTAACTGAGCCATACACTAGGCTCCACTACCTACTGTACTGTATGTAGCATACTGTACCGCATACTGTGTCACTGTTCAGGGTTGTTCGTGATGCCGTATTGCTGCGCCGTACTGTTGTATACTGTGCTGTATTATCCCAAACACTACCTCACTCTATTCACATTCACATGCCACTTTAATGCACATATCTGTATATACATAGGCATATTCCTTCTATCTATTCCATTTTATTTCAATTTATTTTTATTGTATTTTATTCTAAATATTTTTAACTTATTCTATAAGTATTCAACTTACTTTATTACGTTTTAGGAGTCAGTTAGTCGGTCTATAAGATAGGGATTTTCTACTTTTATTTTTTTTCCTAGGACATATTGTGTGCTATCACCGGGTGCGTTGCATTACATTCATTGCATATATGTATGAAAGTATGTATATGTATGTGACAAATAAAAAAATCTTGGAATCTTCTATAGGGCACTCTTCAATATCTGACAATAATATTAACGAAGGAGCTCAATAATCGGTACGGAGCTAACTTCAGCAAACGCACACATTCCATCACCTCTCCAGTGTACAGAACAAAACAAATCCTTTGTTGACCTATTTGCTAAGTTTACTATACTGTACGTCAATAGCTACCTTATTTAATGTAAAGTCGAGATTACTTCTAGTGTAAGAAATAAAAATAATACGATCGAGTTCGACCATACTTAAACAATCATCAGCCTTACAGAAAAAAAGTAACCGGTAAGGATTTGAACACACAAACACAACTGTATATCAGTGTGTATACCAAAACTCACAATTCATTCATGCAATATTACTATTTAATGTATAGTGTCTAATCTATACTGTTTACTTGTTTATCATACACTTTGATTTAGAATTACCAATTTACTAATGCTTCATGCCACTGTATCAATCATAACTGCTGTAACACTGCAGACTACCTTTCTGTGGGATAGATATAGAATTATTTTTTCTCAGCCAGCAGATCACTTTGACTCAAGAAAATTTTAAACTTTATAATCCAAAAAAATGCATTTCTGCTGCTGTTATGCATCATATCTGCCCTCTGTGATGTCACAAAAATGTATTTGTTAGCGATTTTTCCCAATTTATATTGATCAACTTCGTTTTATCAATTTGGAATGCTTTGCAATAAAATCTATTAACAAAGTACAAACTACAATTCTAGAAACAAACACTCATCACTTGTATACTCACACAACACTTTTTTGAGCAACATAAAGCCTTATACAACACCACACCACTATGATCGATATCACAATCTCTAAACACAATCCAACAGTTCAAACTGTTCAATATCTATTCATACTACCTCAGCATAGACTACTGTTGTTAACTGGCACTTAAATTTAATTTTATTTTCATTTAATCTGCATAAACACCATTAGTTATCCATAATCACACAGAGCACCATTTGACTATTGGTTAAACCACTCAGTTCTGCACCTCCTCTGCTGAACCAATATCTTACTGAAATGATAATTACAACTCTCTTTGCTCCAAGGTCTATGCTAAACAAAGAATCCCAAATGCATCACATGCTAACTTTCCCACTTTCATTGGCTTTCCTTTCAATCTATCAAACCAACTTTTCAGCTTCCTATACTTTTCTCAACTATCTAGGGTGGGATGGTACTCACAATACCCTTTTTTCCTCAGTAACAGGGGCAGTACTGTGGTCCACAGTGTGTACAGTGCTTATCCAAATAAAACCAGGAATTCCTTCACTTCTGCGTTGGTTGTTCTAATTATCTCTGTGTGTTCTTCCTGACCCTCCCCCTCTCCAGTGGTTCATGTATAATATTCTAGGTTAATTACAGACACACAGCTTTTTTTACAGGTACAATAGCAATATTTACAAGCACTTATATACTTTTTCTCGGGCAAGTGTTGCCACCCTAAAGGCTCTCTAGCAATGCGCGTGATTGCCTATCCCTTAGGCAATTTTAAACACCCTGCTTGTACAGTCCTCTCCTTCACTTGGGAAGTCGCAGCATATGGCTTCGATGACACAGTACGAAGATTGGTATCCACAGTTGTTATGCCAGCTTTAAGTTCCTCTTGAACTTTATAAACTCTTAGTCCCTCTTGAACTTTATAAACTCCTCTGGCATTCTTTTTAGATACACTTCCTCAACACAAGAACAACGTATATAATTACTTTGTGATGACCCTCCGGACGAGCTGTACGTTTGCCCACATCCGGTCTCCTCAGTCTCAAAGTAATTATAACATACACGCTGTTGTCCTACTAGGACAGGGAATCTTTCATTTGATAACAAACCTCTGTACATTTTACATTAAGCAGACGCTTTTATCCAAAGCGACTTACAATTATTCAAACACCGACGGACGCAGCCATCAGGAGCAAAGTGTCTTGCTCAAGGACTCTACAGCATGCTAGCAGGAGGAGCCTGGGATCGAACTAGCAACCTTTAGATTACTAGACGACCAGCTCTACCTCCTGAGCTACCACCCCCACTTTGTATACTACTTTATTTTCTATAAACACACACAATAAACTTTGATGTGCTATTTTTACAGCTTTTCCCTATGGTTCTTTTGCACGTTCGACACAAGACAAACCACACACCAACCAATTGTAGCAACATTCAACAGAGGATCACTCATTCTTTTCAGTCCATGGTCTTTCATAAACACACATGCACTTAGATTATTTGCATCAGCCTCTGTTTAAGTTCCTTTTAATGAGGAAATTCATAATTACAGAAATTTTAACTAGGTCAATATTTTAGGATCGCTGGGGAAGACCCTTTTCCAATATCTGCAACCTGGGTGGAGTTCTGCACTCAGACACACAAACCGAATTTACAGAAAAAAAAAGGCTCTGCTTACCTTCAGATTTTGTGGCCAGTAGTGTCTCTGAAGTGTAGGCTCATCAAATGTCGTGACCAAAGAGGTCCAGGTGCAGGCCAGTAAAAAGCCTTGATCCCAGGATGACATTTGTATCTATTCTGGCTTCAAAAAACTTGGAAGAAAAAACACTGGAACCGACCAAAATCTGATGCAAAAAAAGTTTATTGTCTCTCAGAGAGTCAAATACATCAGTAAACTTTGAGTAGGCTCCGCAAAAACCGACTGACTAACCAAACCTTTCGTGCTTCCTTGTATCTGAAAAGCATTCTCCTCCTAATATATGTTCTGCCCCTTTCAGCGAACCATTCATAATCCTATTACCAGGGTTTTTCTATTTTTTTAGGTAGCTGAATAACCAATGTTTTGGGGTGGTATTCCAGACAACGGATCACAACGTTGTTACTGTGCAGTCTCTCCTTTCCTGTAAAGAGTGTTCTTTTCACGGTTCCTGGAACAACCACGCCATTTTTTACCATACATAGGCATATTTCCTTTTCCTACTATCAGACATGACCTTGAGCTCAGTTCTCTTTGTTTCAGCTACATTTGTTCCTTCTTTTTTCGTCTAAGAATTAAGTCCCTTAGTTTCTTTTGGTTTTATAGCATACATGTTTTTTGGTACATTTTTGTAGAAGAGTTGAGTTATTTTTGTTATTTAATTATTTCCCTTTTTTGTTTTATAGCATACATTTTTTAAAGGTTTTTTGATACATATATCTTGAGTATTGGTGGTTTAGTAACACCTGGTTACTAATTAACCAAAACATAAGGCTCATCTAATGCCATTCAAATACAGTGGGGCAAAAAAGTATTTAGTCAGCCACCAATTGTGCAAGTTCTCCCACTTAAAAAGATGAGAGAGGCCTGTGAGTACAAATGCTTTTTCAAGCGGATTAGGGGTATCTGATGGCCGTGCCCGTATTTAGAAAGTTTTATATCATTTCGGAGTCAGCTCGCCGCTGAGCACTTGTTTCATTGTTTATGTGTTTTTCAAATGTGGCTAAAGCCACTGTGTGTGCCACCCGCCTGTACCAAACCATGCCTTTCATCAGCGTTTCTAAGAATATTAGCAACACCTATTTATTCAGAATTATTATTGTTATTATTTATATATGTATATATGTATATATATATATATATATACATATATACTTTTTTTTTACATGCAATAATTAATTTGCCTAGTGCTTATAAATTGTATACATAGACTATGGGGAGTATAATTTTACGGCAGCATGTCCAGGCTCAGGTCAAGGTGATGGAGGTTTTAGGTGATACATTGTTATTCTCGTTATGAATAATAAGAGGATATTGAGGTGATTTTAGCTGAACAGACAACGAGTAACATTCTGGAGTCTGGGCTGTACACATAGTGGACAGGCAGGCTATATTCATAGATGTTATTAATGCAGAGTCAATTTTTATATGTAGGATATATTGCAGATCAAAGGAAGTTTGTTAGCTTGGTTAGCTAGATGCCACTTCTAAAAGCGACCCAAACCCTTTCCTCTTGACAGAAGGAACTGGAACTACAAACAAAGGTTCAGCTCAAACGAATTTAAAAGGATACTGATAGGGCTTATGGTTCGATATTGTCTGTTTAGAAGATTAGTTTCTTGTTATGTTGGTGGCTACAAAAGAATGATGATTTATGGAGCTATCACCAAATGACAGACCCAATAAGTTGCTAGTCAATGAGCTAGCCACTATTTAACAGCCTCCGCGACTGCTATTTAGGTCTCGCCTGTGTGTCCGTGCCATCATCCTCCTCCATGCTGGGTGGGCTGCTTGTGCCAGGCCCTGCCTTGACTGTCGCGCCCCCAGGAAACAGTTGATACTGTCAGCCGTGCTTTGGCTCCCGCCGAGCGACAGGAGAAATTGGTGTCAGTTTGGATTCCTGGCGCTCTGGCGAGGATTTGGCTTGAGCCTAAAGAGCCCTGGCGTGCGCCAAAGCTGGGCGATGCGCACTGTCGCCACACCAAGCAGGAGAATTGTTTTTTTTCATTTCTTTCTATGAAAACACTAACGGATGGAACAGAATGGAGAGAATGGTATTGAAAAAAAATCTAATAAACCAACTGCACAATCCGCATGTAACATAATCACTATATACAAATAATTATCGGTGGTAATCATATCAAGATATGCAA
Organism: Zeus faber; assembly: GCF_960531495.2. Taxonomy (NCBI): domain Eukaryota; kingdom Metazoa; phylum Chordata; class Actinopteri; order Zeiformes; family Zeidae; genus Zeus; species Zeus faber. The sequence goes on along the minus strand of NC_137199.1, from coordinate 5,292,411 downwards.
TTATCATGTGATTATCACATAATCAATTTTCTTTCATGTGATAGAGAAGTGATGATGAAATGAACACAATAACAATAATAATAAAAATAGTAATAGTAATAATAATAATAATAATTATTATTATTATTATTATTATTATCATTATTATTATTATTAATAATAAATTATAGTAGTAATAATTACAATGATTATAGTAATAATAATAATTATTATAATTATTATAATTATAATAATTATAATAATACGGGAGCAGCTGAAAGAAAGAAGAAGAAGAAGAAGAAGAAGAAGAAGAAGAAGAAGAAGAAGAAGAAGAAGAAGAAGAAGAAGAAGAAGAAGAAGAAGAAGAAGAAGATAATAATTATAATAATAACAATAACAACAGCATTCACCCTAAAGGTCAATTTTGCTGTAGCAGAAACAGATGGCTAGTGGCCTAAATGCCAGGGTTGCCAGGTATTGCATCAGATGACTTACTTATTTTTCTGATATTTCTGGCATTTCTGTTTACATATTCATGTATTGGGAATATCATTTATTAATTAATCATGTATATTTTGTGCATAATGGCAAGAACCATTATCTTAATAACAGATACTCTTGAAAGGCGACCCTCCAACCACGGCCACGCTTTTTATTTTTTGTACTTCAAGACGCTAATGTGAGCCTCCACTGGAGAGAAAAAAAAGAAAAAGAAAAACACAACTAACGAACAACTTTTGTTCCGTTTAAAATTTGAAGAGGCTGTTTCACTTTGACCGTGACGTATTGCTACACTGGCCCCCACTGCGCTCGCTTAATGTGCACTTAGTATGCAGGTCAGGCCCTCATTAAAATGCAAAGAGCCTTCCGGAAGAGACCGGTTTTCTGCGCAGTGAACACAGGACCGTGATTTGCTCTGACGAGGCCCGGTACAGAACTGTGCCAGGCGTCCCTCTCTGTCTCTGTCTCTCTGTCTCTCTCTCTCCCTCTTCAGAATTATGTCTCAATCCAATAAAATTTAGAAATTGGGGGACCACATTGAAGTCAAGCAGAACACAAAGCAAAGCAGCAGGACAGAACATAAAGCAACTCAAAAGACAAAATAAAGCAACACACCGCAAAACAACATAAGGTAACACACCATAGCACAACCCAATGCACCAAACATACCACATCAAAATGAAACACATCTCACGACAAAACAACAAACCACACAAAGCAACACAACACACCACAATACAAATAAATGCACCACCATACAACACAATACTAATGTAATGGCTGTTTAATTATGCACGTTGGAAAATAAATGCATTGTTACACTTTTTAAGCTATGTATAACAAACCCCCCATCCACCCCTTCCCCCATCTACACTCTCATGTTTGCCCCCCTCATTTTCCTTATTTACTTATTTACCGGATGAAATCCCCCTCTACTTTCTGCCCTCCTAGCTGGTCCCTGAGATGTTAAATATGTAGTGGGAAGGCTGTTGTGTCAGCTCTACAGTCTCTCCTGCTCTCGGGGGCTGGGGGGCTGGGGGTGTCTCTATTGGAAGCTAATACAAACAGAAAGGAGCGATTACAGAACATGACACATTTTCTCCGGTGATTTATTAAAATTCAATGGGTTTTTTCGCCAGCCATTGCACTTGTGTTGTGAAGTGCAATATATATATATACAGCAATACACCATGATATAAAAAAACTTAAATATCACACTTACATAAGTATTATTTTTTCATTGATCATTCCAGAGATGTTCCTACCAGTCCACGAATCTCAGAGAGCTGTCTCATCCATAAACACACACAGGGTGAATATGAGGCCTGTGTGTGTGTGTCTCTCAAGCGTTGAATGTTTGTTTGGTTTGAAATAATGAATGCAGCCACGTCCTCTGACAGTTACATATTGATGACTATGAAAACAAACAGATCAATTTCAATAATGGGAAAATATCTATATCGTATTATGCCTTATATATATATTGATATTTTCCAAGAGATATTGATGGACATCTAGTTGGATTCAATCATTAGTTCTCTAGAGAATAGAGAAAGGTAGTGTGGAGGTAGAGAAGAGGGAGGTAGAATAGAGTAGTTGTGAAGTAGAGGTAGAGTAGAGGTAAGTAAGATTTAGCTCGAAGTAGAGGTAGAATAAAGGCAAAGTAAAGTAAAGCTATAGATGAGGTAGGTAGCGGTAGAGAAGAGGGAGGTAGAGAAGAGAAGTGGTTGAGTCAGAATTATCGCTCTCAACCAGATGTCTCTCGACTGCCAGCCGGGTGGGAGCCAGTTCTCAGCCATACGTACAAATCTAATACAATGTATTCTAACTTATGTGTTCTAACATGATTTTTGGCCAATGTTGACAGCCCTAGCATATATAATACACTGCACTAAATGTTTCTCAAAACTCTCCGGCAAAGTACCTCCTGCTGTGTTGTCGCTGTATTCTTTGCTCAGGAAGAAGCCCCTCAATGTGCAAGCTCCTAATGTTCTTCTGTGGTGTTTGACATATGATGTTAAATCTCTACCTACTGGCCTAGCATGCTTGTGTGAGCGTTTTAAATAATTTTTTGCGTTGTCTTTTGGATGGATATTTTTTCAGAAGGATTTTTTATGAAAGCCGAGGGGAAACAATCTGTTTTCAGAAATACCCATATATGTGTGGACGAGGTCTAAGTGCAAACAAAAAGGTACACTCAAAAGCAATTGATGTGTCCTCGAATGTGAGAAATAACAGGAAAATGAAGGTACAGTAGTCATATTATTTTTTTTATCTTACTTGACTGTTGCAATGTTTTGTATCACGTTGCAAAAACAAGTGAAAGAGACCATTTTAGATAAACTAGCTAAATTTGTAAGAAACCAGACAAGTACATTACTGCGGCAGGCAAACGCCAGAAGACCATCTGCCACAGGCACAAACGTTGTCAGCAGGTAGGCAAAAAACACAGAAAAACAAACACACATACACACACACACTCACTCAAACGCACACACACACACACACACACACACACACACACACACACACTGTGTGTGTGTGTGTGAAGCATGAATTTAAAGTTGAAATGAAAAAAAATGGCATATGCTAGGTACCATCGCTAACTTTCAATAACAATTACATCATTAATTTAAAGTACCTGTAAAGTGAATTTAGTGATTTGTTTCTAAACACATTATACATGTAAGAAAGTAATTGCTGAAAATATGTGAAAAGTCTGTGAACGATGTAAGACTGAATTGTGGAGTTTCAAAACTTTTTTGTGGTCCGGATTTTTTGGCCGGGGCTAAATCAAGACCCAATGACGTAGATTCATGGCCCAACCCCCCAACACTATATAAACACCAGGTCCGACCGTCAGAAAAAGAGCATCAGTGGTGAAATAAGCGACGTTAACAGCCTGGAGTTTGGGATAAAACGTTGTTTTTGGAATAAACACTTGGAGTTAAAGGGTCTTCAGGGAGACCTTGAACTCATGACAAGGCTTGCGCCGATCCTGTGGTTGCCTTGGGGTGCCCCCAGCAGCCCATGGGTTTGCACCCATGATGTTAGACAGCAAGACACACAACAGAGCGGAGATGCTCCAGAATATACTATATATCGTGCCTATGCACCCGGAGTAAAATAACTAAAAAGAACCATCCCGTTGGTTTGACTGAGCAGTGTTTGGTTATGTTAGCATTAGCTGCATACTAGCACTCAAACCAGGCCTACGGAGGAGCCAGCAGGACGCGCAGGAGGGTGGGGAGTCCTGCAGCCAGACAGCGGTGCTTTGAGCAACTAGACATACACAAATGGGTTCAGCAGAACATTAAACATAGACGTTACTCCAATGTAAACGTTTATATTTTATTATATTGTTAATGCAATTGGGTGTAGTTTCTGTGTCTTCAGCGACACGCCCACAGCATCTCAAGCAACAGGACACTTACTTTTTTTTTTTCACAATTTCGAAACATAATTTTATATACTTGCCGATTATTTTGATCATTCAAATTTGGCTGGGTGATTAATAAAAAAAAAAATTCTGTGGCGTGTTAAACTCAGAACGCAGATTTATTATCCCGTTACAGGGGTGACAGAGCCCTCGTCCCGGACGCAATATCCCTTACCCAAATGTTATTAAATCAGTATGATCATTTTCAACCTGTCCAACACTCTCTGCATCCGGAGAAGGAACTTTCTCCACCTGTTCTTCTACCCACCCTGTCCACTTGTTCTTTCTCCAGCTCCACGCTCTGGGGAAGCCAGTCGGCAGGCAGAGCGTTTGTACCTGATGTCACTGCACTCTAAGCACTTGTAGCAAGAAACAAAGGTTGAAACTTTGCTGAGACCCCGGATTCTCTCTTTTCATCCCCAAATAACAAAGGTGTCAAATGGGACACTCACCAGGATGAGATGTGAAGATAACAAAATTACTCTTTTTATTATTTTAGCTGGAGACCTGGTTAACAGAGACTGACCCCTTTGGCTCACACTTTCTATCTCATTCACACCCACACATTCTCTCCCCATTGAACTCTTTCTCCCTCTGAGAGCCTTTTTTCCCAGAGCACTGTCATAAATTGTGGACACAATCTTGAAGTTATCTCACAACATATTTTCTCTTTTGTTTGAGCGAATTCTGAATTAATGTGAACCGATGCCAAATCAGTCAGCAGTTGAAGTAACAATATTTTTGCAGATGTTTCTGTGAAAATGATTTAACTTTTATTGAAGATGAAGGCGAAAATGAAGGCGTTATAAGACGTCATTCAAGTGTATCTTTTCATGTGGTCATACTGCCATCGAATGACCAAAGGATGGAAATCTCTGTAACAACTGGGTGTTACGAATGCGGATGAGACCCAAATGAAGGTCACTGACTCATGGAATGTAAAGGTAAAAAGTTTATTTGAGGTTAGGATCTGGGCGTGGAGACAGAGTAGGGGAAAGGGGTCCGGGTGTAGCAGAAGGGAAGACAGGTGTGTGGTGGGTGAAGTGGCGGCAGGCAGGACGGCAGGCAGGAGGACAATCCTCTGGCATGGAGACACGGGTTAGCGAAGGACAAAACAGGACAGGAAAATCACAAGAGATCTAGGTTGGCTAACATTTAGTACCACAGAGGTGAAACAACAATCTGGAGATGAGTAGGTGAAGAGCCGGGGCAGAAGAGCAGAAGAGATAATGAGATGATGGCAGCAGATCCGATTGCCTGCAGGTGCCCCGGTGGAGCAGGGTGCTGGGAGAGTGAGGAAAAGAAGCCACGCCCATACCGACATACACACAAAGTGACAGTCAGGGGGAGACAGGAGACTCAAGGGGAAAGGGAAACACATGGAAACACAAGGATAACAACTAGCGGCACGGCCGGGAACGTGACACTGGGTATGCAAATATCAGAGGTAGGATTGCAATTTTAACTTGTATTGTGTAATCAGACTAAGGATGATAACCTTATGAAATGTATTAGTAGTGTTAGATATTATGTTTTAATAGTGCATCCTAACAGTCTTCCTAACAGCAAATTTGTCACAAATACTATGTTACCGATCTAATGGTTTTTAAAGGTGACTGATGTCTGAATCTTTTCTTATGTAACATTATCACAGGAATTTATGTTTCAAAGCACTTAATTGGTTTGAACATAGGGATGCATGAAGTTATGTGACTTTTTTGCGTAAAGTTCAATTGAATCACTGGTAAGGAAAATATAAGCAGCCAGTTTAAGAGAGAAGACACCCAAACCTCTGCTTCCTCTGGCTAGCGTTCAAAAGGAGCGAGCCGTCCATTTTGCCATCAGGCTGGCCCCTTAAACCTCAGTTTTGTTTTTTGGGTTTTTTTCGGCATCTTTTCTTGAAGAGTGTGTTTTCGCCAAATTCCACACACAATTCAAATTGTATTGAATGACTCTGCTTCAGTAACTGCAACCGACAGTTGGACCCTCACACGGCATAGCCTAAAATCACAGGTGGAGAAGCCGGCAGTTCAGTGAGTGGCCGCAGCAGACACAATGCTGTTCACAAACTTTTGGGAAGTTACCTGAAACTTTCCATCTCTAACTCTTCAACAAGTAAGGCAAAGGCTTCCAATATACTTCATGAGTTTGATGTTGAATTAAATTAATTTCCCTTTGAGATAAGTTAACTGCCCTTACTGTGCATCTTGCCATTATTGTTTTTGATGAAAGTGTCATGTAACTTTCCACCTCACTATGGTCCCCAAGTCAAAGTTGTGTCACCTTGGTTCAAATCCTGTATTAATTTGCTTGTTTTCTTTATCATATATTTTAATATTATTTCCATAATTCGATTCTTTGGCAAGGAAAAATAAACCCCATTTATCAGAAACAAGTTTGTCTGCTTGTGTTCTTTAAAAATAGAAGACAGAGGTAAATGTATCGGGAAAATAACCCACATTCCAATGAGACTGATCATTTAGATTTAATTTGGTGTATTTTCTTTTCCTCCTAAGTTGGAGTTTGTGCCCCATTTTTATAAGTGTCAGTTGATAGCCAGCAGGGATTCTAAGTCCACTTCCTCCGGTTTATGGAAACAAGGGCATGCCCATTCAAAATGTAAGACTTTCTCAGACATTTTAATGGCACAGTTGAACAAAATTTCAGTGATTCAGTCCTTTGTTCCACAATGGAAGATTAAACCGCTGGTCAAAGTCAAACACTGGGGAAAGACACTCTGTGACTCAGGTGCAGAGCCCTGAAGCTCTGCCCTCCGCTGGCTTGTTATTCGCTGTTTCTTGAAAGTTTATTGATATTCATTTTACTTTATTATTCTTTATTAATCTTTAGTAGGGAATTGGTTCTCTGCATTTCACCCGTCCTAAAATTAGGAGCAGTGGGCAGCCTCAGTGCCTTGGTCAGGGGTACTGACAGAAACATTAACCACTAACATACATCTCACATGACACGATTACACGTCAGGTGTCCAAATTGCACCAAAAAAACGAAATAAACATTCGTAAAAACCCACTATTTGTGCTTTGCCAGTATTCAGATTCGGCTCCAGCCCTTCTTTACGTGCTTGTCCCAGAAATGATACTGCTTCCATTCACACACACTTCCCTTTACAGACTAAACGGCATTATACCATAATACTTGGTTGAGTGTGGGGAAATTTAAAGAACAACCTTTTTGGAACATCGACACCGGCTCCTTTTACCTCCAGTAACCAATCAAACAATCTCGCTCAGAACTGTTTATTTTATTCACCTATTTACATTCTACCCTATTTATGATGAAATTGTCTTACTCTTTCATTTAACCATTTTTCTATCTTTATTAAACTAAATAAATTTCAGTTGAATTGCCTTTTTACTTTTAGGAACTAACTTGTTTTACTCCCTTTAATTTACACCGGGCTACACAAATTTAAAATCATCAAGGAATGATCTTGTATGACTTTTCATTTGAATAACAAACAACAATTAACGTTAAACATTAATAACACCAAAAATAACATAACATTTACTACTAAGTATAACTACTACTTACAAAACCTCCTTCACCTTCCTCCCACTGAACACTCTGTGTTGGCTGTGGGTGATGGGAAGATCTCAGGTGGATAGGATGAAAACACCTCCATTCTTGGAGGTGGGGGAGGAGTAATAGGTAGGTTCAATATAATTTCGCATTTTTTATGTCCCTTTGATGGGGGTTCAGAGCCTGGATGGGGTCCTAGAGGAGGAATTCTGGAGTCCACATTCTGTGGTGTGGCCGTGAAATCTGGCTGTGGTGCCGCAGAGGATGACCAGCTTGTCCCCTCTCCTGCGTCATCATTTGTTTCAATGCTGGCACTTAGGTTGACTGGGTCCTCACTCTCCTACTCGGGCTGGCTCGGCCTCAAACTGCATGTAGAGCTAGAAAGACCAGAAAATGAAACATGTAAAATTATAATGTAAAAACAGAACAATATTTTTTAAGAAGAATAAGAATAAAAAAAATAAGCTGTGTACATCACTGCATATAAAATACACTCACCATCTTGGCTTGAGGTAGGGAAGGAGGGAGAACACTGTACTGGAGTACTTCAACTCCCATGAAATTAACATATATATATATATATAGATCAGGCACAACAATAACACCGCTGACAGGTGAAGAGAGTAACAATGCTCATCTTGTTCTGATGGCACCTGTCAAGTGGTCTGATACATTAGCCAGCAAGTGACCAGTCAGTTCTTGAAATTGTGTTAGAAGCAGGAAAAAATTGGGGAATCGTAAGGATCTGAACGACTTTGACAAGGGCCAAATTGTGATGTGTAGACGACTGGGTAAGAGCTCCCAAAATGGGAGTAACCCACCAAAAGTTGTCCAAAATGTAGCCTGTCTGGTCCGATCCCACAGAAGAGCTTGTGTAGCACAAATTTCTGAAGAAGTTAATGCTGGCTATGATAGTTAGATGTCAGCACACACAGCGCCACTTGCTGCATATGGGGCTGCTATCCACAGGCTGGTCAGAGGACCCATGCTGACCCCTGTCCACCGCCAACAGTGCCTACAATTGGCATGTGAGCATAAGAACTTGACTATGGAGCAATAGAAGAAGGTGGCCTGGTCTGATGAATTTTTCTTCGACATCATGTGGATGGCCGGGGTTAGCGTTCGATCCGATCGAGCGTCTGTGAGATGTGGCGGAACAACAAATCTGATCCATGGAGGCCCCACCTCGCAACTTATGCCATGGGCACACTACAGATCAGATCGCTGTACTGTTCACACAACACAACTTTCTGTCTTGCAATCTGGAAGCATCTTGCAGTCTTTTTGTTTGTACACTACATGACTGATTGGTGACAGGGGGTCACAGGGGTCTCCAAACTTTGTTTTGTCACAAAAACACACACGAGAATTGACATCGTAAATGACATGATACCATGTGTGGGACAGAATTATTGATTTCACTCTATCACTTTAAAAAATGAATAGAAGGCAAGATTTACACTAGCATTATATCAATAACCTAGAGGAGAAAAGTGAAATAGGTATGTTGTGTGTTTCTGCATTCCCGTCTTTCTTCCTCGACCCCCCCATCCCCCCGTTACCCCATGTCTGCTCTCATTGGCTATAGCTTGTTGCGTCACTCCGTCACTCGATACAGACATGACCAGATACTAAACATGCTTGATATCTCTCCGCCATCAGATCCCGTTCACACCACATGCTTGTAGCTCAAGGAAGCGTGCTATTGTGGACCTCCAATCTGTGTGCATACTTCCTCCTCTGATTACACAGTGGCTACTGAAAGTTTTGATATATAAAACATCAGTGTTTTGCAAAATTGACCATGTGTATGTTCAATTTTTCTCTCTCAATCACTTAAGTTTAACAGGAATTGTTCCCAGCCTGACAATTCCTCAAGCACCCAGCAGAGGCCACTATGAATGCTTTGTCTGTTTTTTGATTACGATTGAATTTGTTTCACCTGTGTTTGTGTGATTGATTGGTAATTTGTAACCCTGCCTGACTGAGGCCCCTTGCTCAGTTTTCAGTTTCCTCGTGGACCTTGCACTGTTTTTTCTCTTATACTAAAAGATTAAAAGTATTTTCATTTTCGTCTGTATACCTGCCTCCTGTCTTTGCGTTTGGGTCTAACATTCTACTGTTGTAAAAGCAGGACTGAGCCAAAGATGGACCCAGCAGAGTTGGATCATCTTGGCCTGGCTCTGACCAACTAACGTGCCACGTTTGGAAGGTACGAGACACTACTCAACCAATGAATGGAGAGCATACATACCCTCACTGAAGTTGTCCAGGGCAATCAGGTGGCAGCAGCCACCAATCCACCTCCACCTGCTGCCCCGGAGTGTTCAATCCCAGGTTTACAGTTACCTACCCCAGAACGCCTCAAAGGCAACCTGGGACAGGGATTTCTGACCCAGTGGGCATTGACTTTTGAGATGCAAGCGGACAGGTTCCCTACAGACCGTCTTAAAATAACCACATTATTACATTATTACATTATACAATTACATTATTACAAAACTGGGAACAGCAATCACCGCTATGCTCCAGCTACTCTTGTTTCACAGATGAGATGAGAAGGGTTTTTGATCATTCAGTTTGGGCACTAAGGTAGCTAATGAACTCTTCCTTCTTCGCCAGGGTACCCACAGCATAGTGGATTACGCCATTGACTTCCCCACACTCGCAGCAGAGAGTGGGTGGAATCCAGTCGCTTTAGTCACAGGTTGATAGATGAGATTAAAGATTTTCTGGCAGCCAGTGAAACCACAAAGAAACTAGATCCTCATTGACACAGCCATATAGGTCGATAATTGCAACAGGGAGTCGCTGCGAGAGCGGCACTTTGCTGCACCGCCACCACACCGAGCATGGGCGGCTAGCATGTCTTCACCGTCCAAGGCTTGACGAAGCTCCCCGAGTCCTCCACCACCTACTATCAATGAAGCCATGCAGCTGGGGAGGCCTCGGCTCTCTCACAGGACCGTGAATGTCAAATGAGGGAGAGGTGTTGCTTCTACTGTGGAGGTTCTAGACAGTTTTGAGCTTCTCCAGGAGGCGACAGACAGACACCAAACTAGACCTCCGCAGCGCCTACATATGCGTGCGTATCCGGGAGGGGGATGAATGAAAGCCAGGCTTCAACATACCCACCTGTCACAATGAATATCTGGTGATGCCCTTTGGGTTGGCCAATTCCCCTGCTGTCTTTTAAGCCTTTACCAATGATGTCCTCAGGGACATGGTGAAGGGGTCCATTTTTGTTTACCTTGACAACATTCATCATCATTTTTCCATGAACCACCAGGAACCACCACTGTGGCACAGTGCATTGCACTGCTGCCTCACAGCAAGAAGGTCTTGGGTCCATTCCTGCCTGGGACGCTGTTGGCACCGTGTTCCGGTGGGTTATCTCCCAATTAGGGGCCTTTTCTGTGTGGAGTTTGCATGTTCCGTCCGTGCTCCTCCATCTAACATCAGTAAAAACCCTCACCAAAAACATGCACACATCATCGTCTGACCAGTAATTGACATATGGAACCAGGTCCCCGAGCGCGTCATTGAATGCTGCCCACTGCTCATGACTGCCCCCCCCCCCCCGGAGGATGGACAAGCCAGGATGGATCAAATGCAGAGGAGCAATTTCACTGGCCACCATCCAAAGTGTGTGTGTGTGTGTGTGTGTGTGTGTGTGTGTGTGTGTGTGTGTGTGTGTGTGTGTGCCTGTGTTGAAGTGGTGTGTCGTGTGACGAATAAGATTCTTCAACTCCCACCTACATCAAGCAGTCATAATGTTTCTTGGGTCTTGCCAACTTCTAGAGATGTGGGGGTATATTGTAGGACAATATACCTTACCCCTGTGCATTCCTTTCCCACAGACTCTTACCCCCAGAGGGAAACTATGATATCTGCATTGACCCCCAACCTGGCCCCGAAGAGCATAACCTAGTCCCAGTGAGCATGAGGAGAACCTACACCCCAGTGGCAAGAACATACAACCCACCCCCAAGTGCAGGCCTAAGACGCAGCCGGAGGCACAGAACACGGGCCGCAGGCACCAGGCATGGACCGCAGGCAAGGTCCCGCGCCGAAAGACTGACACCCCACCCAAACTGCCCCCCGTGCAGGCAAGCCGGCGGGACCCCATGCCCACCCACGCCCCGCGCAAGGGCGAGGCCCGCCCCACCGCAACCAACCAGAAGCCCCACCCGGCCGCCCGAGCACCCATCCACGTAGCACGAGTGTGCTCAGCGCGGGGCACCCGGATGCCACGTGACGGGCAAGATGGCAGCTGCCTCCCACAACCCCACCAACATAGTTCGCACCCTACCCATCCAGCACTAGGCCTATTGTGTGGTCTATGTACTGAGTATGAGTTTTGGCAACGGGAGAGATAGGCCAAGCACAACCAGATCAATGCAGCGGCACAGCAGGCTGGAAAACGGCCACACGGACACCCCCCCCCCCCAGACTCAACTGCGCCATAGCACACCTGCCACCAGTCCCCAAGCCGCCGGCCGCCTCCCCCGAGATCGAGCCGGTTCCCGCCTCCGAGCCGCCGGCTGTCTCTCCTGAGGTCGAGCCGGTTCCAGTCCCTGACCTGCCGGCCACCTCCCCCGAGGTCCAGCCAGTTTCAGTCCTCGAGCCGCCGGTCGCCTCCCCCGAGATCGAGCCGGTTCCAGCCTGCAAGCCGCCAGCCGCCTCCCCCGAGGTCCAGCCAGTTCCCGCTTCCGAGCCGCCGGCTGTCTCTCCTGAGGTCCAGCCGGTTCCAGCCTCCGAGCCCCCAGCCACATCCCCCAAGGTCCAGCCGGAGGTTCATTCCAGTCCCCAGTCCCAGTCCCAAGTTCAGTCCAGTCCCAGTCCCGAGTTTAGTCCAGTCCCAAGTCCCAGTGCTGAGTTCAGTCCAGTCCAGAGTCCCAGACCCGAGGTCAGTTCCAGGTTCCGGTCCCGAGTTCAGCCCCAGTCCCAGGTCCGGTCCCGAGTTCAGTCCCAGTCCCAGGTCAGGTCCGAGTTCAGTTCCGGTCCCGACTTCAGTCTCAGTCGCGACTTCAGTCCCGGTTCCAGTCCTGAGTTCAGTCCCCATCCCGAGTTCAGTCCCGGTCCCGGGTCCCAGTCCCAGTTCCGAGTGCAGTCCCAGTCCCGAGTTCAGTCCCAATCCCAGCTCAAGCAAATGGCCTCAGGTCCTCTTTCCCCTCCTGCCCAGGGCCCACCACCGTCCCCCACCATTGATGACCATCCTCCCTACACAGTCCTGCTGGACCTGCGTCGCCAGAGGAGGGGCCTGCGGTACCTTGGGGGTTGGGAGGGGTGTCCGCCAGGTGGGGTCCATAGAGGGGGGGGGATGTTAAGCCCACGGCCTCCCTGCACCACTAGAGGCCGCTCTTGCCCCATCTGCTGCTCCTCCCTCTGGCCAATTCCACGGACCTGGGATCTATTAGCTTCATCATCTACCGCAGTATTTATCCTCCGGCTCCCCCGCCACTGATGGCCAGATCGTTAGCGAACCTAACGGTGTTCATGTCTCTCCTGGGCCCGTCCTTGTCCATACTTCCAAGTCTGTGTTTCCAAGTATCTTGTCGTGTCCTAACCTGCCTGCCTTCGCTCCTCCCTCAAGTCTTCCCGTCCTGCTCCATCCAGCCTGGTTCTCCGCCTCCCACCTCAGAACCACCTGGATCCCTCCATACCAGTCCTCACCAGTCCCATCCTGTCCTGCTCCACCTGCTAGCCCCGCCGGGGCTTAATAGTTCGCACCCTAACCATCCAGCACTAGGCCTATTGTGTGGTCCATGTACTGAGTATGAATTTTGGCACCGGGAGAGATAGGCGAAGCACAACCAGATCAATGCAGCGGCACAGCTGCAAATCTTGCTTTTTCCAGGACAGGTATTTGATGTCGGACGTCACCATAGGTTCCCTCATCGACTCTGACAGTTTCCATCATTAAATCAATGTGATTATGATCAATTTGTTGTTCATTTGTGGTTCAAAACGTTCACAAATGACATTTTTCTTGCGTTTCCAGCTTCCCATTTTGATGAGAACTTTACAGCACCGGCCTGGGACCGGGAGTTGAATATTTCCACCGTTGCAAAAGTAGGACGCATGCCTGTCTGATAGTTCAAATCACAAACAATTGTTAAATGTAGCAATTGTTACCCCCCACCCCCTTTTTATTTATGTATTTTTCATTTCAGAACCCATTTGGGACGTCTCGTGTGTAGACACTGCGCCCGTTCATGCAAAACAAATTCATGAATATTTCAGGACGGATGCAAATGAGAGCGCTTGCTTTTAGCTGGAAATTTAATTACAAACACGGTCCCTCACAAATAAGTTTACTTTGCCCTTCTACCTCCGTTTGTTTTTCTTCCTCTCTTGCTCTCCTTTGGACTTTCCAGGTCCTTCCCCTGCATCGCAACCTGCGTTGGAATAACGTCCTGAATTCAGAAAAAGTGAGAGATAGAGAGAGAGGGTGAAAGGGAGAGAGAGAGAATGGACAAAAATGAAAAAAATCCTCCCATTTCCAGACACCTATCTCATAATTCTTACAACAAAGCCAACTATTGTTTGCCAAGAAAGACAGAGAGAAGAGCATATACTGTCTATTCTACCAGACGATTCCTGCACACTTCCAGTACAGCTCTCTCTCTCTCTCTCTCTCTCTCTCTCTCTCTCTCTCTCTCTCTCTCTCATTTCATTTACATTTTTCACCAGCATTACAAATCAACTAGGGGCCCAAATCCAAGATAGGGCTGGAGGCATTTTCTATAGGGTCTATCACTTTTCCAACCAACACCCCCCCCCCCCCCCACCTTCCACAGCTGCGGCCTACATTCCAGGGCAGCCGTTTACACAACCATAGTGCAACCGGAGCCAATTGACGGGCGAGTTGACATCCCTGGAGGTGAGGTCAAGGACTCTCCGACTGCTTTTTACTTTTGGTTCAAATTCCTTCATGCCTTTCATAACAAGATGCTGCTGTCTGTGGAGAAAACGACTGGCACATTGCAGCAATGTTTCAGTCAAAGGACCTTTGAGGACAGTGTCTCTTGAGAGTCTCTTCTTTTTTGAGATATTTTAATGGCTTCTGGTATTTCTCCTGACATAATTTTGTGAATAATTTGACCAAAGCCGTGTTCCCCAAAGCGTAATCAATTATGGTCGACCAATACTAGGCATCACCAAAATAGTGCACAAGAACTAATCGTCACCCTTATTGAGCACCAAGACTCAGCATCACCATTATGGTGGACCAGGACGAAGCATCACCATTAAGGTGGACCATGGTTGAATGTCACCATTTCTGAAGACCATGACTAATAATCACCGTTATGGTGGATCAGTACTTAACCACACCATTATCATGCACAAGGACTTATGGTCACCATTAGGATGGACCATGACTGAGTGTCACCATCATGATGGACCGGGACTAAGTATCAACATTATGGTGAACCAACACTGAGCACAGCCATTATGATTCTCCAGGAATGAGTGTTAATGTTATGGTGGACCAGGACTGACTAAAGCCATTATGGTGGACCAAGACTAGGCATCGATGGCTACTGAAACAGCAAAAGTTAACCCTTGCTTTTTTGCCCATGTGGGGATGTAATTCGCCTGACTTTTACAATGGATGGCTGCTGGGACAGCCTCGTATCACACCGTAGAAACCGTAGAACTCAGTTGCCGAGTTCTCACTCGGAGCAAAGGCGATTTATGCCTCAGTCTTTTCATTTCAATTCACGTCTCCCACCCTCTCTTTCTGTGACCATGCGAGCCTTCCTGGAGATGGCTGGAGGCAGGACATTAAATCTAGAAAGGGAACACTCTAACTCCCTCCCTCCTGTTCACGGCCGGGAAAGTTTGGTCTAAAAATCTCATCAAGGCCGTTGTGTTATTTTGAGACCTGGCAAATATCCCGCTAATTGCATTGCCTGTGAAAAAGGACACTCAGAAAGTTCTCCAGATTTCCATGCCATCGATGCTAATGCAAAACCTCCCAGACACACGATTGGGGCATTTAGCCATCTTTTATTACGCCAGCCCACCCCAACCTACCCACAAGCCATCACCCACCCATGCCATCCACCCACCCAGTTACTCAGCCACCCCTTTCTCCTCCTTCCTTGCTCACTTTAATTGGGTCAAGTAGAACCTGAGAGGTGCTGGCCGGAACACCACCACCTCTAGGGACAGATATCACACACACACACACACACACACACACACACACACACACACACACACACACACACACACACACACACACACACACACACACACACACACACACAGACACACACACACACACACACACACACACACACACACACACACACATGCACGACTGTCCACTCTAGCTCAGCTCAGCCCAGCAGAAGTCCTTTTGCTCTGCTACGCTGATCTCGCCCACTTGGGATCGAAATCAAGCAATGGCTATTCCCTTTCTTTTAGACCTATACTGTATATATATATATATATATATATATATAAATATTATCTTTTATATATATATTCATGCAGTATGTGGCTGCCTCTGACCTTACACTGTCAAAATCAAATGCAGGAGCATGAATGAGGAAAGAAGGTATACGTTACTGTGACAGTTTTGCCTACCATGCCCCACCCAAGTGGTGTGTTCAGGGACCTCTGGCACAGAGACACAGAAGACGGGGTGTAGAAAACACACAAGTTTATTGTGGAGAGGGGGCTTGATAGAACAAGCCCCAGAGCAGATGGACACACATGTCAGGACAGGGCTCCTCTCTCCTGAGTGTGTGTGGGAATGGGAGTTTTAACCTGTTGCTCATTAGACCAACCAATGAGGTATGCAGCAACTCTGATCCTGGGTCCCTAATTACCTAGATCCAGGTCAGGTGTGGCTGCTTAAACCACACCATCCGCACACCACATCCCCCCGACATCAAACTGAGGCCAGGGAGACCCAGGGTTACTATACCTAAAATAACTAAAACACCGGACTCTAAAACAGGATTCCCATACCTTAAACCAGCAAATGTCCCAAACAAAATTAACTGATACCCTTCCAGGGGACCTGGTTCCCTGGAATAGCATGGTCCACCAACTTCTTTCCCCCAGGGCGACAATGCAGACTCCCCTCCTCTCTTCTGGACTGTGGGACCTCGAGCTGCTGTGTTGACTGGTGGAGGCGTGGCCAGACTTGGCTGTTGTGGGGGCTGCTTGGAGGGGTGGCCTGGCTGCTGGGCTGCTGGATGGTCCCAGCCGTGGCTCCTGGAAGCTGGCTGCCAGCGGTTACCTGTGGTGATTGCTGTGGCTGATTCTTCTCCTCCCCAGGACCCCCTGGGTGCTGCGGCTGCCAGTCAGGAGAGGGTTGGTGCTGGGGTCGCCTGTTGACCCGCTGGTGCCTCAAGGGCGTCTTCGGACCTTCTGTGTCCCTTCCCTGTGACGGAGAGCCCCAGTTCAGATGCCAGTGTGGCAGTTTCGCCTACCCTGTGCCGCACAAGTTTATTGTGGAGAGGGGGCTTGATAGAACAAGCCCCGGAGCAGATGGACACAGGTAAGGACAGGGCTCCTCTCTCATGAGGATGTGTGGGGATGGGGGTTTTAACCCGTTGCTCGTTAGACCAACCAACGAGCAACAGGTATGCAACCACTCTGATCCTGGGTCCCTAATTACCTAGATCCAGGACAGGGGTGGCTGCTCAAACAACACCATCCCCACACCACAGTTACCTATACAGGAGTACTTAAAGAGTGTGTTGAAGGCACCGGAGTTGGGGGAAGCCACTTTGAAACAGAGGACAAAGCTGCTGCCGGATAAAAGAGAAGTAGTGAGCAGCGAAGCTACTCTCACAAATTCTATGGGAAAAGTTTAACCCTATTTGTCAGCATTTGTCAGTTTGGGTTTTAGTTCTCCTTCATTAACCCCTAAGGAGGGAACTTCATTTGTCATTATGGCCATCGACGTAGAGAACAAAACGCAAAGAAAATAAGACAAATTGAATTGATACAAATAGACATGAATAAAAATATATATTAGAAATATAATTTCACAATTTTTTAAATTTATATGTAGCATGTCAAATGTCACATAAATCTTAAAAAAAATATTTTTATTTTCTTTAGTGGTTATTTTCTCAAGTAAAGTAAAGTTAATCGTTCAGTGAGTTATAAATGATGGGAGCCAACATTTCTATATATCCTGGGGTTGAAAAATAACAAACCTAAGCTTTAATAAGAAACTCTTTATGAAGCTGAGAAGTAATATTGCAGCCAGAGGTTTCATATTTTTCAATGATATATATTATTTTGCAGTTGGGGGCGGGAGGGTGTTGTTTTTCTTAAACTTTTGCCGATCTGACATGAGCCAGTAAGTCCTTATAGGTGAAAATGAGGATGAGATTCTTATCTGAGAAAAGCTCTGTCACTGAAAAATGTCAAGCTTCAACTTTTTTTTTGTAGGTAAATGATAAAGTTAAATTCAATCTTAACAGAACCTATTGCACGGCCAAGGCTTGCTGGTATTGATACTCCATTTGACTAACTTTGTTTTTACCACCGCAGCAGCAGTTTAATCCCATTAGCCGACTTCCCAAACTTTTGCGACAAAAGTGACCTCTCCTGCATGTAAATTCACACAAATGTTGGCTGCTGAGCAAAGGTGAGTAATATTAGCATGAATTATAACTATGAAATGGAAAAATAAATTACACTTTGTGCTGTGCTGGCCAATCGCCATAACACGTTTGCCTGCTAACCCAGCGGCTCAATGCGGTGCATAAATGGCGGACGTTTTCCACCTCTGAGGAACATCGAAAAGCATTCATCCAAGTAGAAAACACTCACCATATATGGTGTGTCCACTCCTCTTTCACTATCTTGCATTCATTGCATTTCTAATGTCTAAGGTGAGAATTCACATTAGTGATGAAAGGTTTGGCTCTTTACGAGTGACTCATTAAAAACAATGAAGAGTTCTGCTTTAAGTTGTTAATGGAATTCTCATTTTTAAAATAACCATCAAAATTATTTATTTAGGAAGAAGTCTAAATCAGTCACATTCAATATGAACTTGCAGAAACGCCTTCACCCTTTATCGTCCAAAAAGAAAAAATAATAAAGAATGAATATAATAAAAATAAATATGTAATAAAATCGAATAATAAAATAATAATAATAATAATAATAATAATAATAATAATAATAAATATAGCTGCAGGCAGCAATACATGTCAAATCAAGTCAAGTCAAGTCAAGCTTTTTTTATAAAGCACATTTCATACCAGGGCAACACAATGCGCTTTACACAGAAATACAATCAAAGAAAATACTGTATATAAAATGTCTGTGCAACCAAAAGAGCAGTCAGTGCAGAAGAAACAAATATCACAGCATACATACATACACGGGTCCATTATCAACACCAGAAACCCATTTTTGAGTTCCAATGGAACGTAACATAAGTTGATGCTGTTGCTTTTCATCAGCATTACGTCAAAAACAAATTACAGTTTCAGAGTTCTTTTTGAACGAAGCATCGGCTCATGTAATAAAGCGATGAGAAGAAGAAAGAAACAGACTTTATTTATCACGCAACACACCACACTATAACACATGCTTGCACACACACACACACACACACACACACGCACGCTTTGATGGTGGCCGGTGAAATGGATTCTCTGCTTTTGACCCATCCTGGCTTGTCCTTCCTCCGGGGGCACAGCCAGGAGCAGTGGGGACCAGGTGATAAGTGTCCATCGCTGGTCAGACGATGATGGGTGCATGTTTTTGGTGGGGGTCCTTACTGACGTGAGGTGGAGGAAACCCCATGTGAGTACGGGGAGAACATGCAAACTCCACACAGAAAGGCTCCTGTTTGGGAGATAACCCGCCGGAGCCAACAGCGCCCCAGGCGGGAATCGAACCCAGGACCTTCTTGCTGTGAGGCAGCAATGCACTGCGCCACCGTGCCACCACGGAGTCCTGGTGATACACAGAATTACTAATATAAGGATACACATGTTGTGTTTTATGATCTAAAAATGTGAAGGTGGCTGTCTGCTACCTGTGTCTAAAGAGTCCTGGCTCACGGTGTCTCTGTGGAAGGAAATCATTCCGTGTGAATGTTCCCAACAACACGGTTCCATTCAAATGGATAATCATTAATCCTCAGAGACATTTCATCAACTTTATAAACTTTCGGGACTAAATTAAAACGGACATGATTTGGATGCGTTAGGGATGGATGGACCCCTAATTAAACATAGACTTATTTTGGTGTTTTACTCAAACGGCACACAAGTGTGCACAAAAATTTAGTTCATGTGAGTAGCAGGAAGTTTATTCCCAAGACCATAAATTTGCTGTGTATGACTGCATGTGTTCATTCATTAATCAGAGTGTACACAATAACAACACACACATATACACACACACATAAAAACACACACACGCTCACACTTTTCTACCCTGTCGGTGTCATGATCTCCGCCTTCTTTTACCTTCCCCTCCCTCTCCTTACCTGTCCCATTAGCCCAACTCCATTCACCTGGGCACACAGCTGTTCCCGATCTGCAATCTAACGACTATATATGCCTCTCTCACTAGTCACCCATTGCCAGATTGTCTTCGATGCTTGCACCAGACTCTCCAGCGTTCTCCGGATCGACTCGCCCTCTCCCTCTCCCTCGCCCTCGCCCTCGCCCTCGCCCTCGCCCTCGCCCTGACCACGTATCCTGCCTACCACTCCGCCTGTCTTCTGCCTGCACTCCCCATTATCGAACCTGCCTGTCCCCGACGACGTATCCTGCCTGCCCCCTGCCTGTCTTCTGTCCGCTCTACAAATAAAAGACATTACCAAATATCCCTGCCTGTCTTTGTGCTGCAATTGCGTCCTAACCACACCCGTTACAATCGGTTACTACTTTGGTAATTGGGGCATTGGTAAGAGCATTGGTGTGTGTGTGTGTGTCGGTTGGTTTGGTAATTAGGTTGGTTGGACGATGGGTTGGTTGGTTGACTAGTTGGTGAGCTAGTTAGGTGGTTGGTTTGTTGGTTGGTGGGCTGGTTGGGTGGTTAGTTGTGTTGGTTGAATGGTTGGTGGGATAGTTGGGTGGTTGGTTGTGTTTTTGGGTGTGATGCTGGTTGGTCGGACTACCTTCTTCACTGCAGTTGGCATTCATCATCTGCGGCATGCAGCCAACCAGTCCGAGCCGGCCACATCCCAGTCCCAGTGTCATTTCAAGCGCTCCGCTTATTGTGTTCCACCCGGATTAGCTCTTGGATGTCTGACTCCGACAGCGATCAATTCTTAGTTGACTTTCCAGAGGTCCCCCCAGCCTCCCGGACACGGCACCTCTGGCAATTGACGCAGGAGCGTCTGAATGACTCCCCATGGTGGTCAGTGGTTGTCAATCTTTCATCTGCAACAATGGTCACTCAAACACACCCTGCCCAAAGATTCCCTTACTGATGCAGTTTTCGGAATCAAGTATGTTTAGCAGCGACACAAATCCGACAGCCGATCGCCTTGGCCGACAGGTGCATATGTTCAGCAACATGCAAATCTGCGGGAGGGCGATCAAAGAGTGCCTCTTTGCCCTTTGATGCCCCATGGTGCCCTTTTTATCAGACATGTTTTGTTTTTTTGTGTGAATGGGCATCAGTAGAGGTTTGTCTTGGCAAGATATGCATATTCATGAGGAACGTCCTTGGCATGCCTGCGATGGGTGCACAGCACGCAAGCTGTGTGTCCCTGTGCCGCTCCGTTTCCTTGTGGAACCAAACAAAACACAGTGCGTAACAGGAACACTTCCTCACTCACTCTCTCCCCCACCATCAACAGTTGCACAGAGTGGCAAAATGCCTAGAACTGGAGCTTGCAGTCCATGTGCCTTTTCTTTTTTTTTAGCACCTGCCCCATTTTGAGCACTTCTTAACGTCTCACTGGCCTGCATATATGCAACAATAATTTAAACGGAAATGTTTGCACTTACGCTCAAGGCTGTTTTATTCAAATATGTAGCCAGAGCAAAGACCCGCACTCAAGATCCGTCTGCCCCTGTTGTGCGCATCCAAATTGGTTCGACAGAAAGGGTGGTACAATTAAGTTCTGAAAAGCAACCCACTCCAGTGAACATTAAACCTCTTTCCTCCAATCAGTCTCATCAATCCGATCCGGTGTTTGTAGACCACTTCATCTCAGGACATTCACAAGGTTTAAGGATGGCAGTTTTATCGTCTCCAGCTACATGTTTATCTTCATAAACCTACAATCCGCCCTCAGAGATCCTCAGTCCATCTCTCAACTATTAGATAAAGAGATAACTAAAGTCCCATTGGGATTGCAACGTGGAGGTATTCCAGAAAAAAACGGCTGATTTTCGACCAGGTCAGCCCCACATTCAGGTCCCGTCCAAAGCATTAACAGTATAATTCCCATGGAGCCAGTCTCTCTTCATTACACCAGCATCAACGACACCATTAAATTTAATAAACTTGCCGGTCGAGGCGGTGTTATTATCCAAGGCAGACATTGTAGATGCATTCAAATTAGTCCCAATCCATCCATCCGAGTGGCCGCTTTTCTGCATGGAATGGGAAAAAAACTATACTACACAGTGAGGTTACCGTTTGGGTGTAGAGACAGCCAGGCTATTTTTAACATGCTGTCAGAAACATTCGGCCCGTTCCTGCTGACCGAACTTGATTTGCCATTCGTTCTCTACCTCCTAGACAACTTCCTGGTTATCAATCCGCCCCACGATCCCTCCAGTGCGTCGCTGTCCAAACTGAAACTTACTTTCTGATGTCTGGGCATAAGGCGAAAACATTGGGCCCAGCCACCTCATCGGAATTCCTAGGCATCACGCTTGACGGCAGCAAAAGGAAAGCTACTCTCCGTCTCGAGAAATTGGCACATATCCGCCAAATTTCCCATTCTTACATCACAGCTGAATCAATAACCAAACAAAATCTGCTTTCGTTGCTTGGTCATCTAAATTTTGCAAAGCACGTCATCCCCAAGGTCCTTCTCTGACATCCTCAGTCTGAAATCTACATGACACTGTCACTCTCATCAAAGGCTGTCGTTCAGACTGCTGCTTCTGGTTCTTGTTACTGGACAACCGAAATAGCAAATATTTGAGTCAGCAGACTTGATCCAGCTGTTCACAGAGGCAGTGTCATCCATGGGTTTTTGGGGGATACTGTCAAGTTTACAGTCATGCATAATTGAATCCTCACTGGTCACCACCGGGGACCTACACATCATCGCTGACTATCTATCTCACTTACTGTTACTGATACCCATCCCTTCAAACCCCAATATATCTTAAAGGTTTAGGAGCAGGCATTCAGTTTCATACTAAATGCTACAACCCAACTTGCCTCAGCAAATTTGCTCATCCAGCAATGAAGTTACTGTTTAAAGGCATTGCCAAATCCTCTCCTCCTACCAGTTGCAGACCAGTAATTACCCTTCTGAAAATGTTGAAATGCGTTCACTCGGTTATGTTTGTTCCTCTCTTCGACGCTCTCTTGGATTGCGTGTGCATATTGGCTTTCTCTGTCTTTCTCAGACCAGGCGAGTTCATCGCTCCCTCCGACTCATTCAAGATATTTCCTTTTCAGACTTATCTTGTAACCCCAACAATTACAGCCTTTTCATCAAGCATTCAAAGTCCCAGGCTGCCTGCTCCAAGGTGATCGCCTGCATGAATTCTTGGTTCTGCCCCCATATGTCAGTATTTAATAGCTTATCTCTCACACCTACATCAGTCTCAGAGTCGCTACTCTTCGTGATCCCAGATAACAAAGTCATGCAAATTATCGGCCCAGCGGTACTCAGGACATTCATTCAGAATCGGTTGCTACCTCAGCTGCTATGCAGGGAATGTCATTCTTGGCCATCCAACAACTGGACAGATGGTTATCATCTATGTATTCCTTTTATATTTGACCAGACCAGGCTGCTACTCTTAGCACTCAAGAATCCCTACTGCCCTGACCAAACATAAGCCATGCATATAGCTGGTGGTGATGCATCAATTCTATAGCGATGTCATTACAATCTCGTATTCCTAAAAGCGTCCTTCCTCCATGAATTCTCCAGCCTTAATTTTGGTGTGCTTTACATCTAAGACCCCATTCTTCTGCTACCGACCACGCTACCTGCGCCATCAGCAGCACATTATTGCTTAACAGCATATTTTACTGCTCGACCGAAGCGCATTAATCGACCTAGGCTCGCCCGCTCGGCTCTGCTGCTCATCAGTTGGGCTGCTACGGGCGGTTAGCAGCTCCATAACTGCTTGTCAGCAGTGGCTGCTAGTGCCCATCAGCAGCACATTTCACTGGTCCCATGCCACCAGAGCTCACCAGCTCTGCATGAACGCCCATCAGCTCAGCTTCTGCTCGCTATCATCGCATCCTCCCTCTCACGTGTAATTATTCAGAGCTAACAATATTAGGGGGAGGATCTCTACAGCAGCCCACCAAGATCCCAGTTGGTCATCCACAATGCAGCTGTCTGGCCCAATGTCCACCAGAACAGCTCATCAGCAGCGCATTGTACTGGCCCTGCATCGCTGGACAAGCTCGCTCACAATGCACCTAACTGGCCACATGTCGCAAAGAGCATTTGTCAGCTTTACACGTCCTTCATGCGGAGCATACGTCTCTGATTTGCACTGTCTGAGCACCTTTATCCTGCTTCAACGCTTAAAGAAGAAACAGCGGCTCCATCTCACAACTGGACACTTATTTTACAACTCTTTATGAAGGATTACTACCAGTACCAGCTGCAGCGGACATGGCTCCCCTCGCTTCGGTAAACTAAGCTAAGCTAAGCTAAATAGCAGCAAGATGCCCCCCATGTTAACAGATGACTTCCACAAACTTCTACAGAAGATGGCAAGATTCAAGATTCAAGAGGTTTATTCGTCACATACATATACATACTTTCATACATATATGCAGTGAAATGTAATGCAACGCACCCGGTGATTACACACAATATGTCCTAGACTGAATACAGTAGCTACCTGCTGGAAACCAAAATTTTACCGGTTAGAAGTGAACGTGGAAGTGAATGGACTATGTTGGAACAACACCACTTTGGCATGGACTCAAATCAGTGGACAAGATAATGGTAACACACAGCTAATTACCACTAAAAAGATGACCAAGAAACAGGAAGGCTGTGTACCAGGTAATTAATCTCCTCCCTGGGACTCTCTCGGTGCTAAGCCTAAGAGTAAATAATTTCCCTGGGAAATGACAGGACGACTAACAGGCAGAGCCCAGAGAACTAAGATCTGTGATGCGAGCGTGGCCTGCGTTATCATCAAGGCATAGCGCCTCTTCAACCCCTGTCCATGGTAGGACACAATTGTGGACATCTGCGAAAGGGAGAACAAGCAACAAACCTCTGCAACAACCAAGTGTTCTACTGGAGAACAGATTTGCTCCACTGTTGCAGGACCCTGGATCTCCGTCTGACGACCTGGATTACAACTCATCTTCATCTTCACACAACAAGGTAAAGACTGAGAGCAACTCAGAAAGTAAAAGGCTACAGGGAAAGCTAACAACTGGGCCCCAAACTCTGATTGTGGGTGACTTTGCTGTAAAAAATGTAAGAAGCATGTGCAGTAAGAACATCAAAATTCTCTGCTTTCCCAAGGATATGGTCTCTGACATGACAGAAATAATCCTGTTTATCGTGGTTGCACATCCAACTGTGAAAACCATCATTGTGCACATAGGGACAATGATGTTGTGAAACAACAGTCGGAAGTACTAAAACGATACTTTATTGATCTGTTGAACACAGTCAGCTCCTTGAATGCTGACGTGTTTACCAGTGGCCCTCTACCACCTCAGAAGAGAAGTTGAGAGATTCAGCAGATTGTTGGCACTGAACACTTGGCATTCAACTGCATGTATCGCACATTTAGTGCAATTTATTGCCAATTTCAACTTTTTCTGGGAGCAGACATCTTTTTAAAGCAGATGGACTTTGCCTTAACAAATCAGGAGAAAAACTTTTTTATCTCTAACCTGTTTTACTTCATGTGTCATCCATCTGTTCCATCTACCAAGGACATGAGACAAGTGGAAACAAAACAAGAAGACAACACAAAGTGGAAACTTTGAAAGACAGCCATCCCCCCCCCCCCCCCCCCCCCCCCACCCCACACCAGAATCATCCTCTGTCTCCCAAGTCTGATAAAAGCACAGCATCTTCAGTTATTTCTGTACAAAATACAGCAAGCTCTAACTGATATCTGCTGGGTCCAGACTGCAGTGTTCATGGCACGCATGAGTCTTCCCAACAAGCCGGAGCCCTGTGTGAATGTAGCTTCCTCAATTCCTGTCTTCATAAGTGATGGTGAATGGTGAATCTGCTCAGATACAGGAGCACCCAACCCATCCAGCAAATTTGACAAATTTGGCATTCACGCCTCGCCAGCCACAGCCTATCCCAAAAAATTGGGCAGTTAATGCTTTTAACACACTTAATCTAGCTTTATTTACCGTTAGGTCTTTGGCAGGAAAACATTTTTAATTCATGATTTTATTATTGAGCACAACCTTGATTTTATGTTTTTAACTGAAACTTAGTTAGACCAAGATAACAGTTCTTATCGAGTCAACCCCTCCCAACTTCAGTTTTATGAGTGAAGGTAGAGTGCATAAGGAAGGAGGTGAAGTTTCCATTCTGTTTAATGATTCCGTAAAAATTTTGCTTCTTTTGAATATATGGCTCTTCAGTTGAATTCTCCTCTCAAGCTTTGTTCCTAAATATTTACAGGCCACCTAAATATTGTGCAACCTTTTTTGATGACCTTGCTGAACTGCTGTATATAATCTGTATTGTCTTTGATTGTGTAGTAATTGTTGATGATTTTTACATCCATGTTGACAACCTGCAGGACAAAAGGGACCAACGAACTGTGTTGTGTTCTTGATAACTATGGACTGACTCAGCATGTGACTGGAGCCCACACCAGCAAGGGCCACACCCTGGACTTAATCATCTCCAAGGGTCTGAACATTTCGAAGGTGGTGGTGACTGATGTTGCTCACTCTGATCGTTTCCACTCTGATCGTTTTCTTTGACAGTACTATCTCTGTGTACACAAATGTTCAAACAGAGGTCATCACAAAACAGTATATCACTGAAAGCACCAGTGAAATATTCATTCAGGCTTTCTCTTCTACACCCCTCTCTTGGGTCTCAGTCAATGAGCTTGTAGATAATTTCAATTCTAAAATGACAAATGTTGCCATTGCACCCACTAAGGTGAAGGTGAAGGTGGTCTCTGGTAAGAAAAAATCTCCATGCAGAAATGCCACGCTGGTAAGAATAGAAAAAAAGAGAGTGTCGAAAAGCTGAATGCAGGTGGCGAAAAACAAATGTTGACATTCAATTGGACATACGATTAAGAGAGAATTTGCATTTATAATTTGAAATTGAGAAATGCAAAGCGATCCTTTTTCTCCTTCTTCTCTTCTCTCTTGCGGAACAGACACCCCTGCCGGGGGTGCTGTCACCCGAACAGAGGCACGCGTGCCCCCCCCCCACTGCCGCTAACCGCGGCGCGTGCGCAAAAAACGAATGTGTGGCACGGTGGTGGTGCAGAGAATTGCACTGCTGCCTCACAGCAAGAAGGTCCTGGGTTCGATTCCCGATTCGATTCGATCCCTGTTGGCACCCTGCTCCGGTGGGTTATCTCCCAAATAGGAGCCTTTCTGTGTGGAGTTTGCATGCTTGTCCCTGGGCGCGTCCATGAATGCTGCCCACTGCTCCTGGCTGTGCCCCCAGAGGAAGGACAAGCCAGGATGGGTTAAATGTAGAGGCCTCATTTCACCGACCACCAGTGTGTGTGTGTGTGTGTGTGTGTGTGTGTTGATTAAAGATTGTTCTTCTTCTTCTCAGGTCCGCCAGATCAGCTCATCAACAGAGGGTTGTACTGACCCCACGTCACCGGAGCGCTTCAGCCACAACACACTTAATTGGCCCCCCATGTCGCCAGAGCCCTCGTCAGCTTTGCATTCGGCTAGCCTAGGATCAGAATCATCTTTATTGTAAAAAAAGTTCACACGTACAAGGAATTTGTCTTGAAGTACGGTGCATACATAATATATACAAACTATATAAGAATATGTTAAATAAGGCTGTTCTTTTTGGGGGTTTTTTAAGTGAAGCTGTACAGTTTGTGCGGAAAAAAATTGCAAATGTTTAGTCTAAAGTGTAACAGTATGAGCAGTATGGGGGGGGGGTCTGTTTCAGTAGGGGTACCTGGGCCTTGTTGATGAGGCCAGTTGCAGATGAGAAGAACCTGTTCTTGTGGTGAGAGGATTTGGCCTTGTTTGACCGCAGCCTCCTGCCAGAGGGAAGTGTTTCAAACAGTTTGTGTCCAGGGTGGAAGGGGTCAGCCACAATCTTAACTGCATGCCTCAGGGTCCTGGAGATGTAAAGGTCCTGGAGAGATGGTAGGTTGCAGCCAATCACCTTCTCAGCAGAGCGAATAGGACGCTGCAGTCTGCCCTTGGCCTTGGTGGTTGCAGCAGCGTACCAGATGGTGATGGAGGAGGTGAGAATGGACTCAATAATGGAGGTGTAAAAGTGCACCATCATCGTCTCAGGCAGGTTGAACTTTCTCCGCTGCTGCAGGAAGTACGTCCTCTGTTGGGCTTTCTTGACGATGGAGTTGATGTTCAGCTCCCACTTGAGGTCCTGGGAGATGATGGTTCCCAGGAAGCAACAGGACTCCACAGAGTCGACTAGGGAGTCACACAGGGTGATTGGGGTGAGTGGGGCTGTGTTCTACCTGAAGTCCATAACCATCTTCACTGTCTTCACAACGTTGAGCTTCAGGCTGTACTAACTGCACCAAGTCACCAGATGGTCGAGGTCCCACCTGTAAGCAGACTCATCCCCACCAGAGATGAGCCCAATGAGGGTGGTGTCGTCCGCAGGAGCTTGACAGACTGGTGGCTAGAGTGCAGCTGTTGGTGTACATGGAGAAGAGCAGAGGAGAATGAACGCAGCCTTGAGGGGAACGGCTAATTGTCCGGGAGTCAGAGAAGTGTTTACCCAGCTTCACGTGCTGCTTCCTGTCAGACAGGAAGTCTGTGATCCACATGCAGACGGAGTCAGGCATGCCCAGCCGGAAGAGCTTGTCCTGCAGAAGAGCCAGGATGATTGTGTTGAAGGCAGAGCTGAAATCCACAAACAGGATCCTGGTGTAGGTTCCTGAGGAGTCCAGGTGCTGGAGGATGAAGTGGAAGGCCGAGTTTACTGCATCGTCTACAGACCTCTTGGCTTTGTAGGCAGACTTCGGGGGGTCCAGGAGAGGGTCTGTGATGGATTTGAGGTGGGAAAGCACAAAGCGTTCAAAAGAGTTCATCACCACAGAGGTCAGGGCGATGGGTCTGTAATCATTAAGTCCTGTGGCCCTTGATTTCTTTGGGACTGGGATGATGGTGGCGCATTTAAGCAGGCTGGTACATGACATGCCTCCAGTGAGGTGTTGAAAATGTTTGTGAACACTGGAGACAGCTGATCAGCACAGTGCTTCAAG
Organism: Zeus faber; assembly: GCF_960531495.2. Lineage (NCBI taxonomy): Eukaryota > Metazoa > Chordata > Actinopteri > Zeiformes > Zeidae > Zeus > Zeus faber. Next base: position 5,263,392 of record NC_137199.1, on the reverse strand, counting down.
GTGGATGGAGAGTCTGGTCCGGCTGCTTTGCGGGGGTTCTGCCTCTGGAAAAGCCAGTTGGTTTCCCACTCCAGGATCAAAATAGTAGTCACTGTGGTGGGGGGGGGGGGGGGGGTCCCTCTAAGGTAAGTAGTTGTGAAGAGGTCCTGTCTCCTGCTGTGGTGGAGCTGGTGGGCTGGGGCTGGTGGAAGGTGTCACGGGGGATGCTGTAAGGACTGTCCCATTGTCTTTCAAAGCGACACTAGAAGATGTTCAGGTCATTGGCCAGGCGTGAGTTGTTCAGGGAGTTAGGTATTTTTATTTTGAGGTTCATGATTTGTCTGAACCCTTTGATTCAAGATTCAAGATTCAACATTTTTTATTTGTCACATACATATACATACTTCCATACATATATGCAGTGAAATGTAAGACAGAGGAGAGTCATTGACTGAAAACTGGTGTTGGACTCACTTTGAGTATAGTCGTTTAGCAACTTGCACCTGTTTGCTAAGCCTGTACTTAGCCACTTTTGTCATGTCTCTGTCCCCACTCCTAAAAGACTCTTCCTTCTCTGACCTTAGCTGTCTGAGTTTAGCTGTGAACAAGGGCTTGTCGTTGCTGATGTATGATGCCACAGACTCTGTGTATTCATCCAGACGGTTGGTAGCAGTCCTGAAAACGTCCCAGTCGGTGCAGTCCAAGCAGGCCACAGCTTCCCTGGTCCACTTCTTTGATGTCCTAACCACAGGTTTTCACAGCTTTAATTTCTGCCTGTATGCAGCAATCAGGTGGACAGGTTGTCAGAGTGTCCCAGTGCAGCTCGGGGGACGCGTGAAAGGCATTGCTTACTGTGGTGTAACAGTGGTCCAAAGTGTTCTCCTCTCTGGTGGGGCATTTTATAAACTGTCTACATTTGGGGAGTTCATGGCTTAGGTTTCCTTTGTTAAAGTCTCCAAGGACAATAACCAAGAAGTCCGGGATTGTCTGTACCACACACTGTATCTGGTCGGCCCTCATTGTCAAATACATTTCTTATTTTCTTCATCTAGTCTACTGATTTAAATATCATTTGGACTCACACTTGTATGGATGCAGGGTTCGGCCACAGGTAGTTGGGTTCGGATAGACCAGTGAACGCCTCTCCTCCCAGGCCCACCCACCTTTGGTAAATTAATAAATAAGAAATTTATTGAAGGGGTTCCCTTGGCAGCATTGCCATATATTTCTATATGGGGCTTCCAGAAGTGGTCAAACACTGATAACTTCAAGGATTGAAATTGCCATTGTTGACAATGTCAGGGACAGTGAGGGGAGCGGGCTCTTAAGTCCTCTAAGACAAGATATTTACATAGGATTTTCTAAAGCTTTTGGAAATGTGTTTGGTAGTCAAAAACTCCTGCCTCAAAAGTGTATGGACTAGGCTTTAAAAAGCAATTTTCTACCCTACTCATGCAGTCTGTGCAGATTAAATCCACCTACTAGTAGCTTCCATGCCAAAACCATGGCTGCTTGTTCCTTGAAACGCGGAGCTTGGGCCCCTGCTGGTAACAATTTAAAGAAAATAAACAAGTTAAGAAAGCTGTTGTGACACATATTTTTTTGCTATACAGGTTTATTGTTGAAGTAAACCCTAACTGACGCTACAGTGGCGTAAAAACGCAAAGTAAGTCTTAAGGCGATGACGTTTGGATTTTTATAAAATTACACGGAACATTTGGATCCGTCTTGCCAGTTCTGGCCACTTTTCAACCCTCTCGGGCAACTATGCAAAGAGATGTCAGGGACTAATCTCTTCTAGGAGCCAGGCCTGCTGTCTAAGAGGGCCCAATTCCCCAATCGGACAATCATTCCCAGTCACTTCGGGTGATGGAGGGGCAATGTTTTTACACACAGTTTTTCGGATTGATTCGAGACAAGTGATTATATACCTACCGAAGAATTGAACACAGGCCCTGTGTCCCCATCTCCAAAATCGTCTCGGTTGCAACCATGGTTCCCTGAGAAGGGACCAGATCATGGGACTGATTGTCAAATCATGAAATTCAATCGAAGACTCTGCATACACGTCAAATGGCAGAGGAAGTCACGATGCTGCGCATCTGATCTGCCCCCACACAGGGGTATATACTGACAGCCCCCACCACCTCTCTCCCTCTTTTGTCTGCTGACTACTTCAGAGGGGCACCGTACCGCAGCACAGCAATAGACCTGGTCCCTTCTCAGGGAAGCATGGTTGCCTTCGCTACCTAGACGTTCCCTATCGCAGGGACTGCTATCTTTTTCTAATGGGACCGTATATCATCACACGACAGTATGATGATCACCTAAGGGAGGTCCACATCAGACTCAGGCATGCTAGCAGACAAGTGAGGAAAAGGTTTGTGGGATACTTTCTGTAGCACCTGCCTACTCAAATTGTGTGGCGTGCGCTAACCACACCATGTGGCAGCGCAGACCTAGCAACCTCGAACAAGTAAAAGAAGTTGCCCGACATATATCCTTCGTCGACGCCCCCCTGAAGTGGGCCAAAGAGGAGGACGCTCCCCTGGTGGAGTGTGTGTGCAGGCCCTGGAGGGCCTCCAATGACAAGCTCTTGTAAGCCAGGTCTATGGCCTCCACTAGCCAATGAGCCAATCACGACTTGGATAGGGATCTACCCTTTGCCTGGGTGCCGAAGTACACAAACAACTGGTTCCCGTGACAAAAGTCCTTAGTGAGGTCCACATAACCCTGCAGAGCCTGAACCGAAGTGTTAAGCATCTTGTGCTCCGCCGACCCAAAAAGTGGAGGGGAGAAGGCTGCAAACTTAATGACCTGTCCCTAAAACGGGATGGTAACGACCATTTGGAGTGATGGATGCATTAGGACCCACGAACAGCACACAGGATGAGTGGACTGACAGTGCCTGCAGATCGCCTACTCATTTCGCCGAGGCGAGCAGCAGCAATAAAGACGTCTTCAAAGAAACAGTCTTGGTGTCTGTGGTGTGAAGGGGCTCAAACCGAGGCACTTACAGGGCCCATTAGACTACCAATAAATTCCAAGTAGGGATCAAGGACGTTATAGATGCAGTATGGGTGCCGCCCGCCCGCCATAAGGTGCCAGTAAGCGACTATTTGGTTCTGTGCATTCACCGGTGGACACACACACACACACACACACACACACACACACATACACACACACACACACACACACACACACACACACACACACATACATACACACACACACACACACACACACACACAGGTGGACTCATAACAGGCACACACACTACCAGCATCTGCCTCGAACAAACCCCGGGACAACTTCCTGATTATATCCTTCTCCTTTTCTATCATAGATATCACAGGAAGAGGCCGAAGATGTGTCGTAATTGCTGTTCTAATTTTTATCTACTTAATAATCATTTGACAAATATATGTTTTCATTGGATGTTTCTATGATTATGTATTCTCAAGTATATTTTGTTGGTTGTCACCATGTTTATCTGCCTCCCCCGTGGTGATTCATCCTCCCCCTCTTGAAGAAGTAATGATGATCAGTTGTTTATAGATCAAGACATGGTAAGATCGTTCTATGAAGAGGGGGATTGGGGCGGTCTTGTACAACAAAAAAGCTGTGCTCTTGTCATCCCACAGGTCATCCACAGGACAGTGTTATTTCAAGCAGTTCTTGATGATTAATATAGAGTGGCATTCCAGGTTGAGAATTGAAGTGAACGCCATTTGCAGAATAACTCTTTCTTGAATGCAATGGCATACAAATGCCCTGTGTTGTCTGCTAAGCCTGCTGACAGCACAGGTAAAAAAAAAAAATAATAATAATTAATTTTCATTAGATGCTTGTTTAACATCCGCAGGTCTAATATCGGGCAGAAGTTTCCGTCTTTTTTCTGCACCATCAAGCGTCTGCTGTAGTGTCCATGTGCCTCTCTCTCTCTCTGGACGATCCAAACCGCCCCTTTTTCTAGCAGGGAGTTTATCTCTCTCACGAGAACCTGATTTTCCGGGACCACAGACTTAACTTTTTCCCTATGAAAGTGGTGAAGCGGATTGGTGAAATGTATGACGTATCCCTTGGTCACCAACATGAGTACCCATGGAGTAGACTCCGTAGTAAGGGAAGGCGGAGATGGCACGTAATTTCCACCAGTTGAAGGCTAGCATCTGGGAGAAGTCAGGATCCTCTCTCCAGGAGACCACAAGTATCTGGAGGAAAGCAATTTCCTCCCATTCTTGGGATCCTCAGGGGCAGGAACAGGGCAGGCGAGTACCGGCCTCAGGCCTGGGGGCTCCAGGGGCACAACCCCACATCTGATTGCCCGGAGTGGGGGCGGGGGGCGCGAGCAGTCCGAGGTGCCTGAAGAACATAGGCGTAGAACATGCAAGCAGACATGCAAGAACACATGCAGGGACACATGTAACGATCCAAACCCGACAGAGTAAATTGGACCCAGATAAATACAGAAGGAGTAATGAGGAAGGTGGAGAGGGGTGTTGAGATAACCAACTAGGGACAAGTGTGCAGTGAGAAGGATGTGATGTGACACCAGACACAGACAGAGGGAGCCAGAGAGGGACAGAGGGACCTAGAGGCAGACAGAGGGAGCTAGAGAGGGCTAGATTGAGACAGAGACAGATAGACCCAGAGCAGACAGAGGGAGCCAGAGAGGGACAGAGGGAGCCAGACAGACAGGGAATCAAGGCAGGGGAGGACAATGACAATACCGGAATTTGTGAGTCCCGAACATTTTATTGTAGGATATGTGATTGGACTCAAACGCTCCTTCGTGGTACTGTGGGGCTTCATGCACAGTGAGCCAGTGTTTATAACGGGGGTCTGCTGCACACTCAAAATGGCTGGTGTGGGGGAGGGGGATATGTGATTCAAGGTACAAACATTTGTGTCACAAATGTTCTGTCACAACTTAGGTTGCCATCTGTTATTCTGTAACTTATCCTGTTTATTTCTCCTGCCATTTCAGATTTGGTCTCTCCTAGAGTTCTGCCCTCCAAACCACCCCCCCCAATCAGCACTGTGACATCATAACATTCTGACAACATCATCATGCCTGCCTATGCCTATATATACCGCTACTGTTCAATCACGCAGTGACAGATTGTCTAGTAACTCCCAGCCAGCTCTCCAGTGTCTGTAACCTTGCCTGCCTGGCTCTGACTGTGTTCCCACCTTATGGATTCTGGATTTACCCTTCACCTGCAGCTTTAGGATAGTAAGCCTTAGGGACTGATTTCCTAATTTGACTTTCTCGCCTTTTTCCCTGTCTTCTGCCTGAGCCCCATTAAAGGACTGTTACTGTTACACGGGGTGGTGGGTGCTTTGAAGGGACAGGACAGTTGCCCTGCTGCCCCCTCCCCTTTTTTGGGGGGGTTCGGGGCCTCCATGCCATGGCAGCGGCGCCTTGCTGCGCTCTCAACCGGTAACGGCCCTGAGAGCTCTGCGGTCATGGCTGCTGCCCTTACATCTGATTTGAGGGGTTTCTGGTGCCCCAGGGGAAAAGGTGGAGGAGGAAGGCAGAAGCCGCTCTCCTGCTTCTGTGTCCTGGCCTCTGCTGGATACTTAGCGCCCCGTGGTTGGGAAGTGGCCGTGTGGGGGATCCACGACTGGAGGGCCTCTTGACTTTTCTTCTCCTGTTTGACATTTGCCTTGAATTGGCCATCATCGCCTCACTTAAGTCATCGGTGGGACACACAGGAGCATCCAACAGGCCTAGCCAGAGGGCCCGATGTAGGTCCAAGCTAACGCCCAGGCTAGCCTGGGCCTTGCAACGAGTAAGGCGGAGGGAGAGGTCTGTAGCCTTCCCTTCTCCTTCACTGTGGCTGAGCCGGCCAGCTCCGCCAGCACCTTGGTCTGGTAGCACTGCAGCAGGGCCTGCATATTAATGGCACAGGCCCCCTGCCCCGATGCCAAGTAGGCCTTCTCCACCAGTGACAGTAGCTGTTTGGCCGCTGTTTCTTCTTACGCAAAGTAAGAAAAAAGGAAGAGAGGAAGTAGGGGCAGCAGTTATATACCCCCGCACGTGGATGGGAAGGAAGCGCAACATCGTCGCTTCACCTTCCAATAGCCATGAATGCAGAGTCTTCAATTCGATTACATGATCTGACGATTAGTCCAATGAGTAAAAGATTGCAGTCCCTGCGATAGGGAACTTCTGCTTTCATCTTCTTTATTGCAAACAAAAGATCTTTGAGTAAGACCACCACCAGACAGAGGAGAGGCCATATCATACTGGTAACGAGTGATTTCTGTAGAGAAAGAAGAAGACAGAAACGGATAGATAGATCTCTCTGTTTCCGAGAGACAGAGAGAGAGAGCGTGAGAGAGAGAGAGAGAGAGAGAGAGAGAGAGAGGGAAGCTCAAGCAGGAATTCTTTGACTCTAATCAGCGATTCTGCACTGAACCAGCCCTGACCTAAATCAGAACTCATATTTATTTTCTCTTGCTCTCCAGCCTGTTTAATCCTCTGATTCAATCTGCAGTCAGATGGTCTCAAAGTCAACGCCAGGCTGGCATCAGAACTGCCTGGATATCTCACATCTTCAGCTGAATCCAAAGCTAATAAGCAGGACACCAGATTACAGGTCACCAGCGCTGAAGTGGGAAGACACAATTTCTGAGAGGTCTCTCTTGCAAAGCAGATTTTTCACTGAAACAGAAAAGGGCCTTCTCCAAACTGTTGCCGCAAAGTTGAAAGAGCATAATTCATGTCATTGTCTACTGTAGCATTAAGATATCCCTCCACTGGAATTAAGGCTCCTGGTATCTGGCAAACCCAGATTGGTCCATCAGCCGCCAGATGGTGAGGTGTGATTCATCACTCCAGAGAACGCGTTTCCACTGCTCCAGAGTCCAACGGTGGCCAGCTTTACATCACTCCAGCCGACGCTTGGCATTGCACATGGTGAATTTAGACTTGTGTGCAGCTGCTCGGCCATTGAGACCACAGTTCATGAAGCTCACGGCCAACAGTTCTTGTGCTGATGTTGCTTCCAAAGGCTGTTTGGAACTCGATAGTGAGGGTTGCAACTGAGGACAGACGATTTTTACACACAATACACGTCAGCACTCGGCGGGCCCATTCTGGGAGCTTGTGTGGCGCATCGCTTTGTGGTTGTACTGTTATTGCTCCAGACGTTTCCATTTCAAAATATCAGAACTCATGGTTGACAGGTCTAGCAAGGCAGAAATTTGACATACTGATTTATCTAAAAAGTGGTGTCCTAGGACAGTGCTACGTTGACGTAACACTGTCCCTGTCACTGAGCTCTCGCTTAATGTTTTGCATCTGTTAGTAATGGTTATGGCTGAAATAGCCAAACACAGTAATATAATATACATGTACTCCCTCTTCACCGTTCGGACTTAGGACAAGTCTCCAACAAGTCGGTATTGTACGTACGCTGCTGAGAGCCCGTGGATGCATTGCGTGCACGGCCTCTCAGCATCAAGCATCTCATCTCATCACTGTTCTCAGTCTCAGTCTCATTCCTGCAGTCTGTCAGTATTCACTACACTAGCGTTCGCAATCACCACATCCCCTTACTGTGAAATAACACGGGTCCTCGCTTATCCACCAATTCGCTTAACGACCTGGTTGTCGGAACGGAACTCTCTCATTAAGTGAGGAATACCTGTAATACATCTCATCCTTCTCATTCTGTCTGTCTGTTCGTCTGTCTGTCACTCGGTCTGTCTCTCTTTCTCTATCCAAACTTCGCTTTCATCCCCTCTCATGGGCCAGCTCCCGTCAACACTGGAACTGAAAAAGGGCCTGCCGATGCAAATGTGTGTGTGTGTAGTTTTCCCAGCATCACTCACAACTGTCAGGGACTTTAATATGATTTCAGAGGTCATTTGCATTTTATTTGCTCCATTCTGAACTTATCAATCAGTTTGTGTGTGTGTGTGTGTGTGTGTGTGTGTGTTGTTGTTCTTTTTTTGGGTTGTATGTCAATGCTAAGTGTGGGAACTGTGAAATGCCTCACTGCCTGGACTCAAACAAACAAAGAAATATTCATTTAAATAACAGAAAATAATAGACTGAAAAAAAGGAAATCTAACAAAAAATTTAAAAATAAATAAATAAAAATAAAAATAACAGAATAATACATACATAAGAAAAATCTTTATATACATGATTTCATTTATTAAAAGCTAAACAGTGACTATTAAATGGTATAATGGATCATATGTGATATGTGATTAAATAGCTCTATTTTAAGTCAAACTAAAAGTCAGTTTTTAACGCAAATGTATTCAATTCATTAAATATTGAATTACATATTGAATATTGAATTAATATTACATTTCCAAATGTAATTTCTCTTTTTGTTTGAGTGTGTGAGAATTCCACTCACAAGATTGTTGTCATTGGGATTTTTTTATAAATATGAAACAATGACAACAACAACAACAATGACTATAATTTTCAGGATTTCATTTCAAAATTATAAAAAAAAATGTTTTTGCATTCCCCATTCCAATTGTCCTCTTCCCTTTCTTGTCACCGGTTTATTCTAACATATTTTGTTTTCCCACTCGATCAGCTATCCATCTTAATGTACAATATTTACTTTCCCCTTCTCATTTGCAAGTGCCGCCATTTCCTGGTACTCACCTCTTTTTTATGAAGACACCATTTTGAAAACGTCCAAGATGGAATGGAAAGGATGGAAAGTCTTTAAACAGACTATCTCTCTGCATTACGAGCTGTGGTGTGTCGACCGTCAGCTTTTCTTCTTCGTAGGTATACGCCGCCGACACAACAATGTATCGAGGTGTGTGTAAAACTAATACGATTTAAAGGTTGAACTCTATGAAAACGGTTTCACATTGTGACTGTGATTTTTTTATACATTATTTTATATCCACCTTATCTCCTTTTACTCTTATGCTTGTGCTTTCCCAATCTGCTTTAACATTAATGTTTTGCGTGTAATGCTTGTCATTGTTAAGATTGATACAATTTTGTGGCTGACCTTTACTTGGCAGTTTTCATGATCTGTTTTTGCTTGATTGTACAGTGCCGTTCTGATAAAGAGCACTTCATAAGTAAATTGCATTATCATTATTATTATTATTATTATTATTATAATTATAATAATTACTACCGGATTTTCACAAATATAAACCGGCAAATTAAAAAACGGCCTCTAATAAATGTTAGACAAACAAATAAAAACCTGCCTCAAATACAGACCGGAGGAAAAACTGATCAGAGCTGCGGCGCTGTTCTGGTGCAGAGCTCTGCTCCAAAACAAGGCAAATAAAAACAGTGTATTTTAACTGTAGACGTATTTAATTTACTCCATTTCATCCTGCTCCGTAGCAGATCACCGATTGCTTCTTGGGGCAAATGCGCCACTCTGAGCAATATAGGTCAGTATTTGAGGAAATACGGTAATATAATTTTTTTGCAACACAGATACATGCACACACACACACACACACACACACTGAAATGGCATACTGTTTAGTACGTATGTGCAAATACCTGTTAACCATGCATAGATTGTGTGGTTAGTTCTGTCAGACAACTTGACTACCACATTTATAATGAGCCCAGCGGGTCTGCTTTGCTCATCACTCCGATATTTCTAGCTCACTAGGTCTGCCTATATTTGCTGTGCACCTCTCCGGGAGTGATGAGCAGATGAGCCCAGATGCCAAACTCAAGCGATGCGTAACACATAAAGTAATTTTAAAGTATATCCAAAAGTTGTCTGTGAGAACTCTACTTCAGTCCATTTTTTCAAATTTTACTCCACCACAGTTTTAAGCAAATACCTATACTTTGTACATTTTTACTTTTTTTTTTTTTTACTATTTTGAAACAGATTTGTATATTTTTGTATATCCTTTGTGTATCCTTGAAAATGACTGACATCACTTATATTATACTTGCATTCTTTTGGTAAATTGTCAGAAAATGCATGAGCAATCATCCGCATGGGAAACATGTACAGTAGTAATGAGTAATAGGTTGTATTTTACCGCTCGCATTGTTCTTGGTGGGGTCCAGCCCACATATACTCTGCGGTAATAAAAAAATTAAAAAAAACATAAAAACCTCTAAAAATAGTATTTTTGATCATAGATGTATTTATTTCATTTATTGAATTTTATGACGTTAATTGAATAAAACAAAAAATCCTCATGCAGTGTCACGATGCATGCCCTTGCCTCACGAAAGTTGGAACAAACTTAAATGATACCCTGTTAATATAATATGAATGAAAATTCAGCAACTGGATCGTTTATTTCTCACCCCAAATTTGTTCAGAAATCCAGATATTTTGCTGGACTGATAAGGTGAAATAAGTTAAAATTTACAGACTAATTCCGTTGGCTCGCTTCTTCCCGCCACGGCACAGCTGTACCGAGTTCGCTTATATGTACACCTAACTTCTCTTCGTTTTTGCTTGCAGACTGAAGCATTGGACAGGGGGCCGACATCCTCTCCCACTCTGGGGGGGTGGGCTGGGGGCCGGACGGCTCCTCAGCCTAAATCGGGCAGAGGGGACATGTGACAGACGAGAGCGCGTGGTCAAGCCACGGTATGCAAGTGACGACACTGGCTTCTTCCTGCCACGGTGCAGTTGTACCGGGTCTGCCGATCCTCAGCCTCATTAGCGCAGATTGGTCGGACCGGGCTGGGAGAGTTCTCTTACAGTATGTGTTGTTTTGTCTTGCAGTGTGTATCGCGTGGTGCAGGACACTGCAACGCCTGCGGACCAGACTATGACCGAGGAAACCCGGATTTCTCTCTTTATTTTATGTTCCCGGTTTTGTCCAGTGAACCTTTTTGTTAATTGTTATGATAAAAAACTCTTGCCATGTTGGCGCCCCACTGCCGGTAATAATCCATTTCCCTCCCGAAACCTGAACCTGTTGGTATTGACTCCCACAATAGCTTTTTCCTTGTTTTAAGGAATCATTGGCAGATAATTCAGCGCAGACAGTTTAGCAGTGCATTTCCACTTCCCACCTCCCAACACACACACACACACACACACACACACACACACACACACACACACACACACACACACACACACACACACACACACACACACACACACACACACACACACACACACACACAAACACACACGGCCCAACCTCTTCCTGTCATTTATAGAAAACGCTCGGAGCTGTGATGTCCAGTGAGGTGGCAGAGGAGTAGAATGAGTCGCATCTGATCCCCAGGCCCACAGGCCCAACCCCAAGCACAGGTGGGCTACCTCTCTCTCCCTCTCTTTTTCTTTCCTTTCTTAATTATTATTTATAATAATAATAATAATAATAATAATAATAATAATGAATACAAATAGTCAAAGATTTTAACTATTAATAATCACACAGATTGTAACTGTATTTATTTATTTATTTATTTATTTATTTATTTATTGATAGAACCGCCACCAATCCCCCTATTTGGTAAATGATCTAACCATGTTTTGGACTTTACACAACTTATCACTTTTTCAAGAGGGTGTAACTGTATTTATAATAGTAAGTAATAACAACAATAATAATTGATACAAATATTCACAGGTTATAGGTATTTATTATCACACAAGTTATAACTGTATTTATAATAACTATTATTATTTTTTATTATTATTATTATCATTATTTTTATATACTGTAAAATACACAAATAGTCCCAAAACTCAGTTCTGTCTCCAGTTATGCCCAGATTTTCCACTCTAATTCCTGAGTGTTCTCAAGCCGAACTGCTGAACTGATTATTTGGCTTAATCTAGGCTATACCATTAAACTATGAAATAATCTATAATACAAAACACTTTTGACATACAACTCTTAGATTATTTACTTCATAGTTTACTTTAGAGTACTTTAGAGTTTGGCGTCTGGGCCCGACTGCTCATCACTCCCAGTGAGGTGCACAGCAAACATGCGCATACTTCCTGAGCTAGAAATATACTACTTACAAAAAGTTAGGGATATTTGGCTTTCGGGTGAAATTTATGGAAAATGTAAAAGGTTCACGCTACAGTGATATTATATCATGAAAGTAGAGCATTTAAGTAGAAGCATGCAATGGTGATTTCCTCATCTCAAACAATTTATTTAAACAAAAGCCAAAAACAGTGGTGAGTATCTTACAACAAAAAATGTCAATGTCTCAATAACTTGTCATGTGCCCTTGAGCATCAAGTACAGCTTGACAACCACGTCTCATGCTGTTCGCAAGTCGACTTATTGTCTGCTGGGGCCTGGCCCCCCACTCTTCTTAAAGGGGGCCCTCATGTGATCCCATAGGTTTTCTATGGGATTCAGGTCTGGAGAAAGTGCAGGCCACTGCATTTGAGGTACCCCAGTCTCCAGCAGCCGTTCCCTAATGATGCGACCTCAATGAGCTGGAGCATTGTCGTCCATGGAGATGAAATGATGCCTGTGTTGTTCATGCAGGGGCACAATGACTGGATTAATGATGTTATTCAGGTTGTATGGGCTTGTCACTGTACCATTAACAAAGTGTAGGGCAGTTCTGTATTGACTAGACACACCTGCCCACACTGTAACACCACCACCACCAAAGGCTCGTCTGGTGACAACAGTGGCTGATGCATAGCGCTCTCCTTGACGTCTCCAACATCGTTGGCGGCCATCATTTCTGCTCAACGTGAATCAACTTTCATCAGAGAACAGCACTGAGGTCCACTTCTATGCCTTTCTGTGACTCTTCCAGTCTCTCTGTATCTCTGTTGCAACCTGCTGATGACACTCTGTGACACTCTAAGGTCAGTGGCCACTTCCCTCTGAGAACATCATGTTTGAAGCCTCACAATGGCGAGGTACTGTTGATCAGTTGTTAGGTGTCAGCTTGGTCTCATGATGTCAAAATGTGAACAGCATGATGAAGAGGACTGTAAAATACCAATTCTAATTGAACCAGGAAATGTATTGGTCGATTCATGCATCAAACACCTGTTGTGAATTTGGCCGTTCAGCTTCTTGTTAGAGAACAGCAAGTTGTGCAAAAAGTACTGAAACATTGAACAGTTGGACATGTGCATTCAAAAGTTTAGAGAAGGTCAAATTAAGTTCACCTGTAAAGGTTATAGTGCATTTTATCTTTATCCTGAAATTTCACCAGAAAGCCGAATATCCCTAGCTTTTTGTGTTTTATGTGACCAACCACAGCAAAACCCGCTAACTCTCGCATTTTCTAAAATCGCCAGGAGTAGCCAAATAAGTTGAAAAACCCTTTCTCGAAGGAAAATGAGCAAAGATAAGGTAGATATAAAATAATGTATAAAAAAATGTAAGATAAAGGTTATAAATCCCCCAAAAAATCGAAAATAAATTAAATAAACAAAATGCAGGTTTTTGTGCTTGGATCGCAAACATTTGCACACATGCAAACATGCACTTTATAATCGTAGCAAAACCCACATTGTTGTGCATTTCTAAAATTGACACAAGCCGCCGAATAAGTTGAAAAAAACTTAAGAGAAGAAAAATGTTACCCACCACATACTTAAGTCTTGAGCTTGCCAGCACGAAAGACCCCGAAGTGCGAGCTTCCTCGCACCAACCCTGGGAGCCCTTCATTATGTTGACAATGACAGAGCAGAAAGATCTGACACCGCACTTCAAGAGGTTTATTTGTCACATACATATGTGACCAACCGCATACTTTAGGGTCATTTGGCGACTTTCGACTTTTTTTTTGTTTTCGCATCATTTGAAAGTGGTGAGCCAAACACAACAACCAAGCTTCCAAACAATGTGTCACTTGTGCAATTCACGCAAACATTTTTAAAGCTATGACTTGTTAATGAGGAGGGTGTGGCAAACCGTGTTTCTGAGATAATCGCCTCCAAAGTTTTACCCAGACTTGCTTCATTCAGCCAGCTCCCAGCGTCAACAACACAACTATTTTTGGTTTTTTTTGCTTTTATTTAACAGTAAGAATATACATGTTTTATAAAAGTGGAATTATTTTGGAGTTTAAACTAACGGACAACACAACAAAATGTAGAGTCTTATCAATATTATGAGTCTCTGAAAATCTGAAATCTGAAAATCTGTCACCAACCTCAACAGATTTCATCCACAGTACAGTACGCGCTGCTAACACTGACTTGGATCTATCGCACAGGTCAGATTAAGGTCCGAGATATGATTCAGAGCTTCCGCCACCAGCTTTGCATAATCCATAACGATATGAAGAAGAACGTTTCTGTGTTGTGCATATAAAGTCTGAAAATATGATTAAAATAAAATGGTGACACAATACAATCAGACAATAAGAAACAGAAGTAGCAAATGAAGCCAAATGTTAAATGTGAAATGTCCCACAAGTGGGTTTCCAGCAGTGGCGGGCTGTGAATTTTACACCTCTGCCTTCTGTGGCATCCTACCAAAATCAATCCACGTGTTAATACCAATATTATGACACCATGCTTACAGACACCATCAATATTATACAGAAAGGCAGTAGAACAGGACGTTGCATCACAGACAGGTATTTTATATAGCAAGCATGAATGCCATTATCAAAGCAAGAAACCTAATTGACACAATTCAACAGGTTTCCTTTCACTGCAGTCAGAGCTGCGCCACATACATATATAGCAGAAGCATCAATATTAACCTGATATGATGACAAAATGACAAAGATAAAGAAAATGTAAAAAAAATGAATTACACACTCATTATTTGTTCACAAAATCCATCCTCCTCTCTTTCCTCAAGAAGAGTTCAATGACTCTGTTGTACAGGTTATCTGTGTGTTTCAACTCCAACAATAAGGCCTTTTCAATCGCCATGGAGGCTAATGCTGAAAGTCGAGTCTGTCCAGTCATATTTCTGGCATAAGTTTTAATCCTCTTTCGGGCGGAGAATGTCCGCTCAACAGATGCAGTTGACACAGGGATAGTCACCGCCAAACATGCCAATGTGTACAGCTGCCCCATGCTCTCTCTCAGATTTTTCTGCTGAAGGAAATGAAGGAGATCAGCGGGACTTTTCCCTTCAATATCATGTCATGCATACATTACAGTCAGTTGTTTTTAGCTGAGACAGGTCGAAGTGTTCCGTGACTCTGCGTTTAGCTGGCGACGGCTGTAGGTGGGAATTTTTTCCGGGATATGTCTGAGACTGCTGGGGGTTTTGGAGCAACTTTCCATGGTCTTGAAATCGATTCCATATCTGGCAAAGAATGTTGTCCAGAATATTGCTGTGAAGTTGTTGGTAGTGTGCATGAAGACCTCCGTGTGCTGGGCCTCTTCCTGCGCTCGGAGCGCTTGAGATGCGCGCAGTGGCTTCGTAGATCCCGACCATCCAAGCAAAGGACGGGAAAATGACGACGTCATTGAAAACTTGCTAAATGGCTCTAGTGTCGCCAACTCGAAATCTGATTGGTTGAAGTAAGCTTCGTTGCCATTGATTTTAAGTGACAAGCGCCCGCATTGTTGATTTTGATTGATTTTGACAATGCATGGCAACACATGATGGATGAAATATGATTGGATAAAAGCTCTAACATAAACATACACTACTGGAAGCAGTGCAAACCAGAGAAAAGCTATGAAATGAAGATAGTAAACATTTGGGAATAATTAAATGAAGAGAATAGACATTTGGGAATCATTTAATACATATTCATGAAAATAAATATATTAAAATGCAATTCAGTGATTCTGATAGTGTTTAGGCCAGCAGAGAAGGCCTTGCTGGCCCTAACAGCCCAGTACTGTTTTCTAGTGTGAAATCACATGACTTTTTTTTATATGGGTTGAACAGTATACAGTCTACACTTATATGCAATGACATTTAGATATAGCCTAAGTCAAAGCATCAGGATTATGTTGCTCCAAAAACACAAGCCAATAAAAAGTTATTCACTCAGTCCTTGCCTTTCCCATACCAAATTAAGTATATACTCTGACGTAAGTAATTTTCCACATCACTACTTCTGCGTTAAAATAAATAATCCCCGCAGTGGAAAGACTTGTTTAAGCAAGGATTTCCAGCGCTCTTTTCAGCTACACCCAATGAAGCTAATATCCCGTCAAATAATTCTTATCAGAGCCAACAGTTGAACAAGCAGGGGGATGATTTTCAGCGTAATGGATGCAATATAAACATCATGTGTTTTCCATTATCCGGATTCAAATGTCCAAAAAATAAATAAAAATTCTCAGTATGTGTGCAGCAATGTGAAATGAAATACTAATTATCACATCACTGGCGTAATACAATTTGTTATTGATTCAGCTGAACAATTAAACTGCAAGCTATTGTTCGCAGGAAGCACTGGACCATTTTCTTCTTTCTTTTTAATTCTTCTCATAATTTTACTCCGTTCCCAACATTACGCTGTTGTGATCTTTACCAAAAACCCACTGAACTGTGGTACATAATGTTGGAGCCAAAATCCAGAGCCAGGTTCCAGCTTTACCCGACAAAATCAGAAAAAAAATCATTCAAACTAGAATGAGTTCATTTAAATTGCTGTGGTTTGTAAATATAAGTTTTTCTTTTAAGGCAATTATGCATATATTTCCGCATGTCCTTTGCTGAGAGCAACGTTTTTTATTCCATTCTATTGGGAAATTAAAGCACTGAAATTTGCTGTACCGAGCCCCACTGGGAAACAGAAGTTGCAAGGGATTCCCCCATACAACTTTTGAGAAAAAGCAGGCTCTTATTTGCACTGTTGACCTGACCAACCGTTATAGGACCAATCAGTATTGAATCTGTTCGTTGTGGAAATTGACCATGTTGCTGATCAATGCCAGTCAGTCCACTGTTGCCTTGATGGCTGCTGGGTGTTCTCAAAAGGGAATCTTTTGGTGTGGTCCAGATTCTCTTTTTAGAAGGAAATGCCCCTCACCCCTAGACCTGTCAATCTTCGCTCAATGCCCGCGAGCCGGGACTGGGGCGACCACTCATCCATCTGATTTCAAGACCCCCTTTCTACAAAGGCCAAAAAAAGTGGTCTGGAGAGGGAGCATCATGTTTGTGAGAAGAGAGGACTCTAGAGAAGAAACAAATGGCTCCTTTGGACCAACATTCACTGCCATTCTGTCTGTCAATGAGTGCATGGAGTTCACATTGTGTTCTCTGTTTTGTTTTTTCATAAAATTAGCCTCTGTTCTTGAGTTCTGTTTACATTTTCTTGAGGGGGTCCATCCCTTTCCTTTAAATGTTGAACATATTTGTGACGGAGCATTCGCTGATGTAGATGTAGTCTCCAATCAATCCTAACCTGCATGTCATTGGTTTGCGTATGACGGCAAAGTCATCGACTCGAGCTTGAATATAAGAAAAGAAAATTTGAATAAACCCCATTAAATGTCACCGGCAGACTTCCATTTATTACTGAATCCCATGCTTATGTAAGGTCTGATCTAAATGTCAGTGTACTTTATTAATATGTGGGGTGGTTTTGTAATGTCATGTCATACACCACATTGATTCTGACACTGCATCAACATTCAGCCAAGCTTATGCCGATACCATATGCAAGGGCTGGACTGGGACAAAAAATTGGCTCTGGCTTTTTTGGCCCAGACTGCCTTGGGGGTGGGGGGGAGGTGATTTGGAGGACCAATGCAAAGACCAATGTGAGGCCCTTCTCCATTTTGCTTAACGCACTCATAGTGAATAAAAACAGATATTTCCAGATTGAAATTATATCCTTGAAATTACCTTCAGTCCGTTTGAAGAAGATAATATGGCCCATGCAGCTCGGTTGCAGAAAAAATATTTAACCTATATAATCAAGACAATAGAATAGTACATTCTTTATGAGAAAGCATTGCGCGTTCGTGCAAGTGTGTGTGTCCACTGTGCAACGGACCAGATCAGTCTGCTGAACGATCAGGTCATCTGCTGAACTGGAGAGCTACACACTCTCTCAGTAAGGGCAGAGAGTAACTGTCTGGCTATTTTTTATGCCTGTGTCCCAATGTCATACGATCATCACAATGCTATGATGTCACAGCATAGACTCGGGGGGCGGGACACTGCCCGCCTGGGAGCGGAACACTCCCAGCCTGACATCTGTAAGTGTCAAGCCCACGGACTCCTAGCGCCACTAGGGGCCGCTCTTCCCTCATCTGCTGCTCCTGCCTCCGGCAAACTCCACACAAACCTGAGATATATCATCATCAACCTCTGTATTTATTACCCGGCTCCCCAGTCACTCATTGCCATTCCTAGCCTTGATCGTAACAGTACGATCTGGCCAAAACATGGACTCAGCCGACACAGAGGTGTTCCGTCGTACGCTCTGGACCAGGCCGTTCTCCTTGGGCAGCATGACCAAGCTCTCCGGGACATCTTGGACCACCTTCTACAGCGGGCGGCTCTTGTCTGGGCTTCGGTGGTGTGGGAATGTTGAGGTCCCCAGAGTCGCTCCTACGAGGTCTTCACACAGGAGATGAGGAGGACCCTCGATCACCCGGTTCGCAGCGAAGAAGCAGCAAAGAGGCTCCTCTCTCGAGCCCGCCGACCTGGACCAGCTTATAGACCTGGCGACCCGCCTGGACCACCGGCTGGGGGAGTACCAGCGCGAGAAGGGGGCAGGGTTCCAGCCCGCGTCTCATGCCCCCCGAGTCACTCCAAGCCAGAGCCCATGCAGCTCGGTCGCCTGCAGACCGGCCCTCGTCTGTACTGTGGTCGGGCTGGACATCTCCGGGTCACCTGCCTGATCTGGCCGGGAGGGTTAGACAACTCGGTGGAGGTATGAACCAGCTGAACCATTTCCAACCCTCTCTCCCGCCCTTTGCTATCTGCCGCCCTCTCCTGGGGGGAACTGAATCTTCCACTTTCGGCCCAAATAGATTCTGGCACGGACGAGAGGTTCTTAGGTAAGGGAGTGGCGCAACAGCTGGGCTTGACGCCCGTTCCTCTCCCCGTACCCTTGGTGATCAAGGGACTGACTGAGTTACACCTGACCCTGATGGAGCAGCAGACGGTCCCCCTTGACCTGTTACTGTTCGGGAACCACTAGGAATCCATGGTTTTTCACCTCATTGCGTCTCCCCAAAACCCCCTGGTTCTGGATTATCCCTGGCTCTGGGTCCACAACCCCCACATAGACTTTTTCATCTGTAGTATTACTGCATGGAGCACCCACTGCCACAGCCATTGTCGCCGAGGCCACAAGGGGCAGCGCCACAATCGTGATTCTGGGTCCTATAATTATATAATAGAAGTCACAGTCACAGTCACTCATCGCCATCGCCAGAACCAACCCAAGTTCGTCTGAGTCTGAGCAACCCAAGTATCTCGTCCCTGTCTTAATCTGCTGTTTCCTGTCCTCGTTCAAGTCATTCCTGTCCTGCTACGTCCAACCTGGTTCCCTGTCTATCCACCCGGAGCCGCTCCAACCCGACCGGGAGTCTCCAGTCATCACTACTGTGATTCAGAATAAAACTCCTTTGTTCCCCCCTGTTTACCTATCGTCTCTGTGGCCTGCATTTGAGTTCTTCCTAGTCTTGGTCATAACAGTAAGCTGTCAAACCCCCAGGATCCTTGACCTTGGGGAGTCGTGCTTCACAGTCCTCTGCCCTGGAGTCGCTGGGCAGACGAAGGACAACCTCTGAGACGGGCCCAAGGTACATTTTCGCGGCACTGTGCTGGCTAATCTTTATTTCGATCCTCCTCACCTTCCCGTCATCGCTGGAAAAAACCCTTGTGACGAGTCCAAGGGGCCAGTCTTCCTCTTGGCTTGGTTGTCTCACAGTACGACAACATCCCCTTCCTGCATATTTGGCCTTTCGCTTCTCCATATGTAGCGTCCCTGCAGGTTGCCGAGGTATTCCCGTTTCCACAGGAAGTTGTTCACTAGAATCTGGACTTGTCACCATTGGAGATTGAACGGCACCCTCTAATTGAACTGGCCTGAAGGTAATGGGGGTGCACCAACCTTCTGGGTAAGCAGTGTAGCTGGAGTGAGAATGGTTGGGTGCTCTGAGTCCGTGTAAACCGATGTCAAAGGTCTGGCATTGACTATCGCTGTGACCTCCGCCATGAATGTTGCAAGGACCTTGTGGGTCAGCTTCGGGGTCCCATGTTTGAGGAGCATGGCGTCTAGATACAACGCGTGACTCTGATCATCCACTCCCAGCTGCCGTCCATGTGTGAAGAGTGTAGGGGGTTGAACTGCCATGTGCATGTGCACTCTGTCAGGTAGTTCTCAACTTGCTTCCTTCGAGGGCTGATGAAGGCTATCTGGAGTTCCTTGCAGGTACCCACAAAGCTAAATGGGTGTTAATAAAACTGGGAAAGTCCATTGACTTTCACGTCCAGTGTACTTCGATGTGCACTGCATGTGAGCTCATGCATGTGAAGATGACTGCCCACCGCTTGCGTTTGGCTTGTCCTCCTCGGGTTTCAAACCCTCCAAGTTCGAATACTTTGGGTCAAGAGTAGATCCGCTCTTTGGATAGAGGCTTGTTTCAGATGTCCCAGCCGCTGCAAGGGCTTTTCTCAGATGCTCAGGGGAAGGAGTGTGCGAGAGCTTGACCACGGCTGTGGAGAGAGATCTCCAGCTGTAGAAACTCTCAAACCACACACGGAAAAGCTCGGAGTGAAAAGCACATGACACAGACAGTAACCTCTCGGTGGAGCTCCGCATTTGTTCTGGGGTCAAAGCCTCCGCCAGGTGGTCAGTTGGGTGCTCGAGTCTGCGGCTGGTGAGGTCAAGTGCAGCTGCACAGAGCTCGAGTCTGGGGATAGTAAGGTCAGGTACGGCTGCACTGAGCTCGAGTCTGGGGATTGTAAGGTCAGGTTCGCTCTGACCTTCAACGTTAGCGACCTTGAGGTATGCGATGGCACCGATTGCCTTGGTGGAGGCGCTGCAAAAGATACACTTTCCTCTTTCCTCTGAGCTCTAGAGATGGGACGATAAACGTCCCATTCATCGCCAGCAGTAGTAAGTTCTCTGGCTGGCGCCAGCTTGAATGCTGACAGGCGCGGCAAACCCTAGAGGGTTGAATAGGCTATTGACAGTGAAATGCACATCGCGTTGTGTGAAAGGTCTTTCGTTGGCTACTGCATGCAAGGTGAAGGTTTCAGTGGACAGCTGCATGGTAGGGTGGGGGGGGGGGGGGATCCTGATCAATGTCGAGGTCTTATAAGCTGTTGAAGAATGACTTCAACCGGTCATCTTCGTAGAAGTGCTGTACCATGTACTGGTGTGCTTCAGTCCCACACTCTGCTTCTATGACAGTCCTCTGCCAACCATAGATGGCGACAGCTGGGGAGGGTGGTCGCAAAACCACAGGAAGTGAAGGTTGTCATGGTGATCCCCCCTGACCAGGAAGCTATGGAACATCTGCTTAATGTCGGCCATGATCGCAAGTGGAGTGTCCTGCCCCCCCCCAGTATGTAATGTTACATCATAGCATTGTGATCATAGTATGACATCGGGAGACAGGCATACAAGATAGCCAGACAGAAACACAAGCAGTCAATCTTTTCATGACTCGGTCTAACATCTCAGGCTCGGACCAACACCATAACAGGTTTTTACATCTGCATAGAGACTGATCACAGTTTTACACCTCACAGTTTTACACCTCTTCTATTACAAATACCAAAGGTGAGCTCCTTTCTCCGGGTATTAATTGGGAGAGTGTTTAGTTCGCTGCACAGCCACGTACCTCTGCACGTGGTGATGTCAAAGAAGTAATACGACTCACTTAGCCTCAAGGCATCACGCGGCCTGGAAACCACAGAGTCACTGCTCAGACCAAGGATGAGGAACTTCCAGGCCCCAAAGAACCCTCAGACCCATTGGAACCCCAAGGCTCCATGAGACTCCTGGGCCCAAGCAGACAGTCTGGCTTGGAGGAAGGGGCAGAAGGCCTGGACAGCAGTGGCAGTACAATGTGTACTGCAGAAAGCTCGGCAAGTCATCCAGCAAGTCCTTCAAGTTGGCCAACAAGTCCATTAAAGAAAAATCAAATTTTTCTTCAAGAAGGTTTTTCACAACTTATTTGGCTGCTCCTGGCAATTTTAGATATGTTGCTTTTGCTGCAGTCGGTCACATATACATACGATCATATATATGTGCAGTGAAATGGCTTAGGGGGGAACAAGGCGTCACTGTGCATGGCCAGGAGCATTGGCAAGAGCGGGGGCAGCCACTGCATGTACAAGCAAGACTAGCGTCCTAGAGAATGGACAGCGCAGCAACCAGTGTGTAAGTGTTACATCTACGCAAAAGCGATGTTCCCAGAGGGTCAACACAAACCATGCGAAGATGTGGGGGAACACATCTCCAACCACTCAGTCGACGACGACAAACTCGTACCTTCAGCTGAGGATGAGGCCTTCCTTGACATCATGAACGGCGGGTTCTTCAAGGAAAACACTAACAGGTGTGCCCCATTCCACTAGCGTCAGCTTCAGCATCTGCATCCTCCCAACAACAGGGACCAGGACCTCAAGTGCCTTATGTCACTCTAACGAGGAAGCCATAGATGAAGGGCCACTTTGTGGACTTTGTGAAGAAGATCTTTCACAGTGGTCACGCCAAACTGGCGCCCATGCTAAAAGATGGAGCACTGGTATCTCCCAAGGTTTGAAGTGTACCATCTCTACCTCGGCTGTCCCTTCTCTAGGACACAAGTCTTGCTTGAGGCTGCCCCCTCTCTTGCCAAGGCTCCGCGCCATGCACGGTGTCTGACTTCTCTGCTGCCCAGGCCTGGAGACCGGCATGAAGAGCTGCTATGTGGGATCGCTGCCACGCTCTGTGCAGTAGACGACGGTTGTGGGTACTGCTCCATCAACCACAGGTCTGACATGGCTGGGGGGGTCATTGCCATTGTCAAGGGGTCCTTCGTGGTGTGGGGCTCCGAGGGTTGGTATGATGAAGCTTGCACCTCGGGGGCCTTCATGCTGGCAAGCTCCGAGTGGTGATATGGCTAAGCCATGTCCTGTGGGCTTTCATACTGCCAAGCTCTAGGCGGTGATACGGCTAAGCCCATGTCCTTGGGGCCTTCGTACTGCCGAGCTCCTGGAGGTGGTACGGCCAAGTCCCTGAGGGCCTCTGTATTGCCAGGTTCTGGGAGCTGGTATGGCCAAGCACATGTCCTGGGGGCCTCCGTGTTGAGCTCCAGTAGGTGGCACGAGGAGGCCCATGTCCTGGGGGCCTCCATGCTGCCGGGCTCTGAGAGCTGGTATGGCCAAGCCCGCACGGATCCTGGGGGCCTCCATACTGCCAAGCTCAGGGTAGTGGTACAGGCAGTGTTGCAACCACGCCCACGCCCTGGTGGACGTCTTGGGGACCTCTGTACTGCCGGGCTGTGGGAGCTGGTATGGCCAAGCCCGCATCCTGGGTGCCTCCTTATTGCCGATGTCTGGGCAGTGATACGGGCAGTACCAAGCCCATGTCCTGAGGGCTTTCATAATGCCGTGCTCCAGGAGATGGCAAAAGGAGGCCTGCTCCCTGAGGGCCTTAATACTACCGAGCTCTAGGAGCCAGTGGAGGGTGGTAGGTGGTCAGGCTCAGAGGGGCTGGTGAAGCGGCTGCGAGCATTGCTGCCTTGCTTCCCAAAATCAGTGTTGACATACTTCCTTGTGCGTTGCATCGCTCACCGTGCCGGTGTGAAGAGAAAACTGATCATCCTGGATGATGAAGAAATGAGGCCTTCACCTCCCTTTCCTCTTTAATGGCTCAGGGAGCTTTTTCTTTTGCTGTCACTGCCTCTGCTTCTTCAGGGCCCTTAGGGCGGCCTCAATGCGTGATCCGCCTTTGCTTCAGCTGCAAAGCTTGATCTCTCAGCCTTCTCTGCAAGCCTTAAAGCTTGCTCTCTCAGCCTTCTCTGCAGCCTCAAAGCTTGCTCTCTCCGCATCAAGGCGTGCTCCGTCCATGGACCTCTCCACGTCGATGCATGCCCTCTCCGCCTGCTCTGCAGCCTCAAAGCGTGCTCTCTCAGCGTCGAGGCGGGCCTTCCCCGCCTACTCTGCCGCCTCAAATCATGGTTTCTCTACGAAAATGCGTGCTCTCATGCTATTTGTATGTGACCTCTGTATGTGCAACTGCGACTCTTGTGAGGGCCGCTCCAGCTGCACTGACATTGGTCATGCTGGAGTTGCAAATGTTTCGGTCTTGCTATCTTATATGCCAGTGTCCTGATGACATACGATCATCACAATGCTATGATGTCACAGCTTAGACTGGGGAGGGGGGGGACACTCCCCACCTGGGAGTGGAACATTGCCCGACATTGCACCAAATGGTCACCTGTCCCTCAATGAGAGTGCAGCTCTATTTCAACAGACAACACAGTGATTTATAACAATGAGAAGTTCTGGTTAACAGGCAAACATAGACAAACCTACTGTAGTTGTTTAAAAGACATTTCATCTACTCGTGTTGTGTTTTTTAAAATGTGTGACACAAACGGCCAATGGTACAGCTGGAGCGCCGGTGCTTCCTCCACTTTCTCCCCAGCCGAGGCGCTGTGCTGCATCGGGGATGAGGTGCCCAGGACCTGACGCGGCTGGTCTTCCTCAAACACCAATTTGTACTCGAACTCGACCACCTCCCAACCCGAGCCCGGCGCCCTCCCTATCCCTGCAAAAGGAGAGTGATTTTAGAAAGATTCCGCAATTTTCAGTGACATCTGATCTTGGAGAGAGTCCCTCGATCTGCTCCAAATGTCCCCGCGTATTCCCAGACCGCAGATTTTGGAACCCCGGATTACCAAACTTCGTAAACCTGGAATACGTACCTAACATGACTAAACTGGACCCGTGTTATGCTGCCTGCAGCTATATTTACTATTATAATAATTCTCATTATTGTTATTATTATTATTATTATTATTAGAACATGACAACAGCAGTACGCAGAGACATGGTTGGGGTCTCGTGAAACCGAGAAATTTCAGATGTTTTGTCTAGTTTTATTAAAAGCTATGTACAGGGAACTTTTGAAATGTTACCCGAAATAGAAGAACGTTGGCGCGATGTATTTAGTTTCAGGAGCATGGCACTTGGTGACATCATCATCCGAAGTTATATAAGTCCAAGCTTCGTCTCTTGAAAGTCATTCACATCCAGCCATCTGCGCCCTGTGGACTGCATAGCAATTGTCACGCGTAGACTGACAACTGTTTACCGATGCTGCGTTAAGAAGTTCGGAAAAATGTAATTCGTGCTACGTTTTACAAAACCCCGAAAATTATAATCGGTCACAGAAGGCATTTTCACACTGCAGGAAGTTCGAGGAACCTTGGGAGGAACCGTCCCTTTAATTTGCATCCACATTGCATGATTCAGGAACAATCGTATTTGTTAAACCACCATTCTTGAGGGACATTTAAGCTAAATGATACAAGAGGTTCAGTAATATAAGTGCATGATTATTGTTCCAGACGTAAGTCCACGGTGATTGGAAAAAAACACATGAAAAATAAGATGCTACATTTAATGGGCCAATCTTTAACATGTCTTTATTTATACACAATTTATTTCCAAAACATTAAATTGGCATAAAAAAAACCCAGCTTCGCTCCGCACCAACTTCGCAGTAGACAGGGTAGACTCGGAGTGACATGTTTTACTCAGTTCGACCCGACCAAGTCCCATCGGAGTCAGTAAAGAAGGAGTGGAGAGAACATCTACCCTCAGGGTTAGTTACACGTGTATTAAAGAAAAGACCAAACAAATCTCAGAAAACCTTGAAAATAGTTATGAAAAAAATGATGCAGTGTTCAATGTAAATTGTGAAAATTGTCACTCTGCGTTTCACAGCTGCCAGAAAACTATAATTCGTACCTAACATGACTACAATGGTACTGCTGACTGCAGCTATATTCATTATTATTATTAGGGGTCCAGCCCACAGTATAACCCTATTGTAATCATTTGGATTTTTATTATTTTCCTCTGAATTTTCCAGTGTAAAAGTGTCTGGAACAGAACAACTGCAGGAGCTAGGGACATGGTTGAGATGCAGAAATTAGTGAAAAACAGATTAAAATTTGACTCAAAGTACAAAACGTTCGTGCTTCACCGACACGCAAGTGTTCGAAAACTAATGGAACAAGATGAGTTTTAGAGTAAGATGCTTTATGACATCATCATCCAAAGTACTGTAAATGTGCAGATTGTGGTTCTGAATGTTCATGTGTGGGGCTAGTCGATTGATATTTTATCTCTTTGTTTGCTTTTTGTAAATGAAGACATTGTATTCTGATCTAACGCCGTGTCCCTGAAACGTTGCTTTCCGCCAGGTTCAGCAATGCTTTACGACAATATTTTATTTTTTATGGTACTTTACGTTACTTACACATGGGAGCAACTGTAAACAAACATGGCGGAACGGGGCTTTGTGGAATTACTCATTGACTGGATCGTTACAAGATTTGGCCATCTGCTACCATGCAATACCGACATGAGTTAAGTTCACATCTTTAACTTTGCAAATATGTCGGATTTTGATATACAGTATATGTTGCTTATTTTGTATCTCCTGTAAATTTGAGAGCCCTGACAAGCGCCTTTCCGTGCTGAGCCACAGAGACTTTACCATTTTTCTTTTAAAACTATTAAACTGAATAAAATATTTACGAATTGAATTTACAGAAACATAAGGGGGAAACAACACCGTGAAACACTGTATACAGCGGTAGTTTGGTGGATACCGTTCCGTACTGTGAAATTTCATATGGATATCTATTCCATTTTATTCTATTTTATTCTATTCTATATATTTTTATTTTATTCTGTAAGTTAAGTTTTAGGAATCAGTTTGTTGGTCTAGTAGAAAGAAATTTTCCTAGGACATAGTGTGTGCTATCACCGGGTGCGTTGCATTTCATTTCACTGCATATATGTATGAAAGTATGTATATGTATGTGACGATTAAACCTCTTGAATCTTGAATCTTGGATACCTCCCTCGTGAGCGTATGTGTGTATCACCTTGGATTTGGGAACTTCCACACAGAGTTATTTCATTCCACAGAGAGCGAGACAGGATTTTGTGGACTTCAGGGAGACAGCCACGTTCAAATGTTTAGGATAAAGTCGTAACACGCAACAAGTGTTCAGACTTGTGGTAGTTATTCTGCGTGTCACCACGACTCAGAAAACCTACGTCACTGAATCATCCAAGAACGATCATTGTTAAAATACCGTTCTTCAGGAATATAACTCCAGAAGAGCAAGCGGCAACATGTAGTGACGTAAGTGCAAGTTGATTGCTCCAGACGTAAGTCAACGGTGTTTGTAACTTTTGTAAAATGTGCTGTGTTTCACAGAACCTGGAAAACAGCAATACGTACCTCAAAGGACTAAACTGGACCCATTGTATTGCTGCCTGCAGCTATATTTATTAATATTATTATTAATATTAATATTATTATTATTATTGTTATTATTACTTTACTCTGTTTATATATTCATCCCACTGTTCTTCAGGCGTTGTTCTTCCTTGTTTGATCTTCACTGTGGAGACTTGGAGGCCCGAGTGGATTTCTTAATCTGGATATAAATACCCCGCCCCCACCTCCATGGTACTGGAGGAGAAGTGGAGCTAAACACACTTGACCTTGGCAGACCAGCGGGCACCACAAAAGTGCTGCTCGGCTCCGGCGTCCAGGGGCCCCCTGGCATGGCGCCGGTGCTGACTCTGCCGTGAGGGTTGGCAGAGTGGATTATGGTCTTTGGGCGAAGATCATTGTACCGTGCTCAAATACGAGTGGATGCCAAGCAGTGAGAGAGAGAGAGACAGAGAGAGAGAGAGAGAGAACGAGAGAGAGACAGAAAAAAATCATTCACTCATGCACACAAGGTGGAACCAGGGTGTCAATGTCAAACCCGATAGGAAATCGGCTGCTTTATCCATCGCACTAGTAGCATTCATGGATCTCCTTGGCTGTGGCAGGGGACAGTCGGACAGATGCTCCCGACGGCTCCCGGGGAACTCAGAGAGACGGAGGAGTGCCGAGGAAAGCCGGTGGAGTGGTTCTGGGCATTCGGTTGTGTTGGCCCTTTTCCGTCTGGCCCCGCAGGGAGACATACGGGTAAACTGCTGTCCCACTCCTGGGAAGTAGTTGGTAGTCGTTGGACAGCTTGTATCTATGGCTGAATTGGTGCCCCGTGGTGAATGCTTGAACTCTGTGTGTGTGTGTGTGTGTGTGTGTGTGTGTGTGTGTGTGTGTGTGTGTGTGTGTGTGTGTGTGTGTGTGTGTGTGTGTGTGTGTGTGTGTGTGTGTGCGTGCGTGTGTGCATGTGTGCGTGCGAGATTGCATGCCACTGTTTTGGCCCCAAAATTAGGCATTAATCTCCATCTCCAATGTTGGTGAGAAAGAGAAAGAAAGATTCGATACAACAGTACGACACAGCAATACAGTTACACCGAACAGAAGAGCAATACAGTGCAGTATGCAGTAACCCAGAACAGTGATACAGTAACTTGCAGTACTGTATGCTACATACACTACAGTAGGCAGTGGGTCCTGTGTGAGTGACTCAGTGCTTTTTGTTAGGACCCCAGCGTTGACAGTCCTTATGGCTTACAGAAGAACTAAAGCAACTAAAGGGTTCCTTCAGCTTGTTGTTGTTGTTGTCTGCGTTTCCACCGCAACCTCAAGGCTTAGTTTATTCAAATGAGTCTGCTGGCATATGAAAAAAAAATTCAATAAACTGCTCCAGTCCAGTAGGTGGCAGTAATGCAGAAGATGATACACCCACAAGAAGAATAAAATGGATAAAGAAAGACAACCAAAGTCATAGTGGAATATCACTTTGGTTGTCTGTCTTGTCTGTTTATTTTACTCTTCTCTCCTTGTATTTACCGTAAAAAAAATAAATTCACTTTCAAACAGATTGAGTTACATGAGTTCACACACGGCAAATCAAACCTTGATCTACTATGTAGGGGGCTAGATCTTACTACATTATACACGCAACCACTATGTGCATGTCAGTTTGTGTGTTTATATATATATATACACTACTCACAAAAAGCTTGGGATATTCGTCTTTCGGGTGAAATTTCAGGATGAACCTAAAATGCACTATAACCGTTGCAGGTGAACTTAATTTGACCTTCTCTAAACTTTTGAATGCACATGTCCAACTGTTCAATGTTTCAGTACTTTTTGCACAACTTGCTGTTCTCTAACAAGGAGTTGAACGGCAAAATTCACAACAGGTGTTTGATGCATGAATCGACCAATACATTTCCTGGTTCAATTAGAATTGGTATTTAAACAGTCCTCTTCATCATGCTGTTCACATTTTGACCAAGACGACACCTAACAACTGATCAACAGTACCTCGCCATTGTGAGGCTTCAAACAGGCCACTGAGTTTAGAGTGTCACAGAGTGTCATCAGCAGGTTGCAACAGAGATACAGAGAGACTGGAAGAGTCACAGAAAGGCATAGAAGTGGACGTCCTTTGACCACATCCCACACTGATGAGCGCTTCATTGTGAACAGTGCCCTGCGGAACCGGATGATGAATGCCACTCAACTCAAGGCACATTTAAGGGAGGTGAGAGGCATCCAAGTGTCACGTCAGACCATTCGAAACCAAGGCCACACCACCAGGCACAGCCATCATTGTCTTGCACGGGCCAGGCAGCGTTGACGCTGGACGAGGGACCAGTGGCCTCAGTGCTGTTCTCTGATGAAAGTTGATTCACGTTGAGCAGAAATGATGGCCGCCAACGATGTTGGAGACGTCAAGGAGAGCGTTATGCATCAGCCACTGTTGTCACCAGACGAGCCTTTGGTGGTGGTGGTGTTACAGTGTGGGTAGGTGTGTCTAGTCAATACAGAACTGCCCTACACTTTGTGAATGGTACAGTGACAAGCCCATACTACCTGAATAACATCATTAATCCAGTCATTGTGCCCCTGCATGAACAACACAGGCTTAATTTCATCTTCATGGATGACAATGCTCCAGCTCATCGAGGTCGCATCATTAGGGAACGGCTGCTGGAGACTGGGGTACCTCAAATGGAGTCACCTGCACTTTCTCCAGACCTGAATTCCATAGAAAACCTATGGGATCAGCTGAGTCGCCGTGTAGAGGCTCGTAACTCTGTGTCCCAGAACCTCAATGACTTGAGGGCCGCCTTTCAAGAAGAGTGGGGGGCCAGGCCTCAGCAGACAATAAGTCGACTTGTGAACAGCATGAGACGTCGTTGTCAAGCTGTAATTGATGCTCAAGGGCACATGACAAGTTATTGAGACATTGACATTTTTTGTTGTGGTGAACTCACCACTGTTGTTGGCTTTTGTTTCAATAAATTGTTTGAGATGAGGAAATCACCATTGCATGCTTCTACTTAAATGACCTACTTTCATGATATAATATCACTGTAGAGTGACCTTTTTAAATTTTCCATAAATTTCAACCGAAAGCCAAATATCCCTTACTTTTTGTGAGTAGTGTATATATATATCGGTATAAATATATATACATTTTGTAATTTCTAAAAATGGAAAACGGGTAATGTTCAGCTTTTTGCACAAACGTAACATTTTAGGAACAAAAAACAAACTGTACATACAGTATGTTTGTGGCTACAGATTTTTTTTGAATAATGTCTCAAATAAAATGCTGTGAGTACTTGACCAATCAGAAATGTTCAGCTCTGTAAGCCCCACACTCAAAGTTCCTTGGCTATTGAAGACTATTACCCCACAAGCAGGGGCTCTTTAGTTGTTGGGACTTTGTCCCCAGAATTGAAGTTAGACCCTGGTCCCTGCGATGGAAGCACACTGAGTTCCTCCAAAGGTTTCCAGTTTCTTGGGAAAGTTCCTGCAGTGGAAAAATGACTTTAGTAGCAGTAGTAGTATTCTTACCTGAGTATACAGTAAAAAAGCCTTATCCAATGTGTCATTCTGGGAAGTTTTTTGTACGGTAGAATCACATTCGGTCAAACACCTATGGGGATGAAACCTTTTTGGGACAGCAGACATTTTCTTTGCGGCTTTGGAGCTGCCATTGCCTGGGAGATGGAGCGTCTGGTTGGATAAAGGAGGGTAAAAACTTTCTGTTGTTAGATAAGTTGTGCTGTTTGATCAGGCAGAAAAAGACTGAAAATTGCTGAAAAGTAGAAGGCCTCACTCCCGCCTCACCGGTACTTAGTTGTAAGGGGTCGTAGTCCTGAAAAACGCACCCTAGGCATTTTGGAGCAACTCGGCAGGGTGGTCCGGTCAGGAGAAGGGGGGCCCTCATTAGAGTCATTCGTTTTAACAAATTTCTGTGTCAAGTGTCGTTCGTCAGGGATTGGCTAGAAGTCAAGAGTATGGAGTTGGGGCAGAGTGGGGGGGATAACAAGCATTAACATCAGGCGTGGTTGATAGATGCGACCAGCTGGGGAGGGACCACTTGGCACTGTTGTACCCACCTAGTCAGCATCCAGCTTTCCACTTTTTCTTTCCTTTTTTTTTAAGCCCCTTTCCTTGTGTCGGACTGATGATTTTCTCCTTAAAAAAAAAAAAAAAGAAAAAAAGCCCACATTGATGAGAGCTCATTACCGAAGTGTACACGGGTGTTGCCAAACAGCTAGTAACTGGGCTTGGGCTTTTTTATCTGTGGTCCAAGGGCCATAGCAGATCAACTTCTAATTTGCACAGTTACATGCAGAGCTGGGCAGGGTAGCGTTACTTTAAAATTAATTTGGCTCAGGCGGGAGATACAGTAGTTCCCTGAAGAAAACGTGAGACGGAGAACAAATCGCGTTCAAATTTCTGCTTTTAGATAATAACTAACTTCTACTAACTTACTTTCACACTAAATATGAAGTTTCAAAATGCTACATCAATGACTTGAAAGGATTCAGCCATTTTGTAGTGTCTCTCATTTGAAATTTGACTCTCATTTGTCTTTTATTTTCAACAATCATACCAACTTATTTTTATATTCTCTAGCTTGTTGAGTGTCAGATGAGATCAATTCATATAAATTATCCGAAATCGAACTTTTCCCAGGTGACATTGCGGTGCCATCACAAACTAGCAACACCTTGGGTCCAAGGGGGTGTTCACACTACATCATCCCACACTCGGTGACATTAAATGCATTCAATAATATAGAATGTATGTAATGTAACAGCACAGGTTGAAAACAACAACAACAAAAAGAAGCGTAATATATGCTTCTTTTTTTTTTTAACCTGTGCTGTGCGCATACTGGGCATACAACAAAGAGTATTTGTATGCCATTGCATCCAGGACAGAGTTAGTTTGCAAATGGAGTTCAAGTTCTCAACCTGCAATGTATCTCTTTATTAATTCTTAAATCATCAAGAACTGCATCAATAACTCTGTCCTGTGGATGCCCTGTAGGATGACAAGAGCACAGTTTTTGGTTATAGAGAACGACCACCAACCCCCCTCTTTGGAGAACTATTTATCATGTTTGGGTCTATAAACTGATCACTACGCCAAGAGGGGAGAATCACCACGGATGAGACAAATAAACATAGAAACAAACGACATTTATACAAAAACATTGGACGACAACATGTATAGAAAATCAGTTAATTAAGTCCAGGAAAACTGGAACTACAACTGGTCACATGGCCTCTTCCTTTCATAGTTATGGCAGTAAATGAGGGAGGAAAGGAGAGGAATGCAACCAGGAGGGTGCTGGAGTGCACTCCAAGCAGGTGTGGTGGTGTGTGCGTGTGTGATGGGACCGCCTGTATGTATGTGTGTGTGTGTGTGTGTGTGTGTGTGTGTGTGTGTGTGTGTGTGTGTGTGTCAGATGTCCACCGGTGAGTGTACATGACTTACACCCATTGGTTCTGGTGTAGAAGGTCGGTATTATGTCGCCTTCAAGCAGCGGAAAGGGCCCTGAAGGCCCCTGAACTCTGCAGCCTTGTAAACACCCTATGGCTAGAGGAAAAGCCCTGGGCACCGTGTCCTGCGGCCACAGAAGACCGCTGGGCCCCCTGAGAAGCCAGACGGCCGAGGACCCCCACCTCCAGCCTGGAGGAGCATTTCCCAGTCCAAGGAACCAAGAGGAGATCCTGCACCCCAGGGGCGCAAACACATACAACCAACCCCCAGGTGCAGGCACAAGACGCAGACGCAGGCACAGAACCCCTGCCGCGGGCGCAAGGATGGGACCGCAGGCCCGGATCCCGGCCCCACGGCGACAGACCGACACCCCACCTGAGCCGTCCGACCTGTGGGCGAGCCGGCAGGACTCCCATGCCCACCCACGGCCCGCACAAGGGGGAGGCCCGCCCCACCGCAGCCAACCAGACACCCCACGCGGCGTGAGCGCCAAGTGCCCATACACGTAGCAGGGTGTCCTCAGTGTGGGGCACCTCGATGTTACCCCCACCTCCGGTGCCGATGGAGCAGGCCGCCAGATATACAGGCCCTCCACCACCCCCAGCACCCGGGGCGCCTGCCGCAGAGAAGCCGCGCAGCAGAAGCAAAAGGCCAACAGCCGCCCCCAACACCCCAACCCACACCCACAACGGCAAGCAGCCCTCCCAGGGGCCCCGGAAGGCACCCGGCGGCGCTCTCTGCAGCCCCGCCAGGTCGCAGCACTTCTTTAGCTACCAGGCACAAGCCACCAGGACTCCAGCCCAGTTGGCAGGGGGGCCCACCCATCCGTCCCCCGGCCAACCATGCCCCCACACTGACCCGCCAGGGACCGGTCACCACGGAAAACCCCAGTGCTCAATGTGTGCTGTTGCAAATTGCAGTTAAAATTGCGGGGTTGGGGGTGCGAGTCCTTCAGGCAAGTGGAACCCGAATCACTTGCACCTCTCCTGCCCCGCAGACCCTGGTCGGGTGGACTAGGATTGGTGTGCGAGTGTATGTGTTCTAAGCTAATATGAGTGCGATTAAAATTTTGGGATGGATGAGAAGCGCGCTTGGGCAGTAGTGTGACAGGCAAGATGGCAGCTGCCCACCGCATCCCCACCCACATAGCTTGCACCCCGCCCATCCCACAAGCCCTCAGCCAATTGTGTTGTGTATGTGCTGAGTAGCAGTTTTGGCACTGGGAGAGATAGGCGAATCGCGACCGGATCGATCCAGGGGCGCAGCAGGCCAGGGAGCAACCATACGGACCCCCTCCTCCCGGACCCGACCGTGCCCTAGCATGCCCACCTCCCACCCCTGGTGGCAGTCAACCTACAGCAATCAGCCATGGGCACAAAGTGATCCGCCATGCGAATGAGAAGCACGCGGTCCGGCAGCTCCTCGCCCCCAAAAGGGCCCTGGTCAGCCCCCAGCCGCCGAGCATGCAGACCACAAAACAGAGGGCGGCACACAAAACAGGGGGCAGCATTCCATATACGCTTCTATATTACTCCTCCTCCTCCTGGTTTCTGCCCTGTGTCCCCCTCATTGGCTGTAGCTTGTTGTTGAGCTTGTTGCCGGTCACAACACTTTTCACACTACAATATTTGGACTCTCCAACAGATCTGGATATTCAGTTCACAAATAGCAATTGTTGCTCACAGGAGTGAGCTCCAATTTTACTCTTATCAGTTGCTTTTGTCAGCGATCTCCAAAAGCTGTCTGCAAGTGGAAAATCAGGTAGCCACAATCGTGTAGTTTGAACTCGTCTTTACTGACACTACTTGGTTCAGTAGGCTTACCTTCCAAGATGATTCCTCCAAGACCTTTGAAGCATCCAGCACTCTTGGAAATGAGACCCAAGGGAAACAGCTCCCACTGGTCCTACATTTTCGTTTGACCTAATCTTCACAATTATTTCCAGATAAAATGAATTTTTATCACTGAAATGATAGACAGGACTGCTTTCAAAGGGGCTTACTGCTGTGTTCAAAGCAATGAAAATTTTTTTTGAAAGAGGCTGAAAATCATTGAAAATCCAGCTACAAACTTTTGCCAATTTTGTTTTTCAAAAATATTACCAGTATTGTTTGTTTGGCCACCCTACTTTTAATAAATTTGAGGAACTTGACTGACCCATTGGGTACCCAATTTCCCATGGGAAACTTTTTGTGGGGACCGCTGTCTCACTAGCTGGTCTTCCATGAAGATACAGAACTCAATTAGGAAACCATCTGAAAGAGCAACCTTAGCAGTCCCTAAAAGGGTTCTTGGTTGCTCTCTCATCACACCTAGCAACCTTGGAAATGATTGAGAGGTGACGCCAGGGGTCAAATGGTAATCTGGCATACTAGGCATTTTCCAGGTGGTCTGGAGCACCTTGGGGCCATTCTAATTAAAAAAAAAAAGTTTTTTTATAAAACAATATGTTCGCGGCTCGCCCAGAAAGCAGGGACAGTGGCCCATTGGTTCATTTTCTATACTGACACTGTGCTGGCCCAATCACATCTCTTACTAGCCCCCCCCCCCCGTACTCTATTTCTCATCATTCTCATTCTCATCATCATCATCTCATCATTTCTCATGACTCAGAGCTCAGCGCGATCAGAGTGATTTTTAACAGGGAGACTTTGTCAGTCACTCTCTTACACCCCCGCCCCCACCTGCTGGGACACCTGGGCCAAAATTTCCAGGGCCAATTTTTTGTCCGAGTCCTTCCCTGGGTGATGCCAAACATCAACAGGAAGTTGAAACAGCTATTGGGTAAGTCTTTGTTGTTCTTTATTTTGGGATGAATCTGGCATTTAAAATAGTTTGACCAATCAGCGTTTTCAGAGCTACAACCTCCACCCCCAATGATTACTTTTCCCTGGAAAGAACCACCTCGTTTGTGGGACTTTTTTTGGGGGGGCCAGAAACCATTCAAGTGGAACCAATTCCGAAGTACCGATTCCTATTTCCAATTCTTACATACCATGAAATGAGGGGTGAGGGTTTGTCTTCGGACAAACCCGTCCCACCCCTTGATGACCATGGCTGTTTTCGAGAGTATTCATCCTGTTGTTGGTACCATTAGCATTTGAAGTCAGGGTGCAGTTATTGTGCTCCTGGAAGACTAGGCAAGTGTGCGGTCTAAAGGGATCATGCAGAACGCACACACGTACACATTCAAACATAACCACACAGCTGAGCACTTCAACCAGTTAAGTTCCCTTACAGGTCATTTATTCTACCAGCACTTAAGGTTTCACTACATTTGTTCAACATTTTACAAACATAACCTTGCTGGCTCTTTTGTCTCCACTTTACTCCTATGTTCTCCTATGTTTACTCAAATTGTATTAAAAATTTTGAAAGAAAGAACCAAAATTGTTCGCCATGATCAGGTAAACGGTCAGTAATGTCAAATGTTTGTGCTCACAATTTGGTCAAGATTCAAGATTCAAAAAGGTTTATTCGTCACATACATATACATTCTTTCATACATACAGTATATGCAGTGAAATGTAATGTCCCGGACAAAAACATTGTATTTGATAATTGAGCAGAGGTCAAGTCACAGGGAACGTCACTTATTAAACATATTTCACTTCAAGAAAAACCAATAGCCAATTCACCTTTCTCTTTTTTCAGACATTTTCTCAAAGCAGAGCGGAAAAATCTCTCTCTCTCTCTCTCTCTCTCTCTCTCTCTCTCTCTCTCTCTCTCTCTCTCTCCCTCCGCTATTATGTGGAATAAGGTCAAAGGCGACTAAGCGCATCTGCGGGTGGTCCCAAAACAGCAACAATAACAAGATATGAAACGTACAGTTGCCCTGGACACTGCTGGCCCCCCTGTTGCAGTTAACCCACCCACTCACGTACGCATGTGCAAATACACACAAACACACACACACACGCTTGTGAAAAAATACTCTACAGAGAGGATGCTTTCAAAAATAATTCCATGAATAGTTTTGTTTTTAATTATCAATTAACAAAATGCAAAGTGTGGTAAACAGAAAAAAACGTAATCAAATCAATATTTGGTTTGATCACCCTTTGCCTTTAGAACAGCAACAATTATTTGACGTTGTTCCAAGAATCTTGGAGAACTTGCCACAGTTCTGTTGCGGATTTAGGCTCAGGTCTCATTTGCATCTGTCTCTTCCTCCAATCCCAGACTGACTGGGAGATGTTGAGATCAGGGCTCTGTGGGGGTCATCCAGCCTGTTGCAGGACTCCTTGTTCTTCTTTTCGCTGAAGATAGTTCTTTATGACTCTATACATACGCTGTATGTTTGGGGTTGTTGTCATGCTACAGACATTGACTAAATCAGAAGATATAAAACGACTGTCGAAGACAAATGTTGTTATGAAAAACTGAAAGTGCCTAAAACCTTTGCACAATACTGTACATTAGGTATGTATACTGTACAGCTATCTATCTCAGTGTGTATCAACCAATGAGCTCTGCAAGCTAAATTCTGGCAAAATTATATATTTTTGTGTAATGCCAAGTATAACTCAGTCACATTCAATATGAATTATAGCAAAGACCTAGTTGGAGTGACTCCCGACTCCTGAGTCTTTAAAAAAAGTTGTTGACAATGAATGAATCGTTCACAAATCTTGCATCACTTACTATTAGTAGTCCATAACAATTAGCACAGCGCAGTGTTAGTGATGTTATAAAATAAGCTCATCCATTGAACTATCTGCTTGTGTGCCGGTGTCTGCCACAGCTCTCGTTAGCAGCTGACGCAGGATAATTTGCCACAAATCTCCCGACCCCCCCACCCAACCACCCACCCACTCCACAAGATGCAGATAAAGATGCGATTAGTGCTCTCTCTCTCTCTCTCTCTCTCTCTCTCTCTCTCTCTCTCTCTCGCTCTCACACTCTCTCTCTCTCTCTCGCTCTCACACTCTCTCTCTCTCTCTCTCTCTCTCTCTCTCTCTCTCTCTCTCTCTCTCGCTCTCACACTCTCTCTCTCTCTCTCTCGCTCTCACACTCTCTCTCTCTCTCGCTCTCTTGCTCTCGCTCTCGCTCTCATGTCACAAACAATAAAACCACCATTTCCGCATCCAACTCTCATACCATGCACTGGGAATTCATCAACGCCATCTATCCTGCATTACGTTACAATTTGGGGTCCAATTACAAGGTATCCGTATGGGTTTCTATGTCATGTTTAATCTGC
The DNA here is from genome assembly GCF_960531495.2 of Zeus faber. Taxonomy (NCBI): domain Eukaryota; kingdom Metazoa; phylum Chordata; class Actinopteri; order Zeiformes; family Zeidae; genus Zeus; species Zeus faber. Next base: position 5,225,407 of record NC_137199.1, on the reverse strand, counting down.
TCGCCTCGCCCCCACCCACCTCACCTTACATCCCCATCTGGCTGCTCATGAAAACGTTTGTAATGTGCTCAGATGGGCTTCGGGCCACCAACTTAGCCGGAACGCTCTATTCTTCTGAGTGGGCCCCGCTCCCGTCTCAGAGGGCAAGAGTAGCCATTCCTGGCCGAGGGAGATGGATAGAGAAGGATTCCAGGCATCCTTTTTTCATCCTGGTGGTCTGAGAGGTTTTTTTGTTTTTTTTTCGCTTTTCCTCAAGGGGGGAGAGGCTAGCACATCTCCATCTGCCTGTCCCTCTTCCTGTGTCTGTCTTTCTCTCTCTCTCTCTCGCTCTCTCTCTCTCTCTCTCTCTCTATCAGTCTCTGTCCCTCTCCTTCTGTCTCGAGGGGGGGTGTGTCAGGAGTCATCTGGCATGACAGAATGACGGGTGTCACTGGCTGTGTGTGTGTGTGTGTGTGTGTGTGTGTGTGTGTGTGTGTGTGTGTGTGTGTGTGTGTGTGTGTGTGGAGCCCACCTTGAGATTGGCAGTATCACTTTTACGGTTGGGCATGCACATGCATGCATATTGCACAGCACACACACACACACACACACACACACACACACACACACACACACATACGCCAATGTATAGACACTGGAATAGGGTCCAAAATAGACAAAAATGCTAAAATATCACTGCATTATTTTTTTAAAAACTACCATTAGCAATACATTATTGTGACTACAGCAGAAATATTTCAAATTGCAAATTTCATATGTAAATTCTGACAACGCAGACCAATTAACATCTAGTAACACATGCATGTCGTTTTTCACCCATACCGTCTTTTCATTTTTAGGTTCATAATAATACAATATTACCTATGGAGCGATTGCGTCAAGATGCATAAAAAGATGGCGCAGAATTGTAGTTTTTGTAGTTGGCTAGAGTTAGGGTTACTGTTAGGGTTTCAAAGGTTTATTAATAATTGCCTAAATACTATGCAAAGTATTTAATACTTTTTTTTCGCTCCTGTAGAAGCCATAAGTCCGTTTGATATCAACCTTATTTGAAGAAAATCATGTTTTATTCTCGATGTCATGGAGAAGTACGACACTACCCATAATCCTGAGTGTAACAGCGATGTCCCTGATTAGCAGAACTCGCGGTTACTATGGAAAAATTAACCGCACTGGCTGATCGGCACATTCAAATTTCAGCACATACGCTGACATTTATATCCAGTAAAACTGTATCTATGAATGAATGAAATTCATACAGAGGGTATGACCCTATATCCCTATTTTCACCCAACCTTGAATTTAATAGACCATTCAATTGAGAGAATGCAAAACCAGCATCCCGCTTTTATTCCATGCTCATCAGAACAAAATTGAAACCCATGCATTAAAAATTTTAATATATCCATGGTCCCCCATCGACACCAGACGCCCCCTCGCGGTGGCGTACTTTCGTCAGGTTAGTTTTCATTTTAGTGTACGTATCTGTACCCCCCCCCCTTCTCCATACCCCACCCCCCCTTCTAAACTCGAAGAAAGGCTCCCTATTCAAATGAATTGGTTTCAATTTTGTGATGTGTAGCACGAAAAAGTCCGAAAAATGTGCTCCGGGACATGTTTCATTGATAAATCTTCGTGACTATGAGCATGAAAAAGCTTTGAGACTGGGTTGCACACACACACACACACACACACACACACACACACACACACACACACACACACACACACACACACGCACACACACACACACACACACACACACACAAAACCAGCTTGATACACTTGAAAGGGAGAACACAAATCCACATCGTTATAATGTCATTTTTGGTTCACGGAGAGTGGAAATTGTGTTTCCCCGAGTTTCTGTGTTTTCCAGGCAAAAACAGATGAGTTGTCCGATGACAAAGCCCTGTCCTCTATAAACTTTCCATCTGGGAGTCCATCAGGGCCATCCCCCCCAGTAGCACTTGGATGCAAGAAGGCTCTTAAGGCCATGGGCATAATGCGGGACGAGAGCCGCCACAAGGGAGAGACCTCCATTCATATCTTTTCACGTTGCAAGATGACAGCGTAATTCCATGTCAGGGGCAGCGCCTTTCATTTTCTGCTCCTTTCATTTTCGATTGATTTTTATTTGCTTTAAAGCTTTATGGGGAGCTTTTTTTTCTAGGAAAGGCAACTTTTAGGCTACCATTTGTGGATTTGAATTGGTTTGTTCTGGCAATATTAAGCCATAAGAGAAAAAAAAAAAACTTTTTCCTAGGGATTCAACGGTACATCGTATATTATCGAACCGTTCGGTACGCCCCCATATGGTTCAATATGCACACGTGAACCGCGGTATTACATATCATGGTAGAAGTCCACCGGACGCGTTGATGCAGTCAAGTGCGGCTTCCTATTGAATCCACTGTTGGAGCTCAACAGTCGTGCGTGCCGCTGCACAGCATTTCCCTAGTTTGCCGCGTGAGGTCTATTTTTTGTTTTTCAACTGCACACAGCTACGCAGCCTTTTCAATAGAAACACAAGATTAAACTACATAGAAGTGTTTTTGAAAAGAGTGTGATCAATCAAGGTGTACTGTTGGTAAATAATGGGATGGCCATGGCCCTCTTTATTATGAACTTCTCTTGAAGATTCTTTTTGAACGGCTCTTTTTTATGAACAAAGTGAACTGAGTCCCGCTGGGTGATGTGCCCTTCTTTTATTTGTTTGTCAAGTTTTACAGTTTAATTTTTTGTTGTTGCCATGTCTGGCCGCCGGCAAATGTTTTCTCTTCCGTTGAAGAGATTGCCAAAGCTCCTTCCTCCGAGGAGAAAGCTGAAAAGGAGCGCATCAACTCTCAGGCCAGGTTTACCAAGCGAAAGCACACACGCTGACTGACTATGAGGTTTCATTTCGATAAGTTATTTACTATTGGTGATTTATTATTATTATTTATGTGTGAAAAACACTGTTTATACCTGTTTGTGGTGTGGGGATGGTGTAGTTTCAGCAGCCACACCTGTCCTGTGTCTAGGTAATTGGGGCCCACGATCAGTGCAGCTGCATATCTGTTGCTCGTTGGTTGGTCGAACAAGCAACAGGAAAACCGCCATCCCCCCACACACACAGGAGAGGAGCCCTTGTTATAACACGTGTCCATCTGCTTCTGGGATTACTCAACCTCTGAGCCCACTCTCTTCAATAAACTTTCTGTCAAAAATCCCATTGTCTGTGTCTTTGTGCCGGAGGGCCCTGAAACTGTCACAATGCTCTACACAAAATAACTCACTATAGTACTGGCTTTATTTGTTTTACATTGTGAAACGTTTTTAAAGTATTACACATATATATATATATATATATATGCAGTATATATATATATATATATATATATATATATATATATATATATATATATATATATATATATATATATATATATATATATATATATATATATATGTAGTATATATATATATATATATATAAATATTAACGGAAATTAATATTTGAATTATCCACTCTCCTGGACACCTCCACTCCAATCAGATGAACTTACGCAAATTATTAATTAACACGCCAATGAGCTTGAACACCTCTCTTCCCCCTCCCCCCACAGTCATACACACAGAGTGTTACACTAGTTATTTATGGGAGACTACTTTAAAAACCTTTCTGACACCTTTTCACTTTTTAAATATTTTTTTTCTTTAATTTAAAGATACTGTACCGTTACCATGGCCCCAAAATCATGATAGATAGCGAACTGTGAGCCTCTGTATCGTTGCATGTCATTGGGTTGGACTTGGGCGCAACTTGTGACTATACACACAAAAAAACAAAATCTGAATGTGTCTTGAACAAGATACAAGCAAAAACACAAAGAAAAGAGTGTCTGGTGTTCAACGTTGTTTGTAGGGAAGTGTCCGCCAGTGTAGTTGTTTTTCTGAAGTATACTGCCTACATAGTGGAATCGGTAACCAACAAATAACTATGACCGGGGGTTCGATCTCCCCTAAAACTTTGCTTAGATGGAAACCCTGACCAGTGAGATGTTACTCAGGCCAAACTTTTGGCAATCTCGGGGAGAAACGTAAAAGCCTAAAATAGATGAAGAAATTCGATTTTTATTCCGTGTAAACCATCAGTGGTCTACCTTGACTGAGGTCATATCTTACTCTAACTATCCATTTGCCATCATGTGATAATCAAGCGTGTTCTGGTTAGCCCATAAGATCCACACCGATCAAAAGTGTAGAACTAAACTGTGCTGAACGGTGCCTGGTGGACACTAATACCTCTGCGCTCTAGTTTATTAGATTTACAGGTAAAGAATGTCAAAATGGTGATGTGAAAGAGAAAGATAATGCCACGTAGCATTTGATCACACTAATTGCAATGTCAATTGGTGGAAAAGTTCGTCAAGATACTGAAGAATGCAGTTACGCTAGTAGCATTGCTACTTGTCATGAGATGCTCCCCAATAATGGTGCTGAGGTCTGTAAAGGATGGGATAGCAATTTTATTTATCCCAGATACCATCCCCAATATGCTACAAGAAGATGCCATGCATATCAGCACAGAATAATACCTATAGTCAATTTTAACAATTATCTTGAAATGCATAATGGTGTGGGCTTAATAGAAACCCAATAGAATACCCAATAGATACCCAATAATATTAATAAGTTTTGCAGAATTCAAGGTCAGCATGGAGACCTGAAGCTTTTTCCATCCCATCATTATCCATTCTCTTGGGGGTTAGTGATTACACAGCTGGGCGCTACGGCCCTTATGTCCCTCGTGGGCCGGGCCACGGGGGACCCCTGATTACGCCAGCCGGCGTGCTGGGGAGACTGTGCAGGTCTCAGGGGAGGAGGCTATCAAAAAATCTAAAGTACTTTCCGGCGAAACCCATTGATACTAATGGCCCAGCAGAGACCGGATGGCTAACGTCATCTGCTTCCTGTATTTCTCTCCACGCCCCACTTCCATCTCTCTTACTATCCATCCATCCCTCTTTTATAGAACATAAGAAACTTTAAAGCCACTGCTTCTTAGAGTTGGGTGTGCAACATGTGTCCGGGGGATCCATTTCATAATGATTGAGAGACGATGTGTCACTGTTTGAATGCCCAGAATATGAATTATATTACACGATTTTAAAGGTTGATTTGGCCAGGACACTCCAGGGTAGTCGTGCTGTAGAATCATTGCTGTCATCAATATGTGTGAGTGAAACACTCAAATCTGTCTCTATACCATCCAAATTGGCCAGGTCACGATTCAGTGCAACATGTTTGATTTTATCCGGGCTAGTCTTTCCAAAATCCTTTGCTGTGTGCTTGTCAACGTGTCAAATCCCAATGGCAATTTTCAACAGTACTGAGATTGTGTGCCTGCATGATAGCAAAGTCAAACAAAGCGGCAAGTGGGCGAGTGTGGACTTCTGAAATGGAGGAGCGACTTGTGGAATTGTGGCACACTCATGAGGGCCTAATTAGTGTATAATGTCAGCGCTGCAAGTTCGCTGCACAAACAACCACAGAAGTGTGCTGTATGGCATCCATAGTTGTTTCAGTGTCAAAATATTGCGAGATATTTTGCCTCTTGAAGACACTTTCTTGTGAGTGCTGGAGTAAACTCTGTCCGTCTGGTCTCTGTCTTTAGTTATATGCTCCTCAAAGACAGTTGCTCAATCTTTTCATTGTTTCATTGTTGTTCACGATTGAAAAAAAAAATGTAATGTGAACGAGGCTTGAGTCATATTTATTTGCCACAAGGTGCAGTTCAATGTGATATTTTTGTTCTGGCTGAAAAGTGTTTCCCTCGCCATAAAAGGTTGGTTGTTGTAGACTATGTGTCTGTGTGGGAGTGTGCAATTCATCAAAGTCGAACCTGGACAGGATAACACTGGTAGGTGGTGGTAGGATGCGCCGTGGCCTCTTAAGTCCAGGCAGCCGGTTTCAAATCTCAACTCAAGTCCCGGCTGCTTTACATGTACTCCAGACTTTGTGAATTTGCAATCATTTGAGGCATTTCCCTACCTCCCCCACAGTCAACAGAGGCCATGTCGACACTAATTTTACATTAATAATGTTTTCCCACTCTGGTTAAATTTGAAAACAGCACTTTTAGTGTAGAGAGGCAAGACAGAGGAAAGCAGTGACGGCTACGGTTAGGGTTAGATTGAGGCTGTAGCACATGACAGTGTCTACAATGTTAAACTTATGTTATTCTAAAAGTTTATTAGAGCAAAATTGCACAAAACCAAACAAAATTGCACAACTGTTAGAATGTGAAATGCTGATCCAGAGATGTATGTATGTATGCATGTATGTCTATCTATCTATCTAAACGTGTATGCATATTGCATATTGCATATCGCAAATGCATATTTTATATCTTATTTTCATCATCTCTTTTTTGACTTTCATGTCACTCTCTGTCAACCTCTGCTACTGTCACACCTGAATTTCCCTCTCCAAAGATCAATAGTGTTATCTTTTCCTATTTAAGATGGTTGGCAAAGTATTAAAACAACAAAAGCCTGTCTTTTTTTTTGTCACCAGATTGACTCTATTGCACTCGTGACATTTTGATGTTTGCGCTTGTCAACAAAACGGCTTGGAAAACGCTGGAAACATGTTATGTAGAAATGAGAAATGAGAGAATGAATCAACCTGCCAAAACATTTTCCGTACATTTTGGGGATTTCACTGTGGACTGCAAACTTTTCTTAAGAAACGAGTGTTTAGCAGAAGAAGGAAGCTCACAGATGAACAAACAAGAGGTGAAAATTTGGCGTCAGGAACTGACGTGCAATGAAAGGTTCGACTTTTGTTTGAGATTCGGTCCTTGACAGACCACTCAGTCAAAACAGTTGTTCGATTTTTGATTTGGAACAATGATTTGATCGTAGGAATCAATCAGTTCTGTCACAATTATCTATTTAGAACAAAGCAAACTGTCGATTCCAAAAAATATAAAAATATTTTGTGTGGACATTTAAGGGTGAAAAAAAAGTTGACTTCTGTTAAAATGACTTGTTTTGGTGGGAAGCAAAAGTGTCAGTGGCATTCGAGATGAATTATGCCAAATGCCTCTGTAAATATTTTAAGTTTGTGAGTCGGCGACGCACGAGTGTGCCAGAGTGACTCCCGACTCCTCAGTCTTTCAAAATATATAATTCCCTGTGAACGAATCGTTTGCGAATCATTCATCATTAAAACTAACCGTGAGAGGGACAGAGAGAGAGAGAATGGAAATATGTCAGATGGATTAACCAAAAATGCAGGCGATAACTGGTCGCATATAGAGTCACAATCCAAGCTGACAATCGGGAGAGCAGCCATAAAAAAGGACAGGTGTGACAAGTGTTTTAAAGGTGTCTGAGCATGGGGCGATTGATTATAGAGGAAAAGGAAAAAGTGTCCCTGTCCCTGTCCCAGCCTGTCTTCTACTTTGTATATTACCTTGTGTGTTACCTTATGTATTTTGTGTGTGTGTTACTTTGTGTTACCGTGTGCAAGTGGATGTTTGTGTAGGTTTGAGTGTGTTACGTTGTGTGTGTTACCTTTTGTGTGTTACTGTGAGTGTGTGTGTAACTTTATGTGCGTATGTGATACGTTGTGTGTTATTGTTCAAGATTCAAGATTCAAGATTCAAGATTTTTATTTGTCACATACATATATATACTTCCATACATATATGCAGTGAAATGTAATGCAACGCACCCGGTGATAGCACACAATAAGTCCTAGGAAAAAGTACAAAAATAAAATAAAATAAAAAGTAGAAAATGCCTTTCTAATAGACCGACTAACTGACTCCTAAAACGTAATACAGTAAGTGGAATACTTATAGAATAAGATAAAAAATATATAGAATAAAATACAATAAAAAATAAATTGAAATAAAATGGAATAGGTTGAAGGAATATGGCTATGTATATACAGATATGTGCATTTAAAGTGGCATGTGAATTAAAGTGGCATGTGAATGTGAATAGTGTGAGGTAGTGTTTGGGATAATACAGCACAGTATACAACAGTACGGCGCAGCAATACGGCATCACGAACAACCCTGAACAGTGACACAGTATGCGGTACAGTATGCTACATACAGTACAGTAGGTAGTGGAGCCTAATGCATGGCTCAGTTAGGACCCCTGGTGAGGTCAGCGTTGACAGTTCTGATGGCTTGAGGGAAGAAACTCCGTCTCAGTCTCTCTGTTCTCGCTGCGTGACTGCGGAGGCGCTTGCCTGACCGCAGCAGCTGAAACAGTCCGTTGTTGGGGTGATGAGGATCCTTCATGATCCTACGGGCTCTGCTACTACACCTCCTGGTGTATAACTCCTGCAAGGGGGGGAGGGTAGTTCCAGTGGTACGTTCAGCTGAACGCACCACCCTCTGCAGGGCCCGCCTGTCCTGGGCAGTACAGTTCCCAAACCAGGCAGTGATGTTGCCTGTCAGGATGCTCTCCACTGCTCCAGAGTAGAAGGACTTGAGGATCCTCACCGAGACCCGGAATTTCCTCAGCTGCCTGAGGTGGTAGAGACGCTGCCTCGCCTTTCTCACCAGAGTGTCTGTGTGAACAGTCCATGTTAAGTCCTCTGTGATGTGGACTCCCAGATATCTGAAGCTGCTCACCCTATCGACAGAAGTCCCATTAATCCACAAGGGCGCGTGCGTCCTCGATTGTGATCCACGCCTAAAGTCCACAATCAGCTCCTTGGTTTTGCTGACGTTCAGGTGTAGGCTGTTGTCCTGGCACCAGAGTGACAGGTCAGCCACCTCCTCGCGGTAGGCCTTCTCATCGCAGTCGGTGATCAGGCCCACGACCACGGTGTCGTCAGCAAACTTGATGATGGTGTTGGAGCTGGACCTGGCCACACAGTCATGTGTGTACAGGGAGTACAGTAGGGGGCTGAGGACGCAGCCCTGGGGGGATCCTGTATTCAGGGTGAGGGAGCTTGACATGTACTTCCCCACCTTGACCACCTGGGGGCGGCCTGTGAGGAAGTCCAGGATCCAGGTGCACAGCGGAGCATTCAATCCTAGCTCTAACAACTTGACAGCCAGTCTGGTGGGGACTATGGTGTTGAAAGCTGAACTATAATCAATGAACAGCATTCTCACATAGGCCCCCTTCTGGCCATCCAGGTGCGTGAGCGTGGTGTGCAGTACCTGGGAGACCGCGTCATCCGTGGATCTGTTCTGCCGGTACGCGAACTGCAACGGGTCCAAGGTGCGGGGGAGGGAGGCGCAGATGTAATCCTTAATCAGCCTCTCGAAACACTTCATGACCACCGAGGTGAGGGCCACCGGACGGTAGTCATTCAGGCAGGTTGGAGAGGCGATCTTCGGGACAGGAACGACGGTGGACCTCTTGAAGCAGGACGGGACCACTGATTCAGCCAGGGAGGTGTTGAATATTGTGGTGAACACCGGAGCTAGCTGGTTAGCACAGGTCTTCAGTACTCGTCCAGATATGCCATCTGGGCCCGCAGCTTTCCTGGTGTTCACCCGCATCAGAGCCCTCCTGACCTCGTGCGTGTTTGTTACTTTGTGTGTTACTGTGTGTACGTGTGTTACTTAATGTTACTGTGTGTGTGTTACTTTGTGCATGTGTGTTCCTTTGTGTGGTACTGTGTGTATATGACTGTGTATGTTACTTTGTGTGTTTCTTTGTGTATGTTTGTGTGTTACTGTGTGTTACCTTGTGTGTTTTGTGTGTGTGCTACTTTGTGTGTTACTGTGAGTGTGTTACGTTGTGTTTCTGTGTATTACTGTGTGTGTGTTGCTTTGTGTGTTACGTTGTGTGCGTGTTTTGTTTTGTGTGTGTAAGTTACCTTGTGTGTTACTGTGTGTGTGTGTTACTTTTTGTGAGTATTACTGTGTGTGTTACTTTGTGTGTTACTGTGTGTGCGTGTGTTACTTTGTGTGTTACTGTGTGTGTTTGTAGTAGCCTGTGCGTGTATCTCAGCGATGCATGAATAATACATATTAAAGTTATTTTACGTGTGTGTGTGTTTGTGTGTGTGTGTGTGTGTGTGTGTGTGTGTGTGTGTGTGTGTGTGTTGTTTTCTGATGTGTATTCTCCATCATTAGCAGGTAGATAGAGTCTGGCAGTGAGGAATGGTGTGAGACAACACACCACCAATGCCTGGACTGAGGATATACACCGATCAGCCACAACATTAAAACCACTGACAGGTGATGTGTATAACACTGCTCATCTCGTTCCAATGGCACCTGTCAAAAGGTGGGATATATTCGGCAGCAAGTGAAAAGTCAGTTCTTGAAGTTGATGTGTGGGAAGCAGGAAAAAACGGGCAAGCGTAGGGATCTGAGCGACTTTGTCAAGGGTCAAATTGTGATGGCTAGACGACTGGGTCAGACCATCTACAAAAGGGAATCTCTTGTGAGGTGTTCCCAGTATACAGTGGTTAGTACCTACCAAAAGTAGTCCAAGGAAGGACAACCAGTGAACCAGCAACAGGATCATGGGCGCCCATGGGCTCATTGATGTGTGTGGGGAGCGAATTGTAGCCCATCTGGTCCGATCCCACAGAAGACCTTCTGTAGAGCAAATTGCTAAAAAAGTTGCTGGCTATGATAGAAAGGTGTCAGAACACAGTGTATCACAGTATGGGGCTGCGTAGCCGCAGACCAGTCAGAGTTCCCATGCTGACCCCTGTCCAGCTCCTAGAATGGGCATGTGAGCATCAGAACTGTACCATGGAGCAATGGAAGAAGGTGGCCTGGTCTGACGCCATTAGACGCAGGTCGGGTAACAATGTCACCGAGCATTTCTGACGCGCTCCTTTCCCTGCGTCTGAATATGTCAGCCAGATCAGGGTCAATTACACACCGTTGAAGACAGATTGCTCTGGCACCGACTCCCAATCGGCCGCGAGGGAGTTGTGAAGGGCGCTTTGCATGGAGAGGAAGAAGGGGAGGGGCGTGGAAAATAAAGATGAGACAAGCAAATGTCTTTGATTTGGAGTGTGGAGTGATGTGTATACACACACATTGACAGGTGTTGAGGAACGGAACGGTCGTTGCTGGTCTTCTCCAGGCCTGGTTTACAGCCAAAAAAAAAAGTGTGATTTAAATGAAAGAATTAGACATGTCCCCTGACTGGAGGTTCAAGTGAATACCAGGGGAAAAATTTGTTTGAGATAGAGCGATGGATGTAACCAGTCTCTGTGGAAGCGTAGTGGTGTTGAATACCGGCTCTTTGGGTCTGAAGGAAATCAAAGAGGAGATACAGGACGGACACTACACACTTGACTAATCTATCCATCTATCTATCTATCTATCTATCTATCTATCTATCTATCTATCTATCTATCCAGAGCTAGTGATACTCATAGTACCATTGTTATACGAATAGTCAAGCAACTAAAATGAACTAAAAATAACCACGGCTCTACGTACTGCAGTACAGCCAAACGTTTGACTGCTCTCACGATGGGAATTTCATGGAAGTCCTCAAAGTTATCAGTGAGTTTGATCACTCCATGAAAAATATGTCAACATCGGCAAGTGAAGCCCTTCAATGCCTTTCTTATTAATTTACAAATCTGTGGGTGATGCGCGTGTCCACCCCGCAACATAACCCCGTGGTTTTAACGCCACTCTTATTTAAATCATGGCTAGCTTTGCCAGCTACAATTTTAAAGTACAGTAGCTCCGCGACACCGATATTTACCATATTCATTATTCCCAAAAAGAAAAGGAAAGCAGCGGGAGTGGCTCAGGTGCTTCTAATCCTCTAGCTCTCAGGTGTTTAAAATCCACCCAGCCCCACCGCTCCGCTCCGTCCCCTCCAGGCGTCCCACTCTCGCTGCGGTGATTTGATTCCATGTCCCTTCCGCCTGGCCTCAAATTTAATTACCTCTCGCACCCCCCCTTTCCCACTTCACCCCTTCGTATGCAGGCGACACGCGGGGATATCAATACAGATCGCTGAGGCCATAATTACAATGTAATGCTTTTAACGGAACAGCCGCCGAATGAGCCATTATCAATATTTATGCCGCTTCAGATTTCATAAGTGTCTTGTTTTAAGGTCACGACAGGTTGGGGTTGTGGAGGTGGTGCATTATGCAGATTTATGGGTTGTGATGAAACAATCATAGCGGAATAGCTCGCTAACCTCGGTCGCTATAGTCGCTCCCTCCATGTTGGCAACAACAACAACGACAATGACATCAAAAAGACATCAGATTCGACACTGAACAAATGTGTGTCATTGGAGTAAGACCTAAGTATGTAAGGGTGTAAGAACAGCAGAGTAAGTACTCATGAGGTTCTATTTCCACTTCTCTTTACCCCCTCCGAAAATAATTATCAAGCTCTCATAATTCTATGGATTTCTACATACATTCCTATGGAAGGTATGGTCAACTCAGGTCAAGTCAAGTTGATCTACACAGCCCACAGTACAGTCTCAAAGGGCCTCTTGAGAATTGGCCACAGAAGGAGGAATCCCCCTCCAGGATGACCAGGCTGCAGTGGAACGGGCTGCTTCTGAGTGTCACCCAGCTGAGATGCGGCGTCAGCGGACGTAATGTTGGCCGAGTCCGGCCATACCCGGCGGCACCCGGCGGATTTAGATTTTCCCAGGCTTGTCTAGGCGAATTGGGTGGGGGGTCTGGGGCATGACCCTACTCACCTGACATTGACCAATTGACCTATCGGTCAGACAGAAGACAGAAGACCGCCCAGCTTACAAGAATAGGAAAGGAAGGAATTACTACCATAATAAAATATAATTATGGCGGACCATGGGGCGTGGTCAAGCACCGGCTGCAGACGACAGCACGACTCTCTTTCCCCCGGCCGCCAAGCTGGGCGGCACTCTGGTCAGGGAGCATTCCTAATGTTTGTCTGTCTTGCAGAGGGGATCGGCGCATGAGCTCATCAGCCAGCCAGGAGCCAGAGCGGATCACCATTCCTCCTGCGCCCAAAATTATAATCATCATCATTATTATTATTATTTATTATTTATACTTCTGGGCAGCGAGCCTTTTTGTTCCTCTGTGTGATAAAGACTTTCGCCATGTTGGCGCACCACAGCAAGAAAGACTCTCTCCCTAAAACCCTACCTGTGGGCAGAGACTCCCACAAGTGGCATCTGAACAGGGACTCCGGAAGGGCAGGGAGCCAAGTGAGAGGTGCCCCTGAGCCGATCTGCTGACTGCGGAAGCGCCTCGCGGAACTGGATGAGAAGCGGGACTTCCTCCGCTGCCAGCTGGAGCGCGTCCTTGCTGGCGTGAGCTCCCTGGAGCACGCCGCGACCGGCTAGAGGACCATACAGGCGTCCGACCCCAGGACCCACGCGGATTCGTCGGATCCCCAAACCGGATAAGACCGCTGCGGTAGTGAACACACCAAGACTCAAGACTAAGAAGTAGGTAAAGCAGTTTTTGGGGCTGGCTGGGTACTATAGAAGGTTTATCAGAATGTCCAATTTGATAATGTCCAGCCCCTTGACCGACCAAACTTGAAATGGTGTTCCAGATCCGGTCCAGTGGTCAGAGCTGTGCCAGCAGGCATTTAACAGATTAAAGGCAGCTCTCTGTGGGGAGCCTGTACTGCATATCCCTAACTTTGCTCTTCCTTTCTGTCTGCAGACAGACGCGTCGGAAAGGGAGTTTGGTGTTGTTCTGTCCCAGGAGGTTGAGGGTGTGGACCAGCCAGTGCTGTACGTCAGCCGAAAGATTGCAGAGCGGGAGACGAGGTACAGCACCATAGAGAAGGAATGGTGAAGTTGGCTGTCGGCCAGACAGCTGCCGATGCAGACAGGAGGTGCAAGCTCCTATCCGGGGGTTGCTCAGCTGCCGCGGATCAGGCGAATCAACGGAGGGACTCCGCTGATTCGTCTGATCCTAAAACCGGAAGTAATATGCCAAGGGGACATGGTCAAGCCGCCACTGCAGACAGGCGGTGCAGGCTCCCATCCTGGGGCTGCTCAGCTGCTTTGGATCAGGGGAATCAATGGAGGGACTCCGCAGATTCTTTCGATCCTAAAACTGGAAGTAATATAGGGTTTTTTTGTCCCTGCCCTGAGGATCGGTGTGCTTGCGGGACGTGGTGCAGATCAGGTGAGACAAGCACGCCACCCAAGCCGCCGGACACTTCACGGCAGGAGCTCACCTAAGCACCAATCGAGCGGACGAATTCCATAATTGCCTCCTAGCATTTGATTTGTCGTTTTGGCACACGAGCCACCTTGTTTAAATCCTGAGAATGAATACATGCCAACCAATTTTGCCACCCAGAGATTATGCACAATAGTTACTAAATCGAACATAATATCTAACCTAATTCCTACCAAGCTAACTAACTGAAACTAACTGAGGTAACAATTGAATGTTCTACAAAACCTATATAGTGATAGTGATACAAGCATTAAGCTCTCCTGTAATTGTATTATTGTTATTATACTATTTCTTTCTAACCATATCAGGGTATGGTGTTGTGTAGTGTAGTGTATTAAATATCATTATACCTCTTTTTTCTTTGGTCATGAAGCAGGAATTCAGGCGGGTGATCAATCAGTGCGACTTGAGGTATTGCGCCTGTGGTGACACGGCATCCATTATGCCGTGTAATTTGACATTCAAACTCATTCACATTGAAATATGAAGTATTACATCTGAATTAAGCAGCCCCTCCTTGTCATACTCTACGTTCGCAAGATGCTTAATCAATGCTAATCTAATACTTTGGGGTGCGTTCGAATGAAACATGGTCCCATCGTCCCAGGAGTCGATGAAGTTCAAATTACCGCAGCTCTTTTGGGGTGAATGTGATCAGAACGTGGAATAGAGGGGGAAAAAAAGATATTTGGAGGTAATATCTGACAAAAACAGTGATGAAAAGTTGGGCTCTTTTGGGAAATTTGGCTCTTTATGAGTGACTTGACAACTGAAGATTGGTTCAATTTTCAGACTTTATTTGATTTAGTTGTCACAAATTGGTTCAGGAGTGCTTATTTTGTTAACTATTTCTGAACAGCCAAATTCTTTATTTTAAATTGTTTGCTTCTTATTTTAATCTTTGTAAATAATTTTTTTTTCTGATACTTGAAAGTTGCTGGAGCTCAATGATTTCACGACACTGTACTTGGGGCGCATGCATTACTCAGCTCTAGGCTTTATCGTTTTGAGAGGTTTTGTGACAATTTTAGTGGTTAAATAGCAACTATAATCACGTTCATTTTCTTTCGTGAGCTATTTTACAGGAGGACAGGGCAAAAATACAGTAAAAAAGGCTTTTTTTTACATCTCAGCCGGTGACGTCATGGGGGGAGTTAGCAGGGTAGTAGTTAGTCAGCAGTTTAGTCAGTTTGTTTCACAGCAATTTGAAATGCTGGTGGTGATGGTGAAGTACTGTGTTATTCCTTCCCCGTAATGCCACGTTCAAGTTCGCAGGCAATGTCCGATTTTTAGGTGGCCGTGGCTAATTGTTTACAAAAATGAGTCCCGCTATAATTCTTCCTAATTCTAAGTTACAAAAAAAAGAATAATAATAATAATTCTTAAATCGAATCGCTACATAATTTCCCCACACATTAATTCACTGAGTATGCCAACCTGCTAGTTGCTCTTAAATGTAGATAGTGGTGCCACAAATAATTGTAGTCGCTACATATCAATGAAGCCACATGTATATGCATGCATACTGTATATGTATACATGTCTGTATCCATGTCACGCATGCATTCGTAGTCATGTTGGATTTTGTGTACGGGACAAAGGCGATCGATCGTTTATAGGAATCAATGTTGCATTTTCGGGGAGGGGGGTGTGATCGATCTCTCTCTCTCTCTCTCGCTCTCTCTCTCTCTCTCTCTCTCTCTCTGTCTCTGCTGAGTGAGGCAAATCATCCTCGCCCATCCTCTTCTCCTGCGTCGGCCAATTGAAAAGCCCCACGCCCTTTTAATCGCCGCGGAACAGGCAACCAAATTTAATAAAAGTGCTAACCCGCACAGAATCTGGTCAATTAGACAGGACAACCTTCCTGGGAGAGCGCCTGCTTCTATTTTCTATTTAAGGTTAATGCATGAAGTCCCCCGTGCCGCTTCCGCACGCATATTCATTTCTTTCTCTCTCTCTCTCTCTCTCTCTCTCTCACACACACACACACACACACACACACACACACACGCCCACGCACAAGCCCGTTCTCTCCAGATGCTGACACGAGACTTTCTTGCGGTTCATTTGATGTGTCGCTGAGGAGTCAAAGGTCCAGACGTCACTTTCATTACGAGAGACATTACAATTTACACACACACACTGGCCCGGCAGAATTAAGGGCCTGCGCATAATGAACTGCAGTTACGCTTCACGCTAATCTGCGAGACACTGCGAGTCACGGCAAACCCCGCGCTGCGCCGTTTTCAGAGTTCATCCCTCTGTCCTTCTCTCTTTCCATTTTTGGAATCTTTTCCCATTCTCTTTATTTTCTCCCCACACCACTGCCCCCCACACTCATCGGTCTCTCGCTCTCTCTCTCTCTCAGCAGCCACTTTGCATCCGCAAAAGATAACATCACAGAATTCAATTTCTTGCCGAGCTGCCTCCCTGGTATTTCCGAGTTGTGAGCTATGAGCCGTGGCTTATTTTTTAGGAATTGGGATCAGAGTGAAGAGAAGGGGAGGAGGAAGAAGAGTAGGATGGTCTACATCTTGCGCCCCCCCCCCTCCCCCTCCCCGACCTTGATAATACAGCAACAGAGAAAAACAAAATAGTTTGTTTTTTGATGCCCCTGGTGCCCCGCTGAAATAAAAGTTTGGTTTTAATAATCTTTTTACAGTGTGCACTATTTTTTTTCTCTCTGTTGATGTCTCCACCACGAGGCCGTTTGCATTCTACACACTTGTGCATGTGCAAGGTTGCGTCAATAATCAATAAAAGGGAATAGCAATATCTTTAAAGGTGATGAGGATTTCTGCGGTTCAGATCTAATTTTCTTCTTTCCCTTTTGAGATTAATTTTGTGTCGAACACTATTCAGATAATTTTTAAATAATATGCCTTCATATGTCTTTAGAGAAAATAGCTTATTCTCGGGATATTGTTCAGCAAATTAAGAAAGTGACTTTTTCAAAATAAAAGCAGTTTTTTTGATCATTGTTGACAATTCCAGACTACTTTCCTTATTTGAAGAACACAATTTTTTCAGACTGTTGAGCTATTTTAACGTGTTTTCACTGCATTTATTTATTTTCTATTTTACTCTGTTATTTTTTAATTCTTCACTCTTTCCTTTAACTTTGTTTATCTATTTAACCAAAGAATTTTGGAAACCATTTTTTTGGATCTCAAAATGATAAGTTCTTCCTTTAATGTATTCTTTGATTTTATTTATTTATTTCCCGAAATATATATATATATATATATATATATATATATATATATATATATATATATATATATATTTTTTTTTGTTTTGTTTTGTTTTAATTTTCCTAAATGTATTTGTATTTTTTTTTTTTGTTCTTTGGACCTCAGTTTAAGATTTTTATTTTTTTTTCCCTAAATGTGTTTATTTAATTCATTGATTTATTTTCCCAAAATAAAAATTAAAAAAAAAAAACTGAAGGAAGGGAAGAAAGAAAGAAAGAAAGAAAGAAAGAAAGAAAGAAAGAAAGAAAGAAAAACTACAAAAACCACAAAGAACAGAGAGGACAGGTCGAGGTTTTTACCATTTTCTTTTGTTGTTTCAATTTTTTTATTAAAGCGCCGCTGCCCAATAGGTCATGCCACCCTCGGAGGTAAAGTAAAGAGCGGCGGAGAAGTTATGAAAACCTAATGATTTCCAATAGCAGGCTGAGGTCATCTGTGTTTAATTTCCAGGCTGATATGTGTATGGAAAATCCATGACGCGCATAATCACCTTCCCGGGTCTCGATGCCTTGGGGACACACATACACACCAGCCCCATTGATCTCGGTCGGCGGCGGCGGCGGCGTGTTCGCTTGCTCTCTCGATAATGAAAATAAAATAAAACAAAGTGCATGAATGACATCACACCTTCATCAGGTAGAGGGGGGGGGGCGGGGGGCAAACTGCGATCGATTGATGAGCCGTTTGGGGATCGTCAATTAATTTCATCCATTATCCCCCTCCGACGTAAAGATTTATGACGCGGTGCGGCAGAGCATCAGATCATATCAAAATTATGAAATTAATCGTGTTTATTTTTATTTTTTCATGGCTGTTCATTAATCATGACGGTGGATGAGTCGCGGCTAATTGCGCCGCCGCCATCGAGAGGGGATCTGTTTTCGCTAAATGCAAGGTGATCGGTTGGGAGGATATTTAGAATATATTATGATCATTTAGCCGAAGTGGGTTTTTTTTCACCCCACCCCCTGCCGATGATTAGCATAATAGATAAGTTAAATAGATAGTGCTGACGTAAACCAAATGGCTCCTTGTCATCTATCTTCCCCCTCCTGATCTTGTGTGTGAATCTTAATGAATGCCGCCCCCCTCAAGAAAAAATAAAAACAAAAACTGAAGTTTTGTTTAGTTTGCCAACAGCGTTCTGTTTATTTGCAGCCACTGGCATTGCAGTGATCCAGGAGAGTATTCAGTAAAGATAGCTATATAATTTCACATTCCAGGGTCAATGCAGCACATGCATCGACATTCAGGAACATTTTGGTCTTGCGCCTTTTCACATATGCCATGATAATGCCGGAATAGATGGGTCAAGGTACAGTCCAGCAGAAATCACCTGGTGCGGTCCCGCTCCGCACACACCTATGCCAGAGAGTGACCGACGGAGCTGCAGCGCACACGGAACGATGCACAGGAATAGCTCACTCACCTGCGCGCACAAAGAGGATGTACTGTATGTGGACATAGCACGCAAATAAAAATTAATTTGCCTATGAAATAAATCCTGAAATTTATGAACGAGGCAATAAGTATATAAATGAGTAAATATACGACCGACAGACTGGGCAGGGGTGCGCCAGGCGCAATAACCCTAACCCAATGTTATTAAATCAGTGTGACCATTTCCCACCTGGCCTAAACCTTCTGCAAATTCTACTTTTCCCTGTCCGCTCATTCCCTCTGCAGCTCCACGCAGCTCGATGCAGAATGACGTCATCTAACCTTCCTGGGCGTAAAAGACACATCTAGGGTCTGAGTGGCATTTTTAAGAAGAAAAATAATGAAATTTAAGAATATAAAGACCTAGAGACTGGATGTGTAGAGACTGGATGTGTTTCTTGCCTTTGCAGCCAAGTTCCACAGTTCAGATTGGACTCTTCACGAAAACCTTTTTTATATTTGTAGATTTTGTACTCATATTTTGTATTTGTACTTTTTGTGATTTTCCAATACCGTATTCAGCTCCACCACGACTTCGCATGCTCTTCCCAGCAATGTTACTGCCATCCTGAAATTTTCCCAGAAATGTTACTCGGTCTTGAGGCGGGTAATTGCCAGAAATGATGTGAATGGGGCTTAAGTATGTTGCTCATTGTAGTACTCAGTATGTCTTCTCTCAATTGAAAATATACATCCACAACTATCTTAATGACCGTAATATATGTATAATGTAAGTTGGAGGGGGGACCAAAGATCCCTCGAACGCCCCCTCCCTGATTCAAATTTGAACCGCAGTGCAACTACCAATGGAAGGGAGGATCTATTGTTGTTCATTTTTTATATTAATATATTTTTAAAAAGTCTCTTAATCTCCATAAATTGACCTGATCGTTGAACAGGAGATTATAATATTCAGATTTAGGAATAAACCCTTCTCTTTGGTTAAAATGTACACAACCAGATTTTGGAAAGAGGCTCGAAAGTTCAACCGACAAACTGCTCTTACATGTTGCCAGACGCTCTGCACCACTTTCCATCCATCCAGTGACAGACTGGGATCAAAAAATGGCCTTGGCATTTGCAACAGAGAGACCCTATTTTTAGACAAACCAAACTCAAATGTTAACATGAAAAGCTTGAGATAGCGATTACCGGATAAAACTGCAAGTGTCGAGCGGCAGCAATCCTGAGGGAAACTTTGGAGGGAACCAGCGACTAGATAGTTCCATTAGTCTTTCTAGTGCCTGCCTGCAACGCACAAATCTACACAACAGCACAAACACACAGCACCACTGACAGGTTGTGATCACTGTCACAGCACCTACTGTCACATACAGTAGATTATATACAACGAAAATGCTTAGAAAAATTGACACGGCGGCGATAAGTTCATCAAGTACTCACCACTATTTGAAGGGTATTCGAACAAGCCGTGCACTCTGGAAAGTCATCGACAATGTCCAACTTCTTCGCAGGGTCATTTTCAATTGACAACATGGCCAATCCACTCAATCCATCTTGCCCCATTGTGCTCCTCAGGAAGTTTTTAATTCGTTTTAGTTTGGAGAATGAGTGCTGTGCATTGTTGACAGGAAGACTCAGAAACTGTTGACAAGTGATTGATGATGACTATGGCAGATCCGTCTGTCATACACCACCCGAGTGGTATTTTCAGGGCCCTCCAACACAGAGACAGGCAATTGGATTGAAAAGTACCAGTTTTATTGTAGAGAGTGGGCAAGATGGAACAACAAGCCCAACTTACCGAGAGCATGCAGCACAGAATTAGTAAGTCTACCTCGGACAGATTGACAAACTCGATTGCAAAATGTATTGCTGTGGTCTACAGGCCAATTGCTATGGTAGAAGACAAGGGGTTAATGGAAGGGTTTCAAATCACCTCCTCCGATGCAGCTCATAAACCACCATCAAGAGGCACAATAGTTTCTTAAATACACCAGCTCTATCACACCGAAAAGCAAAGATGGAACTCCTTGCTAGCAATGATCACACGCCTCCTACCGAACCAGGAGGCTGTAAAGGCTACTCTGTCCCAAAGAGAAGCACAAGTTAGTCATGCTGACCCCAGCTGAGTGGTACAAAATGCAGAGGCTGGAGATCCTTCTTGAACCCAGCAGGTAAGCCCCCCCCCACACACACACACACCCACCCAGCTCAATAACATTATTGCCACAATTCAAATGGAAATTACATTTTACTTCTCAATTTTATTTTATTTGGAAGTGTTTTATTGTATTTTATTATTTCACCAATCTTTTCATTGTATGTTTTTGGTGTCTCTTTGCAAAGCATTTTGAATTGCCACTGTATGAAGTGGCACTATACAAACAAACTTGCCTTGCCTTGCCTACATTAAATGTGCTGATGTCAGTTTAATACAAGTTTAATACTCTTTTATCTTCCACTGCAGGTATGTGCACTGATCCTTGGGGGTGAGTCCTACATTGTATATCGTTTATCGCTAGGTTTATCGCTGTATTTGGCCAATTTTCCATTGTTATTGTTCATTTTGAAGTTTATCTTTCTGGTTTACAGTCTATTGTTTGGTTTATCTGTGTATCTACTAGTTCATCTTGAGGTTAACTGTATATTGCCAATTTTTCAGCTCATTTTTATCTGCCTACCTTATGTACCTACATATCTATCTATCTATCTATCTATCGGTCTGTTGGTCTGTCGGTCTGTCGGTCTGTCGGTCTGTCTATCTATCTATCAGCAAGTGGGACTCCATTCGCACCACTATTACCAGGAAGGCGAAGGATGGGATGGGATGCGGGGAAGGGGGAGGAGGTGGAAAAGGTGCTGCCGATCCCTGGGGGCCAAAGAAGTCTGCAGAAAAGCGAGCGCCCGGCCAATAATGCAGCTGTGACGCTTCGCTTCGCCGCTGCCAAAACAAAGGACAACAGAAAAAAGTACCAGAACACATCTGCACGGAGTCTGTGTGTGTGTGTGTGTGTGTGTGTGTGTGTGTGTGTGTGTGTGTGTGTGTGTGTGTGTGTGTGTGTGTGTGTGTGTGTGTGTATTGGGGAGAGGGGGGCAGAGGAATGGCTGACCAAAGGAAGAGGAGGAGGAGATTGGGAGTTGGGGGGGAGTGTATTTATGTCAGAGGAAATATTGGCATTAGAAACTGGCCATGTTCCAACACCGCAAGGAAGAGAGAGGGATGCGAAGCCGAGGACTAGCTAGAGAAAGAGAGAGACTATTGGAGTGTTGGTGTGTGTGTGTGTGTGTGTGTGTGTGTGTGTGTGTGTGAGACATGGCACAATGTGTCATGTTTACTGTTGCAAGTCCCCCATATTCAAGATTCAAGATTTTTATCATATGCCGGATAAGCGCATAATGCATAAACACTGTAAAAAAAAAAATGCATTGAAGAAAGATTGAAAAGGGGGAACGGTCTCTATTAATGAGGAAGTGAAAGAAAGACATCTCAGCATTGCGGAGAGAGAGAAAGTGGAGGTGAGGGAGCGTCCTGGACGTCGGCCAAGGGCCAACTGCTGCAGCTTGTTAGGAGGGGGGTTTAGTGCTAACTGCGGGAGCCAAAGGACAAACTGTTTTCCGCTTAGCTTAAAGAACCGGGTCTAAGGGTCGAGGGGCGGAGGTGGTGCCCCATGTTCTGAATGCCAAGAGGAGTGCAAATGGAAGTGGGTGCCAAACAGCAGTTTTTCATGTCTGGACCAGTGTTTCCCAACACTTATTATAATAAAATTATCCCACAGCACAGACGTCACAAACATGTATAAATGAGGCATAGCTGGTGGAGATAGTTCTGTCAGACAACTTGACGGCGCCGCATGCTTCCACGCTCTTATGGGCATGATGAGGCAATTCATCTGCCCTACCTGCTTTGCTGCTTGCTTGCTTGCTTGCTGCGATTCTGCGCTCCCTCCACCCCCCCTGAATCCACCTGTTGGGCTCTGCTCTTCTCTCCAGTGGGCGATTCAAGCTCATCACTGCTATACTGTATTTCTATTTCACTAAGCATGCCTAGCGTGTCTGCTGTACACATCGCCGGGAGTGAAAAGCAGCAGAGCCCAGACACCAAATTCTAACGATGCACTATTAATAAAGATCATTTTAAAGTCAATCTAAGTAAGAAGTGTGCATATTTCTATTATGTCCTCCTCATAATTTGTGACTCGCGGACGATTGGTTCATACCAAATAAAACGTATCGACTCAAATGACTCGGGAGTCAGGAGCTACTCAAGCAAAAGAGTTGAATGAGTGGGTGAATCTGCGACCCCACAAACTACAGTAAAGGGAATAAAAAATGGATAATTCATATCAAACTATTACACTGACTAACACTTACACAGTCCACCTAAATAATGTGACAGAATGAAATGATTCTTGAGAAAATTCCATTTACAACTCAAAGCCAAACGACTCTCCTGGCTCAAAGCCAAACGACTCATTTGGCTGTCGTTCATCGGTCCTTGCTTGACGTGCGTTACACCAACTTAATCAACAAACGAAGAATCAGAAAATCAAACAAATGTTGTCACTGAGTGACTCGTTATGAACCAAATCTTAAAAAAATCAGGCAAACATTTCATCACGACTATTGGTTCTCACTTTCAGTATGAAATGTGTTGGTTTTCAAGCTGGAGTTGATAAATTACATGAATTAGAAAAATTTGATGAATTTGATGAATGAGATTAATCTCCACTATTCATTCATTTGAAGTGGAATTTGAAGTGGTTAGCGCACGCCTGGCGAGCACTCATGGTACACTAGTGTTCAGCAGCACAGCAATTTAAAAACACTCGATCTAGACCTGTTGATTTCTGAATAGACAGTTTGAAGCCCGGAGTTTTGTAGGAAACATTCCTCTCTTGAAGGCTTATGCCTGTTGCATACCCTATGAAAGCTACAGTACACCAATGCAGGTACGTGCAATGCAGCAACTCTATTGCTTACACACCAAACGCACATTTTGGGGCCCTGCCGGAGTCATTAATGGCTAATCTATGAGGGGGAACGCGAGAAACGCTCCTTGCGTTGCTTTTTGCGTCCTTGCGCACATTGTCTTGCATAGGGTATGTAACAAGCCTTAATATCTTCATTATGGAACAATAATTTTCTAAATCACAAACAAGACACCCATTTAAATAAATGAAACCTAGATATTAAGACCCTTGTAAAAAATGTCCAAGAAGTACATTTTTTTTCCATTGACTTAAGGCTGAGGTTTTCTGGTGCCATCAGTTAGATGTATTGCGGTTTAAAGCACTTCCGCATTGGCTTCAACACTCGGCCGTAATGCGGCCGCTTGGTCTACACAGGAATTGTTGGGACGTTGGCTCAGCACTGTTCAGCTGAAATATAAACTCACGAACGCCTTGTAGTGAACATAGGTATATGTAACCAGAATTACTGCAGGTGAGTTTAGTGATTTGAGTATTCCACATCATGCTCATAAAATTGCTGCCTGGCAATTTTGATGGACTCATTTGCACGTTATAGACTCGAGTGTCACAACAAAACAAAATGAATTAAATTCTCATTTGAACAAAAAAGTAATCTCCCAAATGCTGTGGTGAAATCAAAATTAAACACATTTTTGAGGAACCGTAATTGTCCCTTCATTTTTAAAATACAATTACCAATTAATTAAGAATGACAAACATTTAAACTTATGTTCCATGGCAGACGAGGGACAAAACTAGAATACAAATTCACACCATTTGTAAAGTGTCGCTCCTCAATGTTAAAAGCTAAAAGTTATACAATGGCTGCTTAACAAACTATTTTTAACTTCACCCATAAGACTGGATGATTCATCGGTTTGGTAAAAGCTGTAACTCTAAGTAACAAAAATATGGTGAATGATATCTAGTTGAAATTTCTCATATCATATTAGAGAGATAAACACATATAATTGACGGTAATATTGAAAGTAAAATAGATACAAAAAGAAAATGGATACTATAAGTATACAAACACTGTACACTGACTAGATAAAAACAAGGATTATTGAAAGATCATTATAAATGATTATGAATGACAATAATATAACTATACCTTTGTAAGGGAATATTGTCTTCTTCTTCTTCTTCTTTGATTATTATTATTATTATTATTATTATTATTATTATTATTATTATTAATAATAATAATAATAATAATAATGATAATAATAATAATAATAATAATAATAAATATAGCTGCAGGCAGAAATACACTGGGTCCAGTTTAATCGTTTTAGGTACGTGGTACCATTTTGACAATATTGAGACCGACCATGAGGACTGGATTTTTGGACAGTGGCTTCTTTATTGTATTACATTTTCGGCTTTATTTCAGCATATGGAACAATAACAAAAATAAATGTTTTAATTTCTTTGCATAACAATAATAATAAATACATTTTATTTTATAAATTTAATAAATACATGTTAGTTGTAAATACAATTTTTTCTGTTAATAATCTACAATTGGAAAATTCAGTTGAATAGATTACAACATTTATGGAGCTTTAATTTCAGTTTGTCATTGGAATTATTAGAACTATAGAATTATGGAAGAACTTGTCAACACTCTCAGTCTTTTCATTTAAATCTGTTACGTTTAGTTGTAGGAAACTGTTTATACATAATGTTTCTTTTAAAGAAACATTTAATTTTTACTTTAAACCAAATCTTGTCATTGCATTTACATTTACATTTAGTCATTTAGCAGACGCTTTTATCCAAAGCGACTTACAAGGGAGAATAACATTCATTTACAGAGATTTATGATAGTGGTTGAACTTACGTCATTTTAGTCGTGACTTTTTTCCTTGGATTACGTTTTCAATAATTTATGTTTCCATGAGATGAGAAAAAAAGTTGTGGTATTACTGTGAGTAATTACGATTTCAGGGCTTCTATTTTTCCGACAGATCGCTCGATCTTGAACGCATCACCCAGTAACACTTTTCAGTGGATTCGACTCAACGTGGTCACAAGTTTTAGTGGACTACTTTTTTCCAATTTTTCATTAATCTGGCAAAATAATGGGGTCCAAAGAGATACAATTTAAATCGAACAGATCTACAGACATTTACCAGGTAAGAAATACTATAAATATATATGTAAACGTATAGTTTGTAATATCGAACCAATACAGAGGGACAGAGACCACACCGTACACTGGACACGGTGCCAATGTACATCCTGAATCAGAACCTGCACATTTATAGTAAATTGTATGGTGATGTCTTACTGTAAATCTCATCTCGTTCATTTTGTTTCAAAATTGTGGCATGTCAGTCATGCCCGACTAGCTGAATATTTGGGGTCAATGTTGTTCGGTTTATCACTCATTTCTGCTCCATATGTGGATGAAAGTTAAACCAGAGGATGCTTTTCACATACCGGTTAAACAACACCTCAACCGTGTTCGTAGCTTATATCATTGTTGTGTTCCAGATACTTTTACCTGGGTTGGACATATTTTGGCAAGAAATGCAGACGACTGCGTCTGTGACATCTGTCAAATTTTCACTTATTTCTGCTCCGTATGTGGATTGATGTGGATGAAACTTCAACCACGACGTGTTTGTGACATACCTCTTCAAACAGATGGCAACTGTGTTCGTTGCTTCTGTCGCTCTTCTGTTTCAAATATTTTTCAATTTCAAAATTAATGCAATTACCATTGGTTACCCTGCGGGCTGTACACCTAATAATCACAATTATAATAATGTTTTTTTTTTATGAAGCACTTTCTTTAGCACTCAAAGCACTGTACAATCAAATATTGCATCTGGCAATACTGGTTTAATATTTAAAAGTTAGAAACTTTTCTTTTATCTCTCTGCATGTTCTCCTTGCTACCTAATGACATTAATTAATATATGTTTATATATTTCTATATTCATGAATACATTACATAAACTGTATATACTGTATACATGTATATATATATACAGCCACAACATTAAAACCACTGACATGTGAAGTGCATAACATTGATCATCTTGTTCCAAGGGCACATGTCAAGGGGTGGGATGTATTAAGCAGCAAGTGAACAGTCAGTTCTTGAAGTTGATGTGTTGGAAACAGGAAAAATAGCAAATTTAGGGATCGAAGCGACTTTGACAAGTGCCAAATTTTAATGGCTGGATCTCCAAAAGGCAGGTTTTGTGTGGTGTTCGCGGTATGCAGTGGTCAGTACCTTCCAAAAGTGGTCCAAGGAAGGACAACCGGTGAACTGGCAACAGGCTCATGGCGCCCATGGGCTCATTGATGCGCGTGGGGAGTGAAGTCTCGGCTGTCTGGTCTAATCCCACAGAATTGTTGCACAAATTGCTGAAAAAGTAAATGCTGGCTATGATAGAAAGGTGTCACAACACACAGTACCTCGCAGCTCACTGTGTATGAGTCACGGTGCCCATGGTGTCCACCACCAAAAGCGTCTACAATGGGCACATGAGCGTGAGAAATGGACCATGAGCAATGGAAGAAGGTGGCCTGGTCTGATAAATCACCTTTTTCTTCTCCATCATGTGGATGGCCGGGGTTAGGGTCCGATCCAATCGAGCATCTGTGGGATGTGCTGGAACAACAAGCCCGATCCATGGGGGCTCTACCTCGCAACTTACAGGACTTAAAGGATCTGCTGCTAAGGTCTTGGTGCCAGATACCACAGGACACCTTCAGAGGTCTTGTGGACTCCATGCCTTGACGGATCAGAGCTGTTTTGGCAGCACAAGGGGGAGCTACACAATGTTAGCGGTTATTGCTTGTGGTTTTAATGTTGTGGAATGTTACTGAAGTATATTAATAAATAATTATAAAATGGATAAAAAATAAATGTACTATATAATACCGTACATTACTCAATGTTGGATGTTTCGATGTTCTTTTAAAATGACATTTCACAACTGCCTTTTACACCTTGTAATCACACCATATGTCGTTATTATGACTAAAATGTGTTAATGAAAAATGTGTATGAATTTTTATTTATTTGCTCATTGGCACGTTTAAAGGTACCGGGTGGAGAAGAAGAGAAAGCAATTGTGGCATAGGCCGATAACGACGAACCTCAGCTAATACACTCACCCTGGAGATTTGGGTGCCAAGTGGGGCATGTTTGAGCACAGTCTGGTAATAAAGCATCCAACCGGCTGAGGGGTGTTAGAGGTCGGAGCCAAGCAAGCAAGGCTGATGTAAATTGTTGGCAGCAAGGTTAGCGCCTAGTGTGCGATATGTTGTCAGCCCCTTCTTCCTCATAGGCAACCAATGGCAAACCTAAATAAAAAAATCATCAATAGGAACAATGTTTCTGAAACCTTTTTTTCCACCACAACACACTTTCTTGTGATAAAATAATCCCACGGCACACTATTATCCCGTAGTTAACCAATAACCTATTGTGATGGGGTTATTATTGTGGCCAACGAATAGCTCTCATCTTCAGTGTCAAATGTGAGCTTGTTCTGATGAACAAAGAGCTGCTATTCTGGCTGGAAATGATGAATTAGTGCAACCTTGCAGTTTAGATCTTGCAACACAAGAGCAATTCGGGAACAGTAGTTGAAAAGCACTCAGTCAGACTCGTCACCCACAGTTATGGCTTAAAATATCCTAAAATACATTATCGAGATTCTTTCATTTCTGGTCCAATGAATTTACAGTTTAGAAGATCATAAAAATTATTGATTGATTGGCTGATTGATTCATTAATTGACGAGTGATCAACAAAATCCAAAGATGATTGGCCCATAACAGCAGTCTGCTTCAAAGCTAAAGGGAAAGCATTTGGCTTAAAACACTGCTTCTGAATCCAATTGGTCTAAATCAGCTACCGGCACCGAGATGTATCCTAGAATGCATTGACACATTAATTGGCGGATCGTGTACGTGAACTCCACTTGCCCTCGCTCGCGGAGGAGAGGGGTATAACAGGCCACCCTCCACCATCCCCCACCACCACACCCAATCCCCCACCAGGTGCCCCATACCCAGCGGCCAAGCTGTCTCCCTCTCCCCCGAGACAAGAGGGGAGAGAACGGGAGCTCCGTGGCTCATTACGATGCCCAAATGATTGGGTAAGAGCAGATCTGTGAAGGAGAAACCATAGAGGAGCCCGAGGGCTGGAGGAGAGATGAATAAACTATTACAATGCCAAATCATATTAAAAGACAAGAAAAGATGAAAATTTGATACAACTTTATAGATTCATGTGGGGAAATTCTGAAGAGAAAAAAACTACAATAAAAAAAAAAAATAATAATAAATAAAATTAAAAACATTTAAATGATAATGAAATAAGAAAACACAAATAAAAAAAATCCACGCAAATCCACATCGATAAAACATTTGATGTTTCGGAGATTTTTGTGGACAGTATTAAATGTTAAAAACAAAAAAAACGATAAAATATACATATTGATGTTAAATAAATATTACGATTAAAATAACTAACTAAAATATGTCTTTTGCACCTAACACAGCCCCCCGACGGTGTGAATACTTTAGGGAAAAGAGATATGCCGCTGATGCCGTATCACAAAAGATGTATGTGAGACTATGTTCAAAGAAACAAGTGAACCAACGTTGCCCTAATCAGGTTGTACGTGCCGATTTTCAAAAGGAGAGTGGGGGGGGGGGTGGAGGATACGGAGCGATGGAACTTAAAAGGACGAATCGTGGCTCTTCAAACGCGCCCTTAGATGTGGCTCATTACAAATGATAGTCGAGTGGTAAAAGAAGGAGGTTTTGATTCTGGTTTTGTTCAACAACTCCGGAACATCTCAGGTGAAGGTGAACGTGAGTTTAGCTCCAACCCCAGATGCTTGTGGTGTGGACTGCATTCCATCACGGACCACAAAGGGACCCTGTACACGACCTCGCCTAGTCTCTCTGGGATCATGCAAAGCCCCAATGATTCGCTGTCCAGCTCAGGGCACCTGCCTTTTTTACTCTGGGGGTTATACACCCAGACCAATTCTTCAAGGTCACAGCAATTAGTCATATGGCCTCTTCCTGTCTAGTTATGGTCGTTAAAGACGTAGGAAAGGAGAGGGATGTAATGAGGAGGGTGATCCTGGAGTGTTCAAAGCGGTTGCTGGTGGTGTGTGTTTGCCTCTGATGAGACCGCCGGTATGTGTGTGCGTGCGTGTGTGTGTGTGTGTGTGTGTGTGTGTGTGTGTGTGTGTGTGTGTTTGTGTGTGTGTGTGTGTGTGTGTGTGTGTGTGTGTGTGTGTGTGTGTGTGTGTCATGTGTGTGCGTGTGAAGTGTCTACCTGTGAGTGAACAGAACTTGTCCCAATTGGTTCTGGTGTATAAGGTTGGTATTATATCGTAGCACCTCCAAGCAGCGGAAAAGCCCCGGAAGCCACCCCTGAGCCCCACACATACAATCCACCCCCACGCAGAACAAGGGCCGTGCTCTCCGCAGCCCTGCCCGGTCGCAGCATGCCAGAAACCACCCAGCACCAGGCGCAAGCCACCAGGACTCAAACCCAGCCAGCAAGGGGCTAAGCAGGTCGTCCCCTGGCCAACCACGCCCCCACACCAACCCACCAGTGCCCACCACCCTGGAAAACCCCAGTGCTCAATGTGTGCTGTTGGCAATTGCAGTTAAAATTGTGGGGTGTGGGGGTACGAGTTTTCCAAGCAAGTTGAACCCAAATCACTTGCACCCCTCCTGCCCCACAGACCCTGGTCTGGTGGTGTGTTGTTCAGAGTAAGATTTATGTGCGAGTGTGTGTGTTCTTAGCAAATTTAAGTAATATTAAAATTGCAGGATGATCGAGAAGCACGTCGATTCAGGAGTGTGATGGGCAAGATCGCAGCCGCCAAATCCCAGAATTAAAATTGCTGGGAGGACCTTGCCAATTGCATTCTGGGAATTGCTATACCCTGGTGGTAGGTTTGCGCACGATCTGAAAAGTGCCACTTTGTTAAAACTATCATTGTTTTAAAACAATAAATGCAGGAAATGGGAATGATTAGAAGTTATAGAATAATAGAGGGGTCATGCTAGTATAGTCAGCATGAACTTAGAATGAAAAAAGTTAACTTCAACTGAAAATTAAATTAAACCTAAATTATACATGTTACATTTTCTTTATTGATTTCATTTCTTTAATGATTCAAAAATTATTTCAGAAAAACACATTCAATAATGCCTTGTTGAAGGAGTACAGCACTTTCCAAATGTAACCATTTAAAACACAAATTGTGTCTCTAAATGGGTATTTTGTGCTGCAAAAGTCTGCAAATGCTTGGAAAACTTTAAAGCCTGATTTCTCACAACCTCTTTTTTCAAAACCTTAATCTTTAATAAATTGTAACAAGTCATAACAACCCACAAGTGATACCTTGACTTTAAGCTATGATTCTACTTCTCTTCTTCTCCACTTGTGAAAAAAAAAAAATTCACATTTAGAAATGTGACCCTAAAGTATGAGGTGGGTTCACGTGTATGACAGTGACGTTGGTGTTTAGCTGTGACTATGGCGAGCTTTTGCGCCAGTGTGCGCAAAAGCCTTGGAGACTTTGGGTGCCCCAAATCTGTTGAACATTCCCTCCTACTCTTAAAATGCGTTCACTATGTTCCACTTTGTGAAATAGTCCATAACAGTTAGGATATAGCGGTTACCCCTCTCTGCGCAGGGGAACCGACCGAGGACATCAATCCCCACTCTCTCCATTGAGCACTCTGCTGGAAACTGTTGAAGTTGGCCATGAGATCTGTCTGTGGGGCCGTTACGTGCAGTGCAACTTTCACAGCGGTGGCATAAGTGTTAAACATCCCATTGATGCTGGCCCCAGTAGAATCCCTGAAGTACGTCTCTGTCGTAGCTGGTTCTTTCCACCCTCTCTGCAGCACCCCATCACACAGGTGCAAGGCTTCAAACATTGATCAGAGTCCTTTCGTGGCTCAAGAAAACATGGCAACCTCCTCCCATGGGGGTTGATCCTGCGTTGCCACCCATGTAAGCACTGGTCCGACATCTACAGCTGCTAGTCCATGGCTGGCTGACAGCCCCTGTGATCACACTTCTGACACCAAATGTAGCGTCATTCAGTGAACAGGCTGCTTTCACTAACACTTTATTAACGGCAGTACGCAGGTTACTGTAGGCCGTAACCAACGCCAAAAAAAAAAACCTGTCTGCTTTACGGTGTGTATTCTCCTCGTATCTCACTTGTCTCCGCTTCTCATCTCTCTCGCTCCCCGTACTCCGAGGAAAAACAACAACCAGATGAACATCCTCCCTAACTCTTCACCAATCACAGGTACCCTTTCTCATCCAATATGTGAATGGTAGCTGAAGTGACTTACAGGATTGACAGCCTCTAAACATACAACACGTTCACTTACATGCTGAAAATCTTAATACAGTGACACTCATAACATAATAATTAAACACTAGAATGTCACCCAGTTACAATATTCAATATGTGACCCACCGCAGCTAAAGCCGACTTGTCGCGCATTTCTAAAATCGCCACGAGCAGCCAAATAACTTGAAAAAACCTTTCCAGAAGGAAAATGTGATTTTTCAAGATTCATGTTCCTTTGTTTGTTTTTTTAGCGACCCTCCAGGTGAAAATCCTTCCTCCATATTCCATGTGATGTGAAGTCACAATGTGAAACCTTTTTGATAGAGTTCAAGTTTTTACACACGCCTGGATACATTGTTGTTAGGTGGCGCATACCAGCGAAGTAGAAAAGCTGACATCACTTCCGTAAACAAGACAAGGATCCTTTGGTTCCATTTGTCTGGGAGAACTTTCATCTCCGTGTTGTCATGGATTACGAGAAGCGGGTGGTGGAAGATCTTAATCATATCATGGACCATAATATGACCAGTGCGATAGGTCCAAGTCAGTGAAAGCAGCGCGTACTGGACTGAATTTCACGCGATGATAGTCATAGTCGTAGTTTTCCGACAGCGATGCTGAATTTGATACCGCCGTTATCCGGGACTTGGAGAACATTTCAAACAGTCGATTTCAACCTGAATGTGACGATGAAACTGAATATTTTCAAGAACCACCAGAGGAGATCAACGGCAGGCTCGTTGTTGTTGTTACAACGGAACAAACTGATGACATGATGAAGTCCGTTGAGGTTGATGATGCAGATTATGAACAAGTAGCAATGGACAAGATTCTCAAGTTTACCTGCAAATGCAGCCAGGGGCGAAAAGAAAATGAAAAGAGGCAGACCTAACCAGGCTCTTAGAGTGTAGCTGGGGTAGGGTTAGGGCTAGCCCACATAATAACTTGAATGTAAATTTACATTACATTTAGCAGACGCTTTTATCCAAAGCGACTTACAATTATTCAAACATCGACGGACACAGCCATCAGGAGTTATGTGTCTTGCTCAAGGACACTAAAGCATGCTAGCAGGAGGAGCCTGGGATTGAACCAGCAACCTTTAGATTACTAGACCACAAGCTCTACCTCCTACAAACACACCAGCTCTACGCACCAAGGTTGATATACAAAGACTAATATTATTGACAGACTGCACTTTTTCTTGTGTATCTTGTGTCTTGTGCATTTTAAAATCTCTAACACTCGAATTCCTCTTTTATAAAACATTTATATTCTTACAGTTAAATAAAAGCTTTTTTTATAAAACAAAGATGTTTTGTGTTGATGACGCTGTTCAACATTCCCTCAAAACACAAGAACAATGCAGAGATTGCCCCATTCAGCAGGGTTTCAAGCCCCCATTCAGCCAAGTGTCAAGTGGCCATGTGGCGAGTAGTCACATGCCTCTGTTGGTCCTCCAACCATTTCCATTCTGGGAGCTGGCTGAATAAAGCCAAGTGTTGGAAAACTTTGAGGATGATTATCTCAGAAACACAGTTTGCTGCAGTCTACATATGTCTGTGTGTTTCAGCTATCGCGATTAATTAATGATAAAAAAAATTCTGGACAAAGCGGTAGTTTTGTGCTATGTTAATATTTTTTCACTAGTCCTATTTTTAGGTTATCCGCAGCAAAAAAAAAAACTTGAAACATGAAAATGTCTCCCCATCTCTAGGTGGGGTAATACAATTTTACTTGTTAGGATTGATTAAAACAAGAAATCAATGTTAAAAAAATAAATCCTTTAGCCTAAATGAAGGTTATTTATATGAGAAAATATTTCCGGATATTTCCTCTTTCAGAGCTTCTAAGTATGCACCCACTTCACCTTTTTATCCAATGTCTCGCCGGCTACTGATCCAGAGACTTCTGCACCTGTGCTGACTGGTCAGTGGCCATACAGTGTCCAGATGGAGCCAAAGAACCGCTCCAGCTCACCGTCCAGTCCAGATGACTCTCTGCGGAGTTAGCTGGCCTGCTGTGATCCTGGCCTGGGGGCCCCATGCAACTACCTACCTACCTACCAACCCACTCACAGGTCTGACATGATTAGCTGGCGGCAGCCAAGCTAACGCATTCACTACTCACAAATTACAAGGAAGCAACGTTATGTGTTTTGTTCGGACCAAACAGACCAAATGGAGACAAAGCATCCCATCTGACTAGCAGCACATCACAATCTGTAAGTGTAATATTTTTCTTGTCTATCAGTATCTTGTTGAAAGTTGGATTAACAACAACAATTCTTGTTTATGTTTTACCAGAACTGTGAGTGCTCGGTTTCATGATTGTTTACACATTGTTTGATTAGTTTTATTGACTAGGGCAATCCTAGCCAGTTGTGCTGATAATTAAGTGAGCAGTACCAGCTGTTACCAATCAGGGGTAATATGTGACCCACCGCAGCCAAACCCACTGTCTCGCGCATTTCTAAAATTGCCGGGATCAGCCAAATAAGTTCAGAAAACCTTTCTTGAAGGAAAATTCGATTTTTCCAGAGTCGTGGTTCTTTGTGTTGTTTTTTTTTTATCTCGGAACGTATTTTCAAAACCGAGTTTGATTTAAAAATAGTAGAAAAATTTTAAACTGTAGAGTTAATTATTCCCGTTAGATTACATGGGGAATTACAGTTCCCTTACCGAGATGCTGAATAGTGCTGAACAACGCAGATCGATCGTTTCCTTTAAAGCAACCGTCCAGGTAATGTGAAGTCACAATGTGAAACCGTTTTGATAGAGTTCAACCTTTAAATTGTACTACTTTTACACACAAACAGAGACATAATTGTGGAGGGACCGTGTACCAATATCTACCATCGAAGAAGAAATCCTGACGTAATTTCCGTAAACAAAACGAGGATCCGGATTCACTTGTCTGTGAAAACTTTCGTCTCCTTGCTGTTATGGATTACGAAAAGCGGGTGGAGGCAGATCTAAATCGTAACGCGGACCTTAATCTGACCAGTGCAATAGATCCAAGTCAGTGTAAGCAGCGCGTGCTGGACTTCATTTTCCGTGATGATAGTCAGTTCTCCGACAGCGGAGAATGCCTCAGCGCTGCTGAATCTGATATTATTCCGGACTTGGTGAACATTTCAAACAGCAGATTTCAACCTGTATGTGATGATGCAAGGGAATATTTTCAAGAACCACCGGAGGGACCGACGATACGCTCGTTGTTGTGACAATGGAAGAAGTTAATAACGTGATGAAGTCCGTTGAAGTTGGTGATCGGCAGATTTTCAGATTCCAGATTTCAGATTCCCGAGACTCATATTATTGATAGACTCTACATTTTGTTGTGTTGTCCGTTCTTTTAAGCTCCAAAATTACTCCGCTTTTATAAAACATGTATATTCTTACCGTTAAATAAAAGCTTTTTAAAAAACAAAAATAGCTGTGTGTGACACTGTTCAACATTCCCTCAAAACACATGAACAATGCAGTGATTGCCTCATTCACCAGGATGTTATGTAGCCGTGTGGCTTTGTTTGTCTGCCAACTCATTTGCATTCTGGGAGCTGGCTCAATGAATCAAATGTGAGTAAAACTTTGAAGGTGATTATCTCAGAATCACAGTTTGCCACACCCTTTCCATTAACAAGTCAAAGTTTTAAAAATATCTTCTTGATTTGCACAATTGACACCTTGTTTGGAAGCTCTGATTCTCCACTTTCAAATGATGAAAAAAGAAAAAGAAGTCAAAAGCCACCAAATGACCCTAAAGTAAGTGGTGGGTCACATATACTGTATGTTAGTATCACTTCATTACACTGCTGTAGTGAAGCGACAGTGGAAGCCACTTGCTGGTGTGAAGACTTGCTGGTGTAAAGAATCAAACCCACGACTCCACCTGCGCAAGTCCACTGAGTGAGGACACAAAGGACACCTTATGAGGTAAAGGCGGGAGGTTTAATCGTAGGTCTCTGAGAATCTCTACACCTTGGCAGAGTTGTGGCCTGGGAAATGTGGTTTCAGAAAAATGAACAAAAAGTAAAGTTCCTAGGTAAACTAGGTGATCACGAGCCTTGGTGAGGAGAACTGGGAGACAATGACATCTTGCTTGTTTTAGTTGCCTCAAGGGGATGGAGAATAGCCGAGAAGAGCTGCAGAATGCAAATTTTCTTGTGACAACACTCACAGTCAATAAGCCAGCCATTTACACTGGGGTTCCCTGCTATTCAATAACAGCAGATGTCCGGGACGTGTGTGTCAAAGGGAGGACTTTAATGCATCTGCTCCTGTCTCCTCTCGGCGTAGTCTAGTCATCCTCCTAAACTCTGTCGTTTGTTGTCTCTAAAGTTTGCATGGCATCATGGGGCTCAGGTGAACGGAAGCGCACCCCACTTTGAAGTGGATGGCCTTCTGTTACAAATGCACAGACATGCTCTGCTTCACACTAACCTCATGTCTTGATAACCTCTGTCGCCTCTCTTCCAGATCAGTATGAGATGAACCCTCCAGTCCTGGCTGTCCTGGATGCTGCGGGTTCATCGGACAACGTTCAGATTGGCTTAGAGAAAGTGGGGCAAGTCTAGAGACCGCGTTGATCTGATTAATCGTCTTCATCCTGCTTCTCATCTGGTATTACTAACACTAACACCACTTACTTTCAGGGCAAGATTTACAACACTACTGATTCACACAAACTGTTTTCCACTTTCAAAACTCTACTCAGCCCCCCCCCCCCACCCCCTCCACCTCCCTCTTTCTGGACTGCTGATGACTTGACCTGATGGCTGACCCTATCTGACACTATCTGACACTGACAAACCTAATCTCCCCCTCTTCAGCCAACCTACTACCTGTCCTCTTGACCCTATTCCCTCTCACCTTCTGCAGGCCATTTCTCCCAGCCTCATACCCTCACTCACACACATCATCAAAACATCACTGATAACAGGTACATTCCCAGACACATTTAAGCAGGCTCGAGTAACTCCACTCCTCAAGACACAATCACCAAACACATCACAAGAAGAGAATTTCAGACCTGCCATTTCTATCCAATGCACTTCAACATGCTGTATTTAAACAATTATTTTTCTCACACAGAATAACCTGTTGGATCCTAATAGTCTCGCTTCAAATGCAATCAACTGAAACATCTGAAACTGCCCTGCTGATGGTTGTAGACACTCTGTGGGCAGAAAAGAGCCCATGAGGTATTTGTTTTGATTTTGCTTGATTTAGGCGTCTGACACTGTTTACCCTCAGGTTCTCTTGTCCAGTCTTTCTGATCTTGGTATTACAGGGACTGCACAGATGTTTTGAGTCTTATCTCTCAGGTAGATCCTACAGGGTGTCATGGAAGGAAGATGTGTTCTGAAGTCTTACCAGGTAAAGACCGTTGTCCCACAGGGATCTGTGCTCGGCCATTTTCTCTTCTCACTGAATATCTCCTCACTGGGATCGTTCATGGGTGGCGATAGTGGCGATAGTGGTGCCGCCCCTAACGGTTGCCTGCGCCGGCGCTCCAGTTTCTCTCTTACTTTTTAGTATTTTTTTCCTTTTTCTATCATAATGTTCGCCAAAAAAACATCAACAGTTAACTCATATGACCGCGATGCACTCATGGTTATAAAAATTTCCCTAAACAAACAACTTTGGGACTTTTTTTTCGTGGGAGCAGAGTGGCCGGCGGAAATCCTACGCGGGAACACTCTCAAGATTCACAACAACAACAACAACAACAAGAATGGAGCCGCTGTTCCACGAGCGGGCCCACGGAGGAAGCACCGAGGTAAACGAGGCGGCATTCGGGTCAGAATGAGGACGCAACCTTACCGTCCACCTCTGCCAAGCATCCTTCTTGCTAACGTCCAGTCCCTGGAGAACAAGATGGATGAACTTCGAGCGAGGATTAAATTCCAGCGAGACACTAGGAACTGTTGCGTCCTCTGCCTGACGGAAACATGGCTGACCCCACTGGTGCCGGATGAAGCCATCCGTCCAGCCGAGGCCTTCTCCGTGTTCCGCGGCGACAGAACGGGAGAGTCGGGGAAATCCAAAGGTGGAGGCGTCTGCCTAATGGTAAACAACCGCTTGTGTAACGCCAACAACACCAAATTCCTCTCCCACTCCTGCTCGCCGAACCTGGAACAGCTGACCATACTATGCCGTCCATTTTATCTTCCCCGGGAATTTAGCACGGTCATCATTACAGCCGTTTATATCCCACCGCAAGCGGACACCGACGCAGCTCTGTCGGTCCTGTACGATGTGTTGTGCGGATTTCAGAACAGACATCCCGACGCGGCTGTGGTGGTGACTGGGGACTTTAACAGGGCCAACCTGAAAAAAGTTCTGCCTAATTTCCACCAACACATCACGTGTGCCACCAGGGGAGACAGAACTCTGGACCATTGCTACACTCCTTACAAGAACGGATACAAGACCGTCTCGCTCCCTGCTTTCGGGAAATCAGATCATGCCGCGATCTCGCTGCTTCCTGTTTACAGGCCTCTGATCGCGCGGGATCTGGTGATGACGAGGGAAGTGAAGCGGTGGACGGACCAATCGGAGGCTGCGCTTCAGGACGCTCTGACTGACGTAGACTGGGACATGTTCCAAACAAGTTCAAGTGACGTCAGCGAGTTTACGGAGGTTGTAGTAAGTTTTGTGGCTACGCTAGCGGATGAAATCGTTCCCACGGTGAAAGTTCGGATATTTCCAAACCAGAAACCATGGGTTGATAAATCCATCCGCTGCGCTCTGAATGCTCGCATGGCCGCTTACAACGACGGACTTGTATCTGGTAACATGGACAATTACAAAGCGGCGTCGTACAATCTGCGGAGGGCGGTGAGGGACGCTAAATGGACGTACAGAGAGACAGTGGAGCTACAGATGGAGCGGGGGGACACGAGACGCTTGTGGGAGGGGCTGCGAACAATAACAAACTACAAGAGCAGCTCCTCCCCAGCCACGAGTGTGGACGCCTCCCTGGCCAACCAACTGAACTCCTTTTATGCGCGGTTCGAGTCTGGCAGCAACACCGCTAGCTCGCCGGCTAATTGGAGTTACACCGCTGGGGATGAGCGCGCACTCTCAGTGTCCGTGCACGAGGTCAGGAGGGCTTTGATGCGGGTGAACAGCAAGAAAGCTGCGGGCCCAGATGGCATATCTGGGCGAGTACTGAAGACCTGTGCTAACCAGCTAGCTCCGGTGTTCACCACAATATTCAACACCTCCCTGGCTGAATCAGTGGTCCCGTCCTGCTTCAAGAGGTCCACCGTCGTTCCTGTCACGAAGATTGCCTCCCCTGCCTGCCTGAATGACTACCGTCCGGTGGCCCTCACCTCGGTGGTCATGAAGTGTTTCGAGAGGCTGATTAAGGATTACATCTGCGCCTCTCTTCCCCGCACCTTGGACCAGTTGCAGTTCGCGTACCGGCAAAACAGATCCACGGATGACGCGGTCTCCCAGGTACTGCACACCACACTCACGCACCTGGATGGCCAGAAGGGGGCCTATGTGAGAATGCTGTTCATCGATTATAGTTCAGCTTTCAACACCATAGTCCTCACCAGACTGGCTGTCAAGCTGATGGAGGTCGGATTGAATGGTCCGCTGTGCACCTGGATCCTGGACTTCCTCACAGGCCGCCCCCAGGTGGTCAAGGTGGGGAAGTACATGTCCAGCTCCCTCACCCTGAATACAGGATCCCCCCAGGGCTGCGTCCTCAGCCCCCTACTGTACTCCCTGTACACACATGACTGTGTGGCCAGGTCCAGCTCCAACACCATCATCAAGTTTGCTGACGACACCGTTGTCGTGGGCCTGATCACCGACTGTGACGAGAAGGCCTACCGCGAGGAGGTGGCTGACCTGTCACTCTGGTGCCAGGACAACAGCCTACACCTGAACGTCAGCAAAACCAAGGAGCTGATTGTGGACTTTAGGCGTGGATCACAATCGAGGACGCACGCACCCTTGTGGATTAATGGGACTTCTGTCGATAGGGTGAGCAGCTTCAGATATCTGGGAGTCCACATCACAAAGGACTTAACATGGACTGTACACACAGACACTCTGGTGAGAAAGGCTCGGCAGCATCGTCAATGCTGACCTCACCAGGGGTCCTAACTGAGCCATGCACTAGGCTCCACTACCTACTGTACTGTATGTAGCATACTGTACCGCATACTGTGTCACTGTTCAGGGTTGTTGATGCCGTATTGCTGCGCCGTACTGTTGTATACTGTGCTGTATTATCCCAAACACTACCTCACTCTATTCAATTCACATGCCACTTTAATTCACATGCCACTTTAATTGCACATATCTGTATATACATAGGCATATTCCCTCTATCTATTCCATTTTATTTCATTTTATTTTTTTTGTATTTTATTCTATATATTTTTATTTTATTCTATAAGTATTCAACTTACTGTATTACGTTTGAGGAGTCAGTTAGTCGGTCTATTAGAAAGGAATTTTTTACTTTTATTTTTTTCCTAGGACATATTGTGTGCTATCACCGGGTGCGTTGCATTACATTTCACTGCATATATGTATGAAAGTATGTATATGTATGTGACAAATAAAAAAATCTTGAATCTTGAATCTTGAATCATACAGAGTCATGGTTTCTTCTACCACTGCTACGCTGAGGACACCCAGCTCCACCTCTGCTTTCCTCCAGGGGATACCATTGTCTTGGAAAGATCTTGGCATGCCTCACAGAAATCTCTTTCTGGATGAAGCAACGCCACCTCCAACTGAATCCCTCCAAGACAGAACATCTTATTATCCCGGTAAATCCAACACCACTTCATTCATGTTAAGCTCGCCTCGTCGTCATTAATACCATCCAAGTCTGCTACAAGTCTTGGGTTAGTGATTGACGACCAGCTAACCTTCTCTGATTAAATTTATTCTGTCTCCCGATTGTACAGATTCACTCTGTACAAGATGATCAGACAGTATCTGTCGGAGCACTTTGTTCAGGCACTTGTCCAGGCACCTGGTTGGCAATCAGCCAAAGTGTGCACATGTCATGCCTCTCTTCATCTCTCTCCACTGGGTCCCTGTAGCTGCCCGCATACATTTTATCACATATCAGGCCATACGCCCCAACCCACTCTCTGAGGTCTGCAAATGAGCAGCGGTTGGTGGTGCCTCCACTACGTGGAATGAGTTCTCAATCCAGGCTCTTCTCATGCGTGGTGCCCCAGTGGTGGAACAAGCTACCCAGCTTGTCATGCTCTACAGAGAAACAACCTTCAAGAAACAACTCAAGACGTTCCTTTTTCAGGAATACCTGATCCTATCTTAGCCATGACTAACTATATATTGTAAATGACGCATGATTCGCAAACTATTTGTTCATTGAGAAGAAATGCGTCTTCGACTCACAGACTGAAAATAATTACTGAGGTACAACTAAAATTCCAAGTTAAAGAAAGAAGTAGATCTTTGCTATAATTCATATTGAATGCGACTAGGATCATTGATTCATGAATCATGATTATTAAATTGATCATTTATGGATGGGCCACCAAAAAAATGGCAATGCAGACACACCATGACATCTAAGATCCTCTCTGAAAATGTTTGTCCTGTCACCGCAGAGCAAAATGAAATTCAAAGAGTCTAGCAGTGGCGAAAAAAACCTTGGGAAGACCCCCCCTCCAAAATAAACATAAGTGTAAAAATTATAAAAGGAAATGGAAAAATAAGACATCAGTTCACCCTCACTCGCAAAATATTTATGCTCTTCAGAAGCTCACATGGAAACAAGCTTGTCACCTTCGGAGTCTTGCACTTTTTTTGTCAAAAGTTAAGAAGTTTCGAGGCAGTTGGGAGGGAAAAGCAGTTTTTTTCTTCCCTTTCTTCTTTTAAATTACGAGTGTACGCCTTGGGCTAA
The DNA here is from genome assembly GCF_960531495.2 of Zeus faber. Taxonomy (NCBI): domain Eukaryota; kingdom Metazoa; phylum Chordata; class Actinopteri; order Zeiformes; family Zeidae; genus Zeus; species Zeus faber. Next base: position 5,183,326 of record NC_137199.1, on the reverse strand, counting down.
AGGTTAGGGTAGATATGTCTTTCCTTTTTGTAAAGAAACACTGATAAATACGTCTTTTTTTACGACAACGGGATCAATAGCCTGTTCAAAGCGGACCAATTCCCACAAGGTGTTTCCAACCGATGCGTAGTTACAGACAGGGTTCTTTATTTTTAGACATCACGGGCACATTTTATTCAATCAAACGGCTTTGTAGAACGACAACGTATTGACCATTCCAGTTTTGTTTTTTTTCCAGTTCAGGCATTGTTATACATTTCTATATTACTATTCCTTAATGGGTGATTTATGGTTCTGCATCAAAGCCATGCCATAGCCGCCATAGGCACATACGCCATTCGTGATGAAAGATTCCGCTCTTTTTGGGGTTTCGGCTCTTCATAAGTGACTCATTAAAACTATTCTTTCAATTTGACCTACTCTTCGTTTATTTGATTCAGCCGGTATGTAACAATCGGCTTAATACTCAGTCTAGTAGTTACTACTAGTCTAGTTGTAACTAAAATAAGTTTGGGAATATAACGTTAATAACTCCAAGTTGGATGCTCAACCAACCATACCTTAAAGCAGGCTTGCAACAAATTACTATTTATTCAACTAATCAAACAAAAAAGCTCACAGTTCATAACGCTGCCCTAAATGTCCCTCTAAGAATTAAATAAGTGTACCTTTACTGTCCTTTTACAATAATCCCAAATAAATCCAAAGGTCTGAATCCCCCTCCAAATGTAAAAATACAACAAAAAGGCAATGCATAGCAGTCCCAAAAAAAGGAATTAACTCCCAGAGAAAACAAAAAGGATCGATTTCACTGACCTCCTGGATGGTTAAGCAGGCCTTTATCCTGTGTGAAGAGGTTGCTTAAACACTCCAGTCTCCAGTAGATGCCAATGATGTAGCTATTGGTTGCTGAATGGCAGGATCCGGGCTAAATATTATTTTTATAGAGGTGACCACAGAGAGCAAAGGCCTACTCCTCCACCTATTCCAATCTCTCTCTCTCTCTCTCTCTCTCTCTGTCTTCCCTCCACCCTTTTTGGGAAAAACAGAGAGTTGTTCCCATAAATATATCATTGTAAACATAAATATATCATTTTAAATAACTGCGGTCTGTGCCCCGATCACTCCCTCTCTGATGGTACCGACTGTGCCCACGGCGTGCCAGCGATGGTGCGCCTGCACTCCGACGGTTACGACTGTCCCAAGGCGCATCAGCGATGGGGCGCTCAAGATTGGTGCGCCCTTGGTGATAAATGGGACTTCTGTTGACAGGGTGAGCAGCTTCAAGTACCTGGAAGTCCACATCACAGAGGATTTAACATGGACTTTACAAACAGACTCTCTGGTGAGAAAGGCGAGGCAGCGTCTTTACCACCTCAGGCAGCTGAGGAAATTCCAGGTCTCGTGAGGATCCTCAAGTCTTTCTACTGTGGAGCAGTGGAGAGCATCCTGACAGGCAACATCACTGCCTGGTTTGGGAATTGTACTGCTCAGGACAGGCGGGCCCTGCAGAGGATGGTGCGTTCAGCTGAACGTACCACTGGAACTACACTCCCTTCCCTGCAGGACTTATACACCAGGAGGTGTATTAGCAGAGCCCGTAGGATCATGAAGGATCCTCATCACCCCAACAACGGAGTGTTCCAGCTGCTACGATCAGGCAAGCGCCTGCGCATTCACACAGGGAGGACAGAGAGACTGAGACAGAGTTTTTTCCCGCAAGCCATAACAACTGTCAATGCTGACCTCACCAGGGATCCTCACTGAGCCACACACATAGGCTCCACTACCTTACTGCACTGTGTGTAGCATACTGTACCGCATACTGTGTCATTGTTGTGGGTTGTTTGGTGTTTCCGTATTGCTGCGCTGTACTGTTGTATACTGTGCTGTATATCTCACAAACACTACCTCACACTATTCACATGCTACTTTAATGCACATATCTGTATATACATAAATAGCCTATCCCATATACATAAGTCTATCCCATATACGGTACAAAAGCCTTTTCCCTGTATCTCTTTTGTACCCCCAGTCTGCATTACCCTTGAGTTCTTATTTTATTTTATCTTATTCTATATATTTTTATTTTATTCTATAGTATTCAACTTACTGCATTATGTTTTAGGAATCAGTTAGTTAGTCAAGTCGAAATTCTTAGGTAGCTACTGTGTTCAGTCTAGGACATATTATGTGTAATCACCGGGTGCGTTGCATTGACAGTTCACTGCATATATGTATGAAAGTATGTATGTATGTGACGAATAAACCTCTTGAATCTTGAATCTTGAATCCAAAGAGTGTATATATTTTAGAAGTAGGTCATTTTATTTTCCTCTGTTTCCTTATGTAATAAAAACAATCACAGTTGGTGATGGGGAGACGTTGCCCGTAGCTCTCTTACCCTCTGGTCTATGGGGTCAGAACTATATTATAGCACTTCCAAGCAGCGTAAAAGGCCTCAAAGCCACCCACATGACCCCACAACCTCAAGAAATATCTGAGCACAATGCACTACAGCCACAGAAGACCCCCCAACCCACAGCCCGCGAGACAACACCCACGCATGAGCCCAAGGTTCACAAACCAGTCCCAGAGAGCACAATGTGACCGGGCACCCCTGACGTGCACACATATAACCCACCCCCATGTGCAGGCATGAGACACACCCACAAGCACAGAAACTGGGCCGTGGGCAACAGGCACGTACCACAGGCCAGAGCAAGGCCCCACAGGCGACAGACCAATACCCCACCCGGATCGCCCGCAAACTGGTGGGGCCTCCATGCCCACCAACACCCCCTGCAAGGGCGAGGCCCGCCACACTGCATCCAGCGAGAAGCCCCAACAGGCCACAAGCCACGAGCACTAACCCATGTAGCCGAGTGCACAGGGCTCTCCAACATCAACCCTCCACCTGTTTACAGTGCACTGTTACCTAGGAAGTTATGTGTGATGGCAGTGGTGATATGACCAATAGTTTTTTTATATGGAATTTTAACGGGATACACAAAGTGTAAATAAATCAGTGTAAATTAACAGTTTGTCACTTCTTTGTGATTTTGCTCTTTACAAATGACTCATAAGAAAGATAAGATTCTTTCAATTTCCGGACTCTTTGTTTGATTCAGTTTCTATAACCAGCGTCAGAAGAGTCAGTTCGGATTGTCAATTCGCTGAGTTATGAATTCAGTGTTCAGCCGTTTTTGAATCTAGAGTCAGGTCTCTATGAATGTCTGTGTGCCTGGCTATAATTACCAGGTTGTCGGCTCTTATCCAGAGTGGTCCTCCACTCCTGAGTATTTAAAAGATTTGCTTGCAACAAATACATCGTTTGTGAGTTTTGCATCCCTACTCGTGGTAGGTAAGTACGTTTCTCAATAGTAGGGGTGCTACGATTCTCCAAATCCACAATTTGACTTGACTTTTGATTTTTACGTCACAATTGATTAAAAATCTGTATTTTTCTCAGCTCTAACGGCTATGTCATTGTTCGACTATCGACTCTTGATTTGTAAAGAAAAACAACTGTCTCTCAATAAGTAACTTTTTTTTGAATATTAAAAATTCTAAATAATAACAAAAATATGCAAATATTTAAACAACAGACCTAAATAGTTAAGAGCTTCAGCAAATCTAGACTTTAAAATAATACACAATAAGTTACTTATTACAGTAATTTTAAGTTACTCACCAAAATAAGCATAGAAACGCGGATGCAATTTTTGCCAGTGCCGGACGCTGGTTGAAAAAGGAAAATTACAACCTGTAGCCCTGATCAGAGCGATTTAAAGCAAACAAAAACTCTAGATGTATTTAATTTACTCCGTTTCCTGCTGCTACTCTGCTGTGGAGCAGTTCTGCAGTGCAAATACCCCGCGGCTCAGCACAGTCTGCAAGCCTGTGGTTGGGAACTTCTGCACCAGAGGATATCACCTCGGTGACGGTCGGGTTAATTCCCACTTTCATCAGCACATCTGTGGAATTACTGGACATTTTGGTCAAAAGTGCACTCTCCCTTGTTCACACAGCACCGGAGGAGAGGGAGACATGCATTGTGCGTCTCCGCCGGCATGGACTTCGCACAGACATCTCTCTTATGCACGTTCACTGAGCAACAAACTGGATGAACTTATATTGTACTTTTTTTTTGTAATATTCAAATTATATTCAAATTTCATTCCTGCAGCCCAAGTGCCAGGTGAGCGGTGCAGTGTGTGTTGAGCGATGCTGCCCTGCGGACCCTCTGTGGAGCCGACTGAAGCTTTCTCAACTCCAAGCCACAGTAAACTCTGCAGAGAGCGCCACAACCCCCAGCGCACACTGCATTTGTTTACCAGCAGATCTTGGCCAAATCGTGAACCTGCTTATGATTTCGAAATTTGAATCGGAATCGGAATCACCCCTACTTATATAGTATTAGTATTGTATTCAGTCTTTTTTTCATGGCTCCCTCACTCCTTCAAACCCCAAAGTTGTTTTCCTCAAGTTTTTTTAATCAGCAAACCTACATCAACAATGTATTGATGTTTTGGAACATCTTGGTGATATGTATTTCAACATGAGCGCTGTCAAATCTTCCAATGAGACTTGTCTTTCTTGTTTTACCTTTTGGTTGGTAAGCAAATCACAGTATGACAGTTGAGTATCAGAGAGAAAGATGGGGGGGCTGAGGAGCCCTTCAAAGCCAGGGGTGTGTGTGTGTGTGTGTGTGTGTGTGTGTGTGTGTGTGTGTGTGTGTGTGTGTGTGTGTGTGTGTGTGTGTGTGTGTGTGTGTGTGTGTGTATGTGTGTGTGTGTGTGTGTATGTGTGTGTGTGTGTGTGTGTGTGTAACCACATTGCTTTTTTGTTAAACTACCTCTCTTCACGCTCCGTGTGGCGCCCAGGCACCAAGGTAATTTCACACCTGACCAGCCTCACCCCCACCTCCACCTTCAATGAATACGAGTGGAGGGTTGCCATGGTAACGAGGAAGAAGCTGCAGATCCCCTAGTTTGTCACTATGGTTGCTGAGTGGGTTAAAGCAGACAGAAGTGATGTCAGCTGGTGGGTCGCAAAGTAGTCGTGGTTGCTGAGTGGGTTAAAGCAGACAGAAGTGATGTCAGTTGGTGGGTCGCAAAGTAATCGCGGTGGCGTTCAAAATCCTTTCAGGGATACAAATCCTTCCATCCAGTTCACTAAAAAGATCCGTTCACTGATTTGTTCACCGAATCGTGAACGATTTGCGGTCAGTCTTACTTTTGCGAACGACTCATTCTTTCAGTGGATCCATTCAGTTAGTCCTCCCTCCAGTCAAAGTCCATACAGGAAGTCTGCTCACATATAACACATATAACATATAATTTGCCCTCCCTCCAATCAATTATGGTCTGGGTATAGTCTACATGATATTAAAAAAATGTACTACAGCACTTTAAGGACTTTAAACTACAATGACCAGACGACCCTGTCTGTCTGGGATTGTCCCAGCTGTGTTTCCTGAGCCCCGACACATATCTGTGAAAAATTAAAATGTCCCGGTTTTCACAGCAACAGTAATAATAATAATAATAATAATAATATAATATTATTTACTTGAAAATGCTGCGTTCTGCAGATTGCAAGAGTATCGATGGCGCATGGTGGAAATGCGGACATAAAATATAATATTTGGATGGCCAAAGAAGCTATAGTAATAATAATAATAATAATAATAATGTAAATGCATACATATGGAACTCAAATTTAAACAAAAAATAAATAAATCAAAAAAAATTCTTATCTAAAGAATATAAAGATAATCTCATTTTTTACTCATATTTCCCGCTGTCCTCGCAGTTGTTTGGTTTCCGGTATTTTTATCCTTTCTTTAAAAAACAAAAAACTTTTTTTCCTTATCAGGATTTAAAATAACTGGCAGAAACAGTTCTGAACCATTTCCACAAGTTCTTTACTTTCCTTCACCAGAGGTGAAGACTCAAACCAACTAATCGTTTTGGTTGACAATTCAATTAATTTTGTTCACTTCAAACTTTAGGTCAAAAGAACAAATCATCTGCGAATGACCCAACACTAAACAGTAGTCCCACTGGACTGTATTTAGGCATAGTTAGAACCTGCAGCAGAGTGGTAAGTTTCTCAGTAGTACAGCATTCAGTATTGTGCTATGACCATTTATAAATAATGGGAACCGACATTTTGGTTTAAAACCTTTTACATTTTAAGAGCTGTTTTTGAAAACAGATCTTACAATTTAGGAACCCTCGAACCAAAGTTATTTTCCTGAAGCTTCCCAAAGATCAGCAGACATACAGCAACAAACTGATATTTAGGAACATCTCTGTAGTTTAAATTTAACAAAATGTTTAAAGGACCTTACCGGTGTTAGAATTTAAGCTAAGTTTCTCAGCGTATCATTATGATTTTCAAAAATCCTAGACAATACAAAAAAGTGTAAATAAGTGCAAGTAAAGACCTAAGGGACCTCACTGCAAAAAATTATAGCTAAAATACAACAAATAAACATTGAATTTGAGAAGAAAATGACTAAATACTAGTAAAATTGTCCATCCGTGCAGCAACATAATTTAACTTTACAGGAAACCTTAAAATAAGTTGCCTACAGTCTAGAAATTACTAGGCTCTGATAAGTGGTTTTTCGATCAGACTTGCTACAGCACAGTAATAAGTGAAATACACTAAATATAAGCAAATAATTCTTCATTCAAATTGTTTGCATTCTTAATTTGAGTACCTAAAAAAATGAAGACTAAGGAACAAGAAAAAAATCACATATTTAAATGGAAAACTACTTAATACTAGCATGATTGTGCTGTTACTTGAAACAATTTGGCTCATCTTGAAATAGGTAAGCCTAGAACCATATTTAATTTAAAACGAGTCCTTAATCTCAGAGCATACATCTTAGAAATAGGAAACTGATTTTACTGAAATCACAACCAGGACTGCAAGGGAAATTCCCATTAACATTTATTGACAACTGAAATAAAGAACGGAGCTGCTTTCACAACAATAACAGTGTCATTGTGCAAATTACCATTGATTCAAACAGATGAAACAGGTGATTGAATATCCTACTACATTGTTAGACTCTGGGCAGTACCTACTGTACAGTCTACGACACCATTGTTGTAGAAAGGGCATTTCACAACATACACTTATTCGAAAAGGGGGCAGAGACAGACAGCGAGAGAGTGCACAAGGGAAATGACATTGGACCATTGAAGAACAACATAAAGGTTATACTGTTGGAATATGAGAGAAAAATATTTCTGAATGAAATGAAAATATACCCAATAACAGGGAAGGAAAATACCTCAGAGGAAAAATCAGGTGCAACAACAAATGCCTGACAACAACATATGCCTTCTCATTCTGTTTGACGGATGCAAACAGAGTGATAAGCACACTAATTACAGACTTGACATTCTATGCATCTGTACTCATATGCACTATTTCTCAATGAATTCAAGATTCAAGATTCAAGAGGTTTATTCGTCACATACATATACATACTTTCATACATATATGCAGTGAAATGTCAATGCAATGCACCCGATGATTACGCACAATATGTTCGAGACTGAACACAATAGCTACATAAAAATTTCTACTTGACGAACTAACTGATTCCTAAAATGTAATGCAGTAAGTCGAATACTATAGAATAAAATTAAATATATAGATCAAATTAAATTAAATTAAATAAGAACTCAGAGGTAATGCAGAGTGGGGGTACAAAAGAGAATAAAGGGAATAGGCTTATGTATATGGAATAGACTTATGTATATGGGATAGGCTATTTATGTATATACAGATATGTACATTAAAGTAGCATGTGAATAAAGTGAGGTAGTGTTTGTGAGATATACAGCACAGTATACAACAGTACGGCGCAGCAATACGATAACACCGAACAACCCACAACAGTGATACAGTATGCAGTACAGTATGCTACATACAGTACAGTAAGGTAGTGGAGCCTATGTGTGTGGTTTAGTGAGGACCCCTGGTGAGGTCACATTGACAGTTCTTATGGCTTGCGGGAAGAAACTCTGTCCCAGTCTCTCACCTTCTCGCTGTGTGACTGCGGAGACGCTTGCCTGACCGCAGCAGCTGGAACAGTCCATTGTTGGGGTGGTGAGGAGCCTTCATGATCCTGCAGGCTCTGCTACTACACCTCCTGGTGTATACGTCCTGCAGGGAGGGGAGGGTAGTTCCAGTGGTTCGTTCAGCTGAACGCACCACCCTCTGCAGGGCCCGCCTGTCCGGAGCAGTACAGTTCCCAAACCAGGCAGTGATGTTGCCTGTCAGGATGCTCCCCACTGCGTCACAGTAGGACTTGAGGATCTTCACCAAGACACTGAATTTCCTCAGCTGCCTGAGGTGGTAAAGACGAGGCCTCGCGTTTCTCACCAAAGTGTCTGTTTGTGAATAAGATGTTAAATCCTCTGTGATGTTGGACCCCCAGGTACTTGAAGCGGCTCACCCTGTCGACAGAAGTCCCATTAATCACCAAAGGCGCGTGCGTCCTCGGTTGTAATCCACGCCTAAAGTCCACAATCAGCTCCTTAGTTTTGCTGATGTTCAGGTGGAGGCTGTTGTCCTGGCACCAGAGTAACAGGTCAGCCACTTCCTCGCGTTAGGCCTTCTCATCGCCGTCAGTGATCAGGCCCACGACAACGGTGTGGTCAGCAAACTTGATGATGGTGTTGGAGCTCTACCTGGCCACACAGTCATGTGTGTACAGGGAGTACAGTAGGGGGCTGAGGACACAGCCCTGGGGGGGTCCTGTGTTCTGTGTGAGGGAGCTGGACACGTGCTTCCCCACCCTAACCTGGGGCTGGGCTGAGAGGAAGTCCAGGATCCAGGCACACAGTGGAGTATTTAGTCCGAGCTCCTTCAGCTTGACAGCCAGTCTGGTGGGGACTATGATTTTGAAAGCTGAACTATAATCGATGAACAGCAATCTCACATAGGCCCCCTTCTGGCCATCCAGGTGCGTGAGCGTGGTGTGCAGTACCTGGGAAACCGCGTCATCTGTGGATCTGTTCTGCTGGTACGCAAACTGCAACGGGTCCAAGGTGCGGGGGATGGAGGCGCAGATATAATCCTTAATCAGCCTCTCGAAACAATTCATGACCACCGAGGTGAGTCAGACGGTAGTCATTCAGGCAGGCAGGAGAGGCGATCTTCAGGACAGCAACGACGGTGTACTTCTTGAAGCAGGACAGGACCACTGATTCAGCCAGGGAGATGTTAAATCCTGTAGTGAGCACCGGGGCTAACTGGTTAGCACAGGTCTTTAGTACTCGTCCAGATATGCCATCTGGGCCCGCAGCTTGAATGATTTCCACTCACTGATTACCTTCTCATGTGTCTATATTTGCTTGTGGTATCTCAATAATAGTGCATGGTATTGCCTAGTACCTCTGTACCATACCATTTCGGGTGTGTCAGGGACAAAGTGTAGTAGTACGCTATTAACATTCCTTCAAATAAATCTTTCTTCTTTTGTGCTCACAGGTACAGTATGTTTCCCACGGTGAGGATGCAGGCAGTTCCATCGAAGAGTGACATTGGGGTGGAGAGAGGCCGTTTCTCAAAATAAAGCGATGGCTAGAATTGAATGACAAGGACAAACTGTTCAGTGTGGATTGGAAGAGTTTCAAGAGAACAGCAGTAAGGTTGTAAGTGTAAGGACACATTACAGTGGCAAATTTATAGTAGACGACCAACATAACAATTCTGACCTGAAGGATATAAAGCAGTGCCTCACTGGCATTCACAAACCGCTTTGGTGATGGAGTTGGTGATGGGAAATGTGACGGAAGTGCTGTCAGGAGTGTGATCGTGAAATCTACCATGGGACAAAAAAATGGCAACATCAGGCCCACTTAAAATAAATGTCAATTGGCCAGATACACCAGAATTTCCCAATTCTACTCCTGCAGAACCACTGCCCTGCATGTGTTTCAGGTCTTTGTGCTCTAACACAAATGTTTGAAATCATCAGCGGCCTTCATTAGACCAGGTGTGTTCAAATGACTTATGATAACATCACAAGTGATCAAGGGCAAAGTAATCTGATTTCAATCAAGTGTGGTTGAAAAATGAGAGATTCCAAAATGTGCAGGGCAGTGGTCCTTCAGGGGCATGATTTGGGAAACATACCTTAACTGACAGATTATGGTAGCTCACTTCAAACTCTTATAATGAGTAAAAAACATTTTTTATTCCGGAATCCACAAAGTGAGATATCCAGACAATTGGATACTCAGGAATGTCTCTCCTCCTCCCTCTCCCTGAGATTCTCAGTGGGGGTTTTGAACCCCGCTGAGACCCTAGATCTGTGACTCTTGTCTTCATCCCCAAATGTTGGAGGCGTTGAATGGGATTCTCATCAGGCACAGAAGTGGACCTTTACCCCAGGAGGACTGAACAAAGGCAGACGTGAAGGTGACCAAATCACCCTTTTGTTATTTTAGCTGAGAACTGGCCTATAGAGACTGACCCCTCTCCCTTCCTCTATATCTCAACCTCGCCTCCCGCTGAGAACCTGGTCACCAGGACAAGGTCTTGAGAAGAAATGCGACCAAATTTAGTCTTTTGTTAACAAGTCTGAATTAATGTGAATCTGTGTCAAATCAGTCAGTGATTAAAGCAACATTATTTTTGCATATGTTTCTATAAAAAAAAAAGCCTAACTTTAATCACTGCATGATGCAAAATTACGCAGCCTCATTTAATGTATTAATTTGTCATGTAGCCATACTGCGTGACCTAGTGACCAGTGGATTGAAATCACTGTAACCACTAAGATTGCAAGGTTAATTTGGGTAAGTATGAACTTTATGCCATTTATTAGTAGTGTTAGAAATAATGTTTTCATAGTTAATAATTGTAATTTCCCTAGCAGTTAATTTGTCACAAATGTTATGTTTTTGTGAGCCAAATGTTATGTTATGTCTGAATCGTCTTCATGTTTTACGTGTAAAAAATTAAAGTTTGTTCAAACCACTTATTGGTTTGAGCATAGTGTTGGATTAAGTTATGTGACTTTTACATGTTTAAAGAAATTACATTCACGAGTCAGAAAGAATCAGCAGGCAGTTAAAAGAGGAGATGCCAGAACTCTGCCTCCTCTGGTGAGTGCCCTACTATGCCTCCTCTGGCCAGGGTTCAAAAGACCATGCCGACCATTCGTGGTCTTTTATTAGGCAGGTCTGCTATTATTTTCTATATCCCATATTTAACGATTATTTCGTTTATTGAATTATTTAGCATGATAAAATAAATACCATTATCAGAAATAAGTTTGTCTGTTGGGAAAGAACTCCAGTCCTTATGAGACTGGTGAGTTATAGTTAATGTTGTTTATTTTCTATTCTTCCTAAATTGGAAGTGGTGCCCTGTCTTTATAACATTATTTGTTGTGATAATTCAAGAGTTTAATAAACCACATAACACTGCATTTCAATACCTTTATAATGAGTGCCATTTAAATTTATAAAGTATTTATAACACTACTCTTCCAACAAAAAATAATTTCCTCATCAGCCAGCTTTTAAGGACATGTTCAAGACATGGGTATTAAAGTCAGTCAATAGTCAAAGTCAAAGGTCAATAACAATGAGTATTTCGGTCATTACTTGGCAAGTCCAAACTGTTCCATAAAGGGCCGGTGTGGCTTCAGGTTTTCATTCCAACCAAGCAGGAGCACACTAGGCTTAACTCATTAAATCAAGTGATCTCAGTCTTCACTACTCAACCACTGTTCAGGCTTGATACAATATACCATGCACAGAATAAAGAATACAAGAGTTCCAGTGAGGCAAGTTAAAAAACACTACATTTCGAGTATCTATGAAGCATGGATATGCCTCAAGGATTTTTGTGGATCTGCCTTCTTCCCTTGTTGCATCTAAATCAATGAAGGCCTGCCTGGCCTCAAACTTGGGGTCCAAAATTGTAGCGTTTGGTTGGGTTTTGGCCCAAAACCCAACCAAACTGCTGCTGCTGAGTGTTTTGGAGTGCCTCGCCTGCATCTTCAGACTGTCCTGGCCTGCTTAAACAGATTTGTAGAGTAAGGGACCGACATTTCAATCTATTTTTCACGAGCAGAAGGAAAGGGAAATCATATGTACTGTATAACAGAAATATCATACATATGATAATGTCGGCTGTTCGGAGGTTAAGGAGGGAAAATGAGTCCTTTTGGCAGTGAGGATCCACCAAGGCGAGGGGTTTTATTAAAGGATGAGAAAAAGGCTCGCTGTCCAACAACAACAAAAAATGAGTAAGACCAAAAAACTGTAGACTGGATCTCTGTTGGCAGCGATCTGGTCTCAGGCTTCACTCCCTGCACCACGCTACTTCACTGCAAGACAAACAACACAAAAGAAAACTCCTCCCGCCAAGTTGGACCAATCAGCGCCAAAGGGGGCTGATCAGGCCCCAATATACACTCGGTACAGCCGCACTCGCACTGGAAGAAGCCCATGCTGTACTCTGCAGACCATGGCTGAACCCTTAACCACACCCCCTTGTCTGTCACAGATAACAATATTTAATGTCTAGGGAGGCAAAATTATATTAGCAAGTCATCGTAGTGAGCAATTCTGACTAAAAAAAATGAAACGTTGCATCGCTACCTCACTGTCAAAATTCTGGAGTTTAAAGGGCTTATCAGGATTAAGAGTGTAGGGTACAACCATCATTTTCTCAGACGTAATCAGAATATATGTACAACACTTGTTTACAGTCAGTCTGTCTACAGTCTTAAGGTGATAAAAGATAAAGGAAAGCGGTGACATTTAATGTAGTTTTAGAAATTTGGTTGTCTGCTATTCGGTACATCCTTTTGCTGGATGTCAATAGATAGATAAGAAATTGTTGATTACTACTACTACCTTTTAAGTAGAAAAATGTTTTATTTGGTCAACGAAATACCTGACTTTTAGGCCAAATGCACATTTTAGATGCGTGATCATAGAATCATGGGTAAAATCAACTGCATTAAGGACAATTGAATCATTTATAAAATATCGGTATCAGCCATATGACGGGAAAACATCATATATTAGCAAAAATCCAATGTTGTGTATCCCTAGCAATGTACTGTGGTGGATGACATGGGGGCAATTGTAGAGAGAGTACAGGTAAGCTCTTTAGACGGACAGAAAACTAGTACTATGACTGCATACTTTCATTTTCACACTTGAGCACATACCTGGACTGAGATTGTTGTCGCTGAGGTCATCGTTGCTCGGAAGAACTACAGTGGAAGCACTTGAAACACTTGTGTCACCATCTGTCACCCTCTTGCTTTCGGAATTAATATTTTGGAGTCGCTTGTATATTTTGGAGTAGATGGTCAGCTGTGGTAAAGGAATGTTTGATAAATTGTTTGTCTTGTTGTTGCCCCCCCCCCCCCCCACACACACACACGAACACACACACAGTTTAAGGTTTTAAAAGAAAAATAAAACATTACATACATTATAGCAGATCTGTGCCAACATTCCGTAGCGTAGGATAATAGTTGACTATGTTCTGTAACATTGCTCTCAGTCCCAGTTTGGAGGGGTATTTCACTTCATTCCCCAGGGGACTAGCATGCAAGATTGCAACATTGCTGGTGATTGTGTTTATTATTCTCCAACATAGCTTCTTTGACATCATGCAATCCTTTTCCTTTCCATTGCTGAGTGTTTTGTAGTGCCTGGCCTGCATCTTTAGACTGTCCTGGCCTGCTAAAACAGATACAACAGGTGAGTCAGAGACAGACATTTCAATGTAAACACTTGGCACCAGCAGCAGGGAAGAGAAATCATACGTATAAGCAAAACATAATACATATGATTATAATATGCAGGGATGCAAAATTATATTAATACGGTATGGGGGTGATATGACGCCTCCGATGGGGTTTGGTTAATAGCCTGGCCGCCGCATTTTGGACCAGTTGCAGTCGGCCCAATGCTGACTTGCTAAGGCAAGTAAACAGGCCATAGCAGTAATCCAGGCATGAGGACACAAAGGCACGAATAATCCTCTCAAGCTCTTCAGGAGGTACAACAACTTTAGCGATATTCCTCAGCTGGAAAAAACACGTTTTGGTTAACAACCTGATGTGTTGTTCAAAGTTCATGTGACTGTCAAAGACTACACACAGATTTTTTTAATTGAACTTGATGTTTGACGATAGGGAGCCGACACACTGTTGAACTTTAGAGGTTATGCTGTCTGTGCCAATGACAAGAACCCCTGTTTTGTCTGAGTTTAGTTGAAGAAAATTGACACTTTTATGGCAACCAAACAATTTGTAGTGCTGCTAACCTATCTGATTGACTTGGTTAAAAAGAGAGATATAACTGTGTATCATCGGCATAGCAATGGTACTAGATACAGTATTGTTAAAACAAGCAATGATCTGTACAAGAGGAAGCATATAGAAAGAAAAAAGAATAGGACCCAAAATTGGACCTTGGGGCAATCAGAGAAGACAGAGAAACAGACGATGAAATAGTATTGATAATAAGGAACTTATATCTGACAAGTATGAAGAGAACCAGTCCAGGGCCTTTCCCATCCCTACTCAATGCCTGAGCCTCTGTATAAGAGTGTGGTGGTCAGTGGTATCGAAAGCTGCACTGAGAGCTAACAACATCAGAACAGAACACTCACCAGCATCATCCCGCATCAAAATATCATTAGTTACTCTAAGAAGTGCTGTTTCAGTGCACTGCCCCTGATGGAAACCAGACAGAAATGTGTCAACGTTATCATAGGTCTCCAGGACATCTATGCGATGAAGAGCGACCACTTTCTCAAGGATTTTGGATATGAACGGGGGCTTGGAAATTGGTCTTAAACTTTTTGGCAGGGACGGGTCGAGTTTTACTTTCATTGAGAAGAGACTCAATAATAGCATGTTTAAAATAATCAGGGACACTACGTGAGGCAAGTGAACTGTAAATACGATGGATACTAAACTTTGGCCTGTAGACCCCAATATCCTTAAACAAGGAAGTGGGGATTATATCCAAGGGATTGGACAATCACTTTAAACCTAATAGCGCAGATATATTACTGTAGATATATGTATATATGCTGTATACTGTATATACGGCAACACTGAACACCTGCCTTTACCATGCTTTGTGTTCTTTGCACATATTGTACAACAAGGGTGTGAGTAAAATATTGATACAACTGAATATTTTTTCCATGTGCAATAATGGACATGAGTGGGAGCAGTTAGCAAACGTTGTTGACACTCGACATCTACTCAGTGATGTGACACACCCCCAACAATCTATAAGCCGCGTTTATGCCACTTTTGTCCCCATTGCTCACAAAAAATTATTTCTTTGATAAGAGCTCCCAATTGCTGCAATTATTTCCATCCTTGTCTGTCTTCCACCAGTGAAATATGCAAACGATTTCCATAACAGAGAGAGAGATGCTGCAATGGGCCCCCCTAAATAATTACAAATAGTTACAGACAGTCTTTTGAAAGCAAAGTATCCACACATAATCACATGCAAAAAAAAACAACAGGACAGTTGAGACGTAGTGGAGAGGCATGAACTGCCTCTGTGAACTGCATGAGCTGATATTTTCAGCACTAATTTCATTCATTTGTTACACATGGCTGACATAATATAATCAAGCATCATGCGTTAACCTGAAAGGCTTGTGGGAATGAGGGCAGAGAGGGGAAGCCTGGTCGTTATTTACATAAACCATTAATATGCTCAGGGACCCTCCTAATAATATAACCTGCCGTAGTTACGGAAATACCACAGAACCGCAATACATTACAGAGAAGACAGGCGGTTCCAAAAGTGGGGGCCCCGGTCCTCCCCAAGGCCACCTTTTTAAATTTTTTGTGAGGTTCCCTGCAATTATTATGAAGGGAAATCATTTTCATAGATCATTTATAAGGAAAGCATTCAATGGTAGATGTAAAGCGCAAAATAATATGCATATTGTGAAATAAGTGTATTGAGTAATTATGGGTCCCTGTTAATGAGCCGTAGGACCAATCCAAATATATAACTATTATCGGATGTTTGATTGATTTGTTACCCGGGGACTTAAAATAAACCACTTGAATTGAGTTTGGAGCATACAGTATATTCATGCATGTTTCAGTCTCCCGAATAACACAATTCCCGTGGGGTATCAATAAACAGAGCTCAAATGTATTGCTAATAATAATAATAATTATAATAATAATAATAATAATTATCATCATCATCATCATCATCGTCATCATCATCATCATCATCATAATATTATTAATAATGATGATAACTATAATAAGAATCTCCAGCTCTAATTCAATTTAAGAGCACGTACATTAGAAAAACTAGTGTAGAATTTATAGAGGTTTCATTTATTCTCCTCATTTAATTCTTCTTCATTTATTCTTATTATATATATATATATATATAAAAAATTATATTTATTATTTTTTCAATACAGTATCTGTCCATAGTCATATTTTCACGAGTCAACTCCTCTCAACTGATTTTCTCATGGTCGGAATAATATTTGATTTTCAAGAGCCATTTATTGTCTTATAATCAGTGACATAACAGACAGACAGGAAGGGATTGAGTGGCAATACCTAAATGCGGAATTGAATATGTTTTCCGTGTTATTAACAAACGTGTTTATTCCCCGCGATTTTGAAACCTAATTACAGATGCTTGCCGATCTTTTTAATCATTCACATCGCGCTGGGGGGTTTATAACATTGTTCGGTGGCGTGACAAACGCAGAGCACATTTATTTTTACTTTACAGGGACTTTAAAATCATCTTCAAATGATCTTCAAATTCATCTCTCCCTCAGAGGACACACGCACGCTCACAATTTTAGATCGGGTGCTATTCATCAAACGCGGCGAGCGTTGTTGCCTCCTCGCAATCGATCTATTTATCGATCGATTATTTATTTTCTCTCCCTGTGCTGTATACGCTGCTTAACGTTGGCGGCCACGGTTCACCTTGCTCTGCTCCCGAAGTCGGGGGATGAATTCCGAGTTCATGTAAATATTATATGAACTCAGAATTCATTCATCAAATAAAAATAAATAAATATATATATATATATATTTATGTATATATATATATACATCTACATCTGTATATAGTAGTTAAATGTTAATGTTTTGTCATCTTTGCTTCAGCTGTATGTCTAGTCGGTGTTTGTACATTGAGAGTCAAATTCCTTGTATGTATGTGAACCTACTTGGAGAATAAAGCTGATTCTGATTCTGATTCGGAAAAAAAGCACCCCTTTTTTTCGAAACACAGGGGTGCTTTTTTATTGCGTCCCTGGTCCGCGAACATTTTGTGCGCTGCGCCGAAGTGAAAAGATCAGATTCCATTTGATTTGTGTTGTTCACACTGTCATGTAAAAGAAAAATATCTGAGTCACATATGAGCAAAAAAATTGGGATTTGGTCCATGTTTGCCTACAGTATGAAAGTACCCAAAATATGGCCAGGTGAAATATGCTCAGTCCAAATGTGGTCAGTCCAAATATGATCAGTCCATATGTGATCAGTCCAAATGTGGTCACCCGAAATATGGCCTCATTCTTCTTTGACCCAAAAGTCATTATAAAGAGAAGAGAAAGAGGGTACGAGTGTCACCTTCTCCTGCATCTCACTGGGCATCAGCAAAAACACCGTTTTCTTTTTCCATGAAAAGAATCTGAGCTGCGCCGCTCGTAGCCACGGGGGAAGTTTTTCACCCATTATCTGGCACCTGAGCCACACAGCCGCTTTAGTGGCTGTGTGATCTGAGGACGGGGCAGCGCCTGGCTGGCTCCCCCGCCAGGTCCAGCAAACCGCCGCTGTCTGATCCCGCTAACAAATCAAACGGCGGTACCTCAAAGACCTTCTGCCATGCGCTTGATATGTTGAAAAAGAAGAAGAAAAAAAAAACACCTAGCCGTGCATACAGCAATACGACTGAATTTATAATGAGCGCAGGGCGACCACGGGTCAACACTGTTCGCACAGGGGAATATATTGTGTGAAATGATTTGCCGATGCCAGGCTGGCAGTCTCTGCTGGGGATTTCGAGTGATCGGTGTTTTTAAGTATTGTCAAACTGGAAAATATATATATTTACTTGTATTAAACCCAATTCAAATGAAGTTGGGACGTTGTGTAAAACATAAATAAAAACAGAATACAATGATTTGCAAATCCTTTTCAACCTATATTCAATTGAATTCACTACAAAGACAAAATATTCAAGATTCAAAATGATAAACTTTATTGTTTTTCGCAAATATTCACTCATTTTGAATTTGATGCCTGCAACATGTTCCAGAAAAGCTGGGAAAGGGGCATGTTTACCACTGTGTTACATCACCTTTCCTTTTAACAACACTCAATAAGCGTTTGGGAACTGAGGACACTAATTGCTGAAGCTTCGTAGGTGGAATTCTTTCTTTCTTGATGTACGACTTCAGTTGCTCAACAGTCTGGGGTCTCCGTTGTAGTATTTTGCGCTTCATAATGCGCCACACATTTTCAATGGGAGACAGGTCTGGAGTGCAGGCAGGCCAGTCTAGTACTTGTACTCTTTTACTACAAAGCTATGCTGTTGTAACGTATGCAGAATGTGGCTTGGCATTGTCTTGCTGACATAAGCAGGGATGTCCCTGTAAAAGAATGTTGCTTGGATGGCAGCATATGTTGCTCCAAAACCTGTATGTACCTTTCAGCATTAATGGTGCCTTCACAGATGTGCAAGTTACCCATGCCATGGGTCCTCTTTGGTCCAGAGGACACCACGTCCATGATTTCCAAAAACAATTTGAAATGTGGACTCGTCAGACCTCAGCACACTTTTCCACTTTGCATCAGTCCATCTCAGATGAGCTCGGGCCCAGGGAAGCCGGTGGCGTTTCTGGGTGTTGTTGATATAGGGCTTTCGCTTTGCATGGTAGAGTTTTAACTTGCAGTTGTAGATGTAGCGACAAACTATGTGAACTGACAATGGTTTTCAGAAGTGTTCCTGAGCCCACGTGGTAATATCCTCTGCAGAATGATGTCGGTTTTTAATGCAGTGAGGGATCGAAGGTCACAGGCATTCAACGTTGGATTTCGGCCTTGCCGCTTACGTGCAGAGATTTCTCCAGATTCTCTGAATCTTTTGATGATATTATGGACTGTAGAGGATGGAATCCCTCAATTCCTTGCCATTGTACGTTGAGAAACATGGTTCTTAAACTGTTGGACTATTTGCTCTCGCAGTTGTTCACAAAGTGGTGAACCTCGGCCCATCCTTGCTTGTGAACGACTGAGCCTTTCGGGGATGCTCCTTTTATACCCAATCATGACACTCACCTGTTTCCAATTAACCTGTTCACCTGTGGAATCTTCCAAACAGGTGTTTTTTGAGCATTCCTCAACTTTCCCAGTCTTTTGTTGCCCCTGTCCCAGCTTTTTTGAAACGTGTTGCTGGCATCAAATTCAAAAAGAGTGAATATTTGCAAAAAACAATAAAGTTTATCATTTTGAACGTTGAATATTTTGTCTTTGTAGTGTATTCAATTAAATATAGGTTGAAAAGGATTTACAAATCATTGTATTCTGTTTTTATTTACATTTTACACAACGTCCCAACTTCATTGGAATTGGGGTTTGTCATAAAAAAGTATTTTCTAGTATTATCTCAAAACTAAAACATGGCACTTTGGAACTATGGCGCAAATGTAGCTAAACCCTGGTAAACTTTCAACCTCGAAATGTTGAAAATGTACCAAATTGCTTTTTTTATTTCCCTCTGACTACGATGGTGTTCATCCCTATTACGTTGCATTTTGAAATAACTGTCGATTCTTCAGTATTGATATTCAGATTATTAAAGGACATTGTCAAAACGTATTCTGTTTCTCTACAGAGATCTTGTACTTGAATTTACTCACAGGGTGCTCATGCACCACGCCCTGGAACATACCCTTAACCTGTTTGGAAAATCTAAATATTCAGTGGAGCTTATTTATTTTCGCTCTGATACTGACTAGGCTAGAATTATGATCACTGATTTATAAATACTAATAATGAATAATTACATAATAAGTAATACTTAATTAGCCATTATTCAATTATAAATCATAATTATTGGGCTTCATTTTTTCTGCAACTATCTTCTGTCTAAATAAAGAAAACACTAATGCTAGTAATTTCCTCAGTGAAATCTGATTATTTTGAGAAGAGAACTGCAGGCTTGTGATGGTCTCTCTTGCCATTAACACATCGTTTTCTATAACATATGGTTTAACACCCCTTTTCATATTTACTCTCTACTGTGAAAGAAGAAATTTGAAGATTGTTCTTGTTCATCGTTTGTTTTTAGATTTGTTGTATATTTTGTAATCGTTTCTTTCTTTTATTTTTTAGGTTTATTTATATTGCCAATATAATTTCTCCAACAATAGCAAATTTTCTTGTTTTCACAAATCTTATTAAGTATTTAGTTGATATTTTATTCAGAATTTCATTTGGTTGTTTGTTATTTATAGATTTATTTTTGCAGAGCATTATAACTGAATACAACAACATTGTGAAATGTTATTTCGAGTTTGAAAATATTCAGAGTGATTGATAGTATTGATTATGGTTCACGCTTTAACATCAATAATGTGAATTATTATTCTAATATGTGTTTCTAAACCTCAAATTTGGATTTGGATTTACAGCTTTTTATTCCTGGTGAAAGATGCATTGATTCCTGCTTCTGACAACTGACGTTCTGTATTGACTACTGTTAATCAAGTCTGGCGTTTATCCTTTTTGCATTGCTTTTTGTGCAACTGTCGATTCTTCCGTTTTGATTTTCTGTTCATTAAAGGGCACCGTCAAAAGTAATTATAGTGTTTGGCAAGTCTTTCAGGAATTATATTAAAGGCGTTTGCTTCAGTCACAGAATTCCCATAAATGATGCGTAGCTTGCGGAGCTAGTTCTGCCAGACAATTTCGACAGCGCCGCATGCTTCCACGCCATTATTGGCTGGCCTGTTTAAGCAGCTGATCGCCCCTGCTCTACTGTACCTGCATTCCCGCCTTTGCTGCTTGGTGCGCTACTACTGAGCGCTACTCTTGGGGGATTCAAGCTCATCACTCCTATATTTCTAGCTTATTAAGTTTCCTATGTTTGCTGTACACCTCGTCAGCAAAATAAAGAAAGGTCATTTTAGTGTAAACTTGTCCGTCAGAAATATATATAACATAAACATTATGTATATACAGTATGTATGACAAATTAGATAATGTATTCAAATTAGTCCAGCACTTCAACACTCCCCGAGTCCTTTTCATCTCTTTTCCTTATTATCCTTCTTTTCCTCTCCCTTTACATCTTACACTTTTACACCCTTTTACATTACGGCGGAGAACAGGCGGCAGCGGGTTGCGGCTTTAGCTTAATGATCTCTGCCTGACCTCCTCCAAACCCATTTTCATCCACTTTCACCCAAGCCAAGAAGACGGCGAGGCTTTGGAGCAGTGGGGGTTCATCATCGGGATTTCTCGCACTGTGTCTCCTTCACCTCCCCCACTTCACCTCTGCCCGTCACCCCACCCCCGGCCTTTTTTTTCCTTTATCTGGTTTATAGAGCACATTTTGTCCATTCTGTACATATTATATTTCTTGCATTTTTAGACTGTTTGGACTGTTTTTAGACTGAGAATAATTTTTCTATGCTATAATGTCTGCTTTCCTTTTTATTTTCCTTTCTCTTTTGCACTAAGGTACCAACCATGACAAATTCCTCAAACAGTACATTAAAATGCACTTGGCCTGAATGACTTCACAACTCACCTACATAACATTGTGTGCACTGTTATTCACCATTTCTTTGTCTATTTTAATTATCGATTTAACCATGTCTTCGCATTCAGATTATTTTTATTATTGTTATTGTTGGTATGCCTATCATTAAAATTGCTATTATTTATTTATTAATGTAAATAAAATATTGTTATGTCTTGTGTTGTATCATAATTGTTATATTCATGTTCTGTTATGCTTCGGCACTGTAAGAATTCTTGCCATTGCCAATATTATACCATTATACCAATAATGATGAAAAGTTTGACTAATTTGAATATTTATATATCATATTTTAAATTATAATATATATTATAATATATCATATAAAATATTATATTTATTATGAGTGACTCAGTCAGAACATTTGTTAAATTTTCAGATTCTTTGTTCAGTTGATGTAACTTGTGCATCCGTGACACGCAACTTGTTCGCCATCCGGTTCATGAGTCATTGCCTCTAGCTGAGGCGCATGCCTGACTAAGAGCTCTTGAGTCTTTCTGTTCGAATTTCGAGTCGCAGTTCAGCCTGTATGTCTGGCTGCAGTTACCCCGAGTTGCGAACGAACGACTCTTTTGCCAGAGTGTCTCACGACTCTCAAGTGATTTAAAATATTCTTTCACTGTGAACAAATCATTTGGGAGTCTTGCATCACTCCCATAAAGCAAATTTGAATTTGAATTTGGTAGAATGAGCGATAGAGATACCAAACCGTTGACATCATTGTGGACGAATGTGCCTCTTAAGTGACCGCAAATTTAAGTGAGAGATACTGACAGGGCAGCACCGCTTTTCATCATTAGCGTGGCTGGGTAGAGCTGGAAGTGGTGGAGGTGTGGTGGAAGGGCGGACATTTAAAAAAAATCCATTTATTTCCCAAACATGAGTGTCGCTTTGCGGAGATAATGAGCATCCGCAAAGCCACAATGCGCGGCAACCTCCCCTCGACCCCGCCAGCTCGTATTCTACTTCCACAGCGCAGACATGAAAGAAGGAGACTCTTTTGACTCGAGGAATGGAGAGATGAGTAACATATTTTGTTTTTATTTTAAAAAGATAAGGACCTTCCTCCCCGCCGTATCTTATAACCAAGTCCGGATAATTAGCGCTGTGGTGTCATTAGCGTGCTACCGGAGGCTCCACTCTCTGATATCGCCACTCCCTTCCAATGGAAACACACGGATGCTGGCGTTGCATGCTCATCGGTTAACCTCTCTATTTGCACGAATAAAACCTCCTCTTTGGAAAAAAACACATTTTTTTTCTCTCTTTCTATTCAGTATACTACTGAGCACAGCAACTTGTCGCACCGCACTGCACACTCAATGGGCTGACGGTTATTTAAACTTTTTTCACAGTTTTGCTTCATCAAAAAACAAAGAAAAGTATGTATATTTACACATGGTACACATGTATGCATACTGTATCTGTGTGCACGTGCACACAGATAGATTTACATACACACCCACATGCAGAAACAGCTTCAAATTTAGAAAAGGAAATTGCATATTTTAGGGAGGGAAAAATTAGTTTGTTTCACTGTTTCCTTTCTTGCTTTATTGGCCTTTTTTTTTGGTAATTTTGCATGTCTAGCACACGGGAATTTTGTGAGGTGGGGTGGAGCAGGGTTTTGGTGGCAGAACGGGTGAATCCTTCCCTCCTTGGCGGTTGGCGAGCGAGAAGCCTTCTTCCGCGGCGGACTATTAGCGAGGCCGGCGACTGAGACAAGTGAAGCACAGCCACTTTTGATTTTGCACCCTCCAAATTACTTTTTTTGAGTGTTCTCTAGGATCTGAAGAGAGAGGAAGTGAGGGAGTGTACGTGACACAGAGAGAGAGAGAGAGACAGAGAGAGAGAGAGAGAGAGAGAGAGAAGGATGGGGGTGGCAGTGCTAGTGGTTTTAAAGGCGATGTGGTGGCATTTAATTTGCTGCTTTGTTCCTATCCGCTGGCATATGTCCTCTAATATCTAATTTGAAGTCTCCTAATCCTACCACACATACTCCTGGAATTAGCCCGGCTCCACTGACGGAAAGCTCCAAGACCTTCCTCCCTGATCTTCAATCCTGCAGATTTGAATTTGACTCGGTGTCAGTGTGTTGTGTGTGTGTGTGTGTGTGTGTGTGTGTGTGTGTGTGTGTGTGTGTGTGTGTGTGTGTGTGTGTGTGTGTGTGTGTGTGTGTGTGTGTGTGTGTGTGAATATATATGAACCTTGACACCCCCAACACTTGCGCTCACACACACACACACACAGGATTAAGCGTTTTATACTCAACTCAACAGTGCCATTTTCTTTGGGTTTAAAAATTGTGCTGGCTAAGACTAGGTAAATGCTATCTGATCTGTCAACGTAGGCAGGCGAAATGTAGCCCCCTCCAAAAAATGGCATCTGGCCCAATCCTTTAATTCCGCCGTACGCTGGACTCGCCTTTCAACTGCAAATACCAAATGGCGATGGATACCAGATCCAAGAAAAAGCGGCTCAAGGAACAGGGTATAACTGTATAAGCCACCAGCATACTCATGGTGAAACAGAGCCTTTCAGGGGGTAAAAAAGATGGAACAAACAATAAGACGCAGAGTCTTGAGTTTTCGAACAAAATAGAAACCGTTGGACTATTCACGAGTTCACTGAGAGTCTGTAGACACCCTCCCCTCATGCATTTGGTCCAGATATAAATAACTTGGTTGCATCTTGGCTTCTCAGATGGATAGGGTGTGTTTGGATGAATACAATATGTTGATGGTTCTTTCTTCATTTGTGGTGTATTACCTATCATTTAGGACCATGTTTGCATGTTTGTATCCTGTATATTGTATCCTGTGTATTAAAAACCAACTGAAAGCCTTTATGTAAGTTGTCATTACCTTTCAAAGACCCAGTGTCTAGTTTTAAGCTTCTAGGACTTCAACTAACTTCATGAACTCAGTAAAACAGGCTACTGCCCAGGGGTCAGATCAAGTCAAAGAAATGGACTTTCATGCTGCATCCCGGCTTCTCCTGAAGGGTTATGCAACAAGTAGATAGCGGCAGCCTCCACCACTATGTGGGCTTGGTATGCTGGTCTTCAGTACCTGTAAGGTTATTGCCACTGGCCTGAAGACAGTTGCATACTTTCTTTGGTACCGGGACGATGTAGGAAGTCTTCCAGAGCTTCCAGTCTTCCAGAACCTTGTTCAGCTCCAAGGAGAGGTTAGAGAGGCGGTGGAAACACTCCTGCAAACCGTCGAGTACACCCCTCAAGCAGTGAGGGACAGACTCGGGTGGGGAAGGTGGGTTGAGTTTGAGGGGAGGAGGGTAGGGTTGTATAGGGTCGTTGCCTCCAGTAGCAGGTATTGGTGAATTGGAGGAGGTAGGGAGAGGAGAGCAGCAGCAGAGGTGTGGTTGATGATGTGGACCGTCCTGTTAAAGAGGCTACCAAGGCCTCGGTGCTCAGGAGAGCCCGTCTCTACTATCGAGGACGAGGTCTCAACTCCCCACAAAATATATATATATATATATATATATATATAGTATATACCTTCCTACACCCTGACCCCTTCTGCCGACACTGGTACGCCATATGTGAAATGATTATACATTTTTCTGTACAACGCTGCTGGAAGCGAGCCAAGCCCAGCTCAATGTACGCTTTCGTTAGTGTTAGATGTAAGTGCGACCACCTAGTGCGTGCACGCATATTTGTTTGTTGTTTATGTGTGTGTCTCCTTTGTTCCTGTTGCTTGAGCGCTTGGGTACGCCGACGCCAAGCGCTTTAACTTCGTTGAAACTGCGAGAGCTCTGGGAAAATCGCTTGGGGAAGGGAGTGGGGAGGTGTGAGGGGGTCGCTCAGTGGAAAAAAAATAGTGCCCATCTTTTGTAGTGACACGTGGAACAAGATGTCTCACCAAAGAAAGGAGGGGAAAGATGCAAATTGCTATCAACTGGTACAAACAAACACACATTTTACACACATTTTTTACACCCCACTGACAGGCGGTGGTACATTGTTAGACAACCCGCATGGCAGTGTTTTGATTGTTTTTTTTGCTTCTGTGCTTCTTTCTCCTTCTTCTTCAACACAGTTTATTTGTGCCCCCCCCAGCTGCCGCACTCATACCCGCCCCCAACCCCCTCCTGCGGTGCGATCTAACAAGGCAGGCACTCTTTGAAGAGTCGGCCCCATCGCGTGGGATCAGCTGTCCTTTCTGAACCTGGGAGGGGTTGGGGTGAGGTGTGGTGGGGGGTGTGCATCAACTGAAAACTCTGTTTGTCGGTTAATTCGACTTTTACTACTTTTCGAATTTACAACGTTATCCATTGGAAACTTTCTGCTTGGACAACTAAAATAAGAAGATGTGATGTGATGAACTAGTGCTTGACTCATACAAATGATTCGTTCTTGTTGAACAAATCCTTTGGCCGAGTCACTTGTCAAGAGCCGACTTGCCAAAGAGAGCCGTACTTTTCATGATAATGACATGGTGTTTTGGGGTGGATGCTGAAGCTTCACGACAGACAATCAGTTTTCTGTGAAGGTTGCATCGCTTTAAAGCAGCACTAGATACAGTAACTTTTGGTATTTGGGGTGTGGCGCCCTGACAGTTTCTGAGTGCATTGCAGTTTCACACCACTGTCGTCAAACTCAGTCTGGTGTCTGAAAATAATTCATTTTACCGGACAAATTTTAACCCTCATGTTTCAATAACAGTCGATGTCACAAACGCAGACACATGTACACCTAGGTTATGGCGCCTCTTGCACGGACAGCACCGCTTCACGGAGCCGTGGGCTGAGTGCCCCTGGAGCCACGGGCAGAGAGGGTGCAGGGATTTAGGGAGGGACGGGGGGGCCCCCTGCTACCGGTGTAGATACAAGAAGTGGTTGGCCTGGAAGATCGGTTTACACACGTCGTCACACGAGTCAGAGGGTCGAACAACCCCTGTGGCATAATGAAAGTGAGGGCCGCTGCACGTCGGCCCAGGTGCGGGTTCCAGGCACATCACTGGCCCGCCTCATCCGTGCCTCGGGGAGGTAGAGCGCGGTTTCGTTTTGTATGAACATTATCACCGGACATTTTTACCGGGAAGTTTAGAATTCATGGGAGCGTTTTTTTATTACTTTTACCAGGCAAAAAAACTGTAATTACCGGAACCTAACATTAAGGAAATGACGTAGTGCCGTGAAGCTTAACTCACTTTCGTACTCGAACAACAAAGTTACATAGGGCAAGAACAGGAATTCCGGGGAGTAGGTGAGAATGAAAGAGGTGCCATTTTCCATAAGAAAAGGCAGTGTAGCATCAAAATGATTTTGAAACTGTTATTTTAAGGTAAAAAAAAACGTGTTGCTTTAATAACCAATAGCATGCCGTGATAACTCATCCAAATCCAATAATTGTGTGTGCGTAAGTGAAAGGCTTTTGATCAATGGAGTTGTCTGCTCTTCTACTGTAGGTTATCTATGAACAAACTGTCTCATCAATCATACAAATCTTTAGAAATAAATGAATGAAGAAAATGTGATCCACTTGATAAAAAATAATTATTGGGAGTCAAAATGAACAGATCAACTCTATGCTCTGGAAGTGTTATATTTATTGTAAGACAGTGCAACGTGTTTAATAATCTTCCATTAACGGCGAGTTCACACTGAACAATTAAGATACTCCATCATTGACTTATTGAAACTCAGGCATTTGTACATGAGGGCATACGCAAAGACATTTTTCTGATCTTATTGCTATTATTCCTTTACTTTGTTGATGAAAGACCTATGCACAAAGAGATCTAACCTCGGAAGGGGAGCTTTGAGGATTGCTTGGCGAATGTTTCTAATCTCTTCTGAGCAGCATTTCAAGGGGAAGGAGTAAACGACAGCGACAATCAGAAATACAAATATATGAGCATATTTAGTACTTTTATTTGTCCCGAAATAGTGTCTTTTCAGTCAAATCGTTGCTCAAGAATTCCTTGATGATATATTTTTACAGTACCTATACAAGATTTCAATACCCTTTAACCATTGAGCTCCTTTGCACAAAGTAACTACATTTAACATTTTTTTACATTGTTTTTTGACAGGCTGGAATATTGTCAAACCCTTTAACCGCAGGGGGAGGGCAATTTCTTAAGAACAATATAAGTAACATGATTCAATCTCAGTAACAGTATAAAGTAACAATATAGGAAGATACCATTTTCTCAATAGCAAGGCTTTATTTTGTTGTTACCTCCTTGTTATCTCCAGTCCATTGGGACTGCCTTTACGCACAGTTGGAAGCTGCAGCTGCTCACTGATATTTCTCCTGTTGATAAGGCTTGGGTTGAACTACGGCGAACTATCCCTTTAAGACCTAAACAATGCTATTATCTGGCATCATGAAAAACACAAACAACAAACTGAATTATCAACGTTCGATATCCTGGCACATTTTCATACTGAGGACCGCCTAAAGTTTCCATAACACTCATCATGGTCTGTGTGATAGTAGAAGTTCATAGAATGGTTAAACTGTTTCCAGTGGCTTTCAGGTTGGCGTCACCTGTACGGGTATACAGAGCATCCATACTGAAGGGCAGACATTATAGTGTATTGTTTAATTGTATGATGATCATTTTTTCCTGTCTCAAAAGTGAAAGTCCTTTGAACGGCAAGGCATTTATTTACAGAAAGAAAAATCTCGATGTATGCAGCTTGAAGGGTTTCATTTCAGATGGACCACGGTAGCTAGCGTAGCGTAAGACGCTGGCTTGTAGCTTGTTGAATCCGTCCTCCTGCGTATTAAAATGTCATAAAGAAAGGCTGCATGTGACATAGAAATTGCCAACCTCGAAAGAAGGTGAGATGCTAGATTCACCGCCACCATCAAACAATTTAACTGGGCTATC
>NC_137199.1:5089588-5152088 GCF_960531495.2 Zeus faber | reverse complement strand
GATCAATGTTATTCAGAAAAAAAGGGTAGGCAAAAACAAAGCTGTTGAAAATAAATAAAAAATAAAAATAATTAAAAAATAATAAGAATAAATATAAGCAGGGCCAAAAACACTAAGAAAATAAATTGATAAACGTCACGCTGCCTTATTGTGAATTCACTTTAAAATGTGATTGTGATCATGGCTGTAGAAAGAAAAGTAATGATTAAAACATAATAATAACAGCAAAACAAGACTCCAGCATAAAGTGTGATACATGCATATTGAGTTCATATCAATTTGCGGCGCAAGTGTTGCCTCGCGAAACTGGAGCCACATTGAGGGAGCGGGGGGAGGGGTGGAGGGGTGGAGGGGTGGAGCTGGAACGGCTGCCAGAGTCCTTTCTGAGGCATCAAAGACCTACAAATGTCTTCCCCACCGGCAAAATAAGCACTCTCATTAGTTAAATAAGTTGTGGGCATATTGATTAGAGGCATTTAATTTACCTCACTTCTCTCACTGGGCGGAACGGGGCCTTGAGGAAGGAGAGAAGGGGAGGGTGATGGGGAGACAGAGGGAGAGAGGGAGGGGGAGGAGGGAGGGAGAACGAGCGAGAATGGGATAAAAGAAGGGAGGGAGGGAGGGAGAGACGGGACAGGAGGAGAGAGGGAGGAAGAAATGGGAGAGAGACCGGGCAAGAAGGGGTAGGGGAGAGGAAGGAAGAGACAAGGGAGAAGGAGATAGGGAAAGGAGAGAGGCAGAAGGGAGGGAGGGAGCAGGAGATAGAGGGGCAAGAATTGAAAGAGACAGGGTAGGAGAGAAGGGATCGAAGGAGAGAGGGAGAGACATGGGGGGACAGAAAGACCAACAGACGGAGGGAGGAGGAGAGAGAATTGGGGAAGGAGGGAGGGAGATTGAGAGAGGGAAAAGGAGATGGAGGGATGGAGAGAGGGAGGAAGAGGAGAGAGGGGGTGAAGGAGAAAGAATTAGAGAAGGATGGAGCGAGAATGAGAGAGGGGAAAAGGAGATGGTGGGGAAGGAAGGCGCTATAGAGAGATGGAGATGGTGAGAGAGGAGAGGTAGATTGGGGACAAGCGGAGAGAAAGGGAAAGAAGCAAGGGAGGGAATCGGAGACAGAGGTTAAAGAATTAAAGCGAGAGAGGGTAGGAGAGAGGGAGGAATGAAAGAGGGAGAATGGGAGAGGGGGAGAATAAAAGAGAGGAGGGGGGAGATGGAGGGAGATGAAGAGATCGAGAGAAGGAGGTAGATGGGGAACAGTGAGAGAGACTGGCTGAAGAAGGAGAGAGGGAGAAGGTGAGAGAGGATGGAAGGAGAAGGAAAAAGGAGATAGAACAAGGGGACGGGGGAGAATGAGAGAGATGGAGAGAGGGTGGAAGGATGGAGAATGAGAGAGAAAATGAGGAGAGGGACAACGGAGAAGGAGGAGCGAAGGATAAGTCGATAGTGGAGAAAGAAGGGGAGCGAGAGAGAGAGAGAGAGAGAGAGAGAGAGAAACGCAAACAAGGACGAAGGAGAGAGACGGGGTCGAGCAAAGACGAGAAGAAATGGACAAAAGAGCAGAAAATAGTCACCGGGTAACAGAAACCAAACCCCCCCCCAAAAATCATAAATCAGCAGCTAGCGTAGAGGTAAATGACTTTATCGAAGGGCAAAATACACAAATTGGCCTCTTTCCATAGAACCTCCCCCCAAAGGACGCACCAGACATGGTGTTTATCACGGCGGAGACTGTGTCAGTTTTTAATGGGCAAGTCTGAAGCGCTTAGAAAAAAAAGACGCCGTAAAGCCTCGTCCACGTTACGCGGTGTTTTTCAATCGTGAACGGCGATGAAAAGATTTAACAACGCTTAACGCACATTTAACGAGTGAAATCAGCAGATTTTCGGTCCCTTCTGCACACACACATAGCAAGCGCTGCCTTTGAGGCACACGGGTCTAAAGACGGAGAAGAGACGGACAGATCGGCTCTCGGTGGCTGTTGAAAATTGCCGTTGTGATTTGAGGCTTTGACGCATCCACACCAAAGGGTTTTGGAAAGACTAGCCCTGATAAAATGAAACATGTTTTGTCATGTTTGACATGACTGAGATGGGGTTGATCTCACTCACACACACATATCGATGACAGCCGCGACGCTACAGCGCGTCTACCCTGCACTGCCACAGCTCAGTGCAATCTCAAATTGTTGCCAAACTGTTGCACATTTATGATGTGCTGATGTGATGTGTATGATGCCGTTGAAAAATAAAAGCACGGGGCAGCGACAACAATCCACATCTCAAATAGGGAAGTTTAGAGCTATATATACATGTGGTAATAACGTCAGATAGCGCTGTGAGATATGGGAGACTGGTCTCGTTAGCAGCAAACTTGCTAGGGCATGGGGGAGATGGCTCCCTTTGATGTGACGTCGCAACTCCTCGGTCTCTCACTTTGCATTCACGGCCAAAAGACGGAATTACCTTGGTTAGTGCCGCGTTCCGGTGGTCAGTTCTGTATGTGTGAATGCATGTGTGTGCTTTGGGAGCGGATGGTCGGGTTGGAGATATGGCTTCGGGGACGGACGGAGGGAGAAAATCAAATTGCTCGCTGTCACCACTCCCCGAGTCCAACTTTCTTAAGTTGCCGCTAATCAACAAAGAGCTTGTTGAGGCTGCAGCCCAGAGGAAGCCCGCAGCTATTTTCCAATTAGTGTCACCAGTGAGACAAATACGAATTCCGCACACGGCGCAGTCGGAAAAAGAGTGCGGGAGAGAGGGAGAGGAGAGAGAGAGCGAGAGGGAGGGGGTGGCGGGGGCTAAGAGTAAAGTGGCAAAGGAGTGATGCCTTGGAAGGGCAACAGCAGGGAACGGTGAGGGCAAGCAGATTAAACGATTGCGACGGCAATTTGGGCAAAACAGCGTTTTTATTGGGGGGGGGCGAGACGGATGGACGGACGGCGAGGACAGGGCCTGTCTGGGAGAATA
The DNA here is from genome assembly GCF_960531495.2 of Zeus faber. NCBI lineage: Eukaryota > Metazoa > Chordata > Actinopteri > Zeiformes > Zeidae > Zeus > Zeus faber. The sequence goes on along the minus strand of NC_137199.1, from coordinate 5,149,122 downwards.
GTCGTTCATTATGGGTGAGGGCAGGGGGGAGAACATCTGAAGGCAGACGGCAGCTTGGCGGTAACAATTAGACGGAGCTCGCTTTTGAAAGCTGCCGCCATCGCTGCTCTGCCACCCAGACCTAAGACGTAGGCGTCTTCATTGAAGCTGCACTCTCGAAGGTGCAAGGTGTCATCAAAAACAGACGGGGGCTGGGTTACCCGATTAGACACTGATATATACATATATGTGGCAGGCCAAGTGGGCGTGGTTAAGCTGCTGCTGTAGACAGGTGTTGCAGGCTCCCATCCTGGGGCGGCTCAGCTGCTGCGGATCGAGTGAATCAACGGAGGGACTCCGCTGATTCGTCCGATCCTTAACCAGAAATATATAGAGTTTGTTGTCCCCGCAGTGAAGGGCGGCAGGCTTTCGCGACATGGTGCAGACCGGGCAAGACGAGCACGTTACTTAAGCTGCCAGACAAGCACGGCGGGCGCACACCGAAGCAGGGATCTAGCGAACGTTTTCATTATTCGCCTGCGAGCCCCCCTATAAAACTTTTAAATAGTATGAGTAAATATATAATAAAACTTCCCTCTTCCCACACAGTTCATTCACAGCATGAATAAAATGTGTATGTTAAAAATGTTACTTGAGAAATTCTAGTTCTAACTGAATCGTACAGGTTCCATGGTCCTGAGGTTCGATGACTTCTGTGGTTCAATACCAATTTTAACATTTAATTGCAATTTCCTATAACTCTTCGTTGTTCTCTTTGAGTTTAATAGGAATTAAAGAACCATTTTTGTCAATGTTTGTAACTTATTTTTTGTGCAATAAATGATTAGTTTCATCAGACCATGTCCAGTTTCATTAGTTTCAACAAGTTACATTTAGAGTGTGTTTTGAAAAACATGGACTGCCACCTGTTCTGCTACCTTTAGATGCCGTGACAGAATACAAATTATAATAATAATGTCAAAATAATATTTACGGATCACTGGAATGTCTGAGCGAGACATCCCTTATAAATGTGTTTCAATTGCACCAGCTCTGTCGAGACAATCGTGCATCACTGCCGTTAAAAAAAAAAAAAAAGATCTCGCGCAATTACCACCAGCTCTCTCCAGATGGATATATTTTCACTCTAACTGCGTGTGGCCCGGTGTTTGTGAATTGGAAGCTATTTGCAACGAGGCTTAAATAAACCGAGGCCCCCCTGATATTTGTCCTAAAAAAAAAGGATGTTAGCTCTCTTTCTCACACTTCTACATAGGTCATGTATAGAAACAACCCAAATCAATAGAAATGTATGAGAAATATTTCAATTGCGTCATTTCGAAATACAGAATGTAAAAACAATGTATTCAATTCAATTAACATAAATTAAATTAACAAGTAACATTGTATTAGTAGATAATTATAATTTTATATATTGCATAAAGATATTGTCTTTCTAAAAAAAAAAAATATGTACCCCTTTCAAAGGACAGAAAAAAACATATTTTTTTACACCTGGGGACCGTGGACCCCACACTGAGCATGCTAGCATCTTCTCAATGGAAGTGTCATTAATTTTTACGAAAAGAGCATCTAGCCGCCATTGGCCCAATTGCAGCGGAGTAAGGGTACACCACTTGGACACAACCCACTGCTTTGAAAGAAAAAAAAAACCCTGTACAAGAATATGACCACTCAGGCTGCAAGAAGTACATGCCATGGACGTTGCAAAGTGTTCTCGCATGCGTTCAGTGTGCGAAGGGCAAGGAGACCGGCAAGTGGAGGCGCAAGTGGTCGTGAAAGGGGAGTTTCCCCACAGTTATCTCTTCTCGTCCCTTCATTTTTTTTGCGCCTATGCATTAGTCAAATCCCTCCCACCCCACTCCCCCATGTCCCACCCACCGCACTCCCCCATGCCACTACCCTTATCCCCACCCCCCCTCCCTTCACTGACGTCTGCGAGAGAGAGAGAGTGCGTGGGAGAGAGGATGGATCCATCAAGAGTAATGGTATTGCTGTATGCCCCCGGGGCAGCCATCTTTAATCCTTACCCATCATGCCTCAGCCATAAACTATGCAATCACAAAGGGGGCAAACCTCCCTCCCCAATCCCCACTTTCCACACACACACACACACACACAGACACACACACACACACACACACACACACACACACACACACTCACTTAACTCCCCCCACCGGTTTGCCGGCAGCGGGCGATGCCCCCACTCAGAAGTGAACGTGTGGTCTTCATGCTCTATTTAAGAAAGAAAGAGTCCCAGAGTTTAGATTTAGACTTCTCCATCTCCTCTTTTTCCCTGCCTCCCCCTCTCTCTCTGTCTCTCCTTTTCACCTTAACCAGATTTGTCATCTCCCTCATCGCTCCACCACTCAACGTGGTTGCATCTTCCTCGCTCTCTTCCCCTTGGTAGCTGCTGTCTCCTACGTCCCTCCGTCTCTTTCTTATCTATCTGTGTGTGTGTGTGTGTGTGTGTGTGTGTGTGTGTGTGTGTGTGTGTGTGTGTGTGAGTGTGTTCGTGCATGTTTAGTGTGTTGGATAAACATATTACGACGGATGAGATTGAGGTCTGAAAATGGCTGCGGTCAAAGTTTCCCTGCTCTTGACCAAATTCCTTAGTCCGCCATCTGTGGCGTAGTGAGTTGTAAACAAGACGGAATCGGACAGGAAGACGGCAAGATTTTCTCATGCTTTTTCAATTGCAATTGAACAAAGCAGAAAACGCTTTGTGCGTGCGTACACATCACAGAGATGAAAGGGGACCAATTCATGGATTGAAGGACGACGGCATTGGATGAAGCGTGAATGATTTCTTTATAAACCTAACCCCACCCCACCCCAAACATAGGATTGGTGGTTGGTGTACAGAGGTTAGAAAGAAGTTAAATACCTCATTGATAGCGCTGGGATTAAGAATGGATTGAAATTCGAAAAACTAGCCCAGTGGACTATCCCAAACTGCCTGTCCAAGACTGGTGTATCAGCTGCTGGCTCACGTCAAGGTGACAGCAGTGACATCTCCTGAAGAAAACATTGATGGATCAATGAACCATTTAACTCCTCTATCTTTCTCATCTGCGTACAAGAAATGAGTGCCATAACTGATTGACGAGGAGACTATATAGAAGTACTACTAAGTAGTATACTATTGAGCAACTTACCACTTGTATAATCCTTTATAAAACATGTGAAATCGGCTTTTTCAAAAACAGGGAACTCACAATATAGTCAGACAGGCATTTGTTTTTCATCAGGTTGTTATTGTTTATTTTGCGTAAATCAGCAGTGTTAGCTACATTGGTGATGTAGGAGACTAGAAACAGGAAGTTGCAACGCTTCTGACTAGCAACCTACTGTCGCCAATGCTTATGCTTTGGGTGTACTGTGGCAATTACAAAAAGTAATTGATATAAAAAATTCATATAATTTTTATTCAAAACATGTTAAAAATACACTCACACAGTGTGTCAAACAATGTGTGTCTACCACTCTGCTGCAGCTTCTCACTATGCTTAAATGCCGTCCAATGGGGCAAACATGTTGTTGTGGTTAATTAGCAGCCCCACATGGAAATAACTTATTACATGTGACACTAAAACCACCAATACGCAAATCTTTAGGCAGGAATTAGGTTAGCTATTATGTATAAACGTATGTATATGTATGTGACAAATAAACCTCTTGAATCTTTGAATCTTGAATCTTTTAAATAATGTACATCGTTAAAACCAGCAGAGGGAGCCAAAATCTAGTACTTCATGGTACCAGCAGACGGAGACAAAGTCTCGTACTTCATGCAACCACCAGAGGAAGCCAAATCCTTCCACAAACATGTAGCTAGAGGCTTCAAGGACACGTGCCCATATTTACGGGGCAGCCGAGAATTGTAGAGCAAGCTCTTTCCTGAGAAAGGAACAGCTGGCAGGAATATTAAAGGAGTTCGTAAAGACTGCCCTCTTCCAAGAAAGGGGAGTGTGTTCAGCTATGAAGGCTGTAATTGGCTGTCTGGAAAGTGACATCAGAACACATGACGACAAGACTACGAGCTGCGATTGGTTCAAATCTAATTTTGAGTAATTCATTACACTGAAAGAGGCAGAACGTGTAAAAGCTTCTCTGCGACTATATAGCAGAGAACAGAGAGAGATAAGCTGGGTTGGTTTTGCGATGCGTACGTTTATTAGTGATTTTGGCTCTCTGATATACAAATAAACTTTTTCGCATGAGACCATGTCCAGTTCCACTGTTTTTTCTTTGAAGTTTTTGAAGCCAGAATAAGATAGACACGATGTGCAGAGATCCAGATTTTTTACAGGCCCCAGACCTGGACCTTTGTTTAACCACAACATTTGGCGAGTCAAGCCAGGAGAGAATGACGACTAAGACTGAGTCTGGAGACCTGGAAGGAACTAACCTATAGCCCATTTCGGAGACACTATTGACCACAAAAAAGTTTTTTTTTTTTTTAGGTAAGCAGAGGCTTTTTTCCTACAAATTAGGTTTGTGTCTGATTGCAGGACTCCTCCCAGGTTGTAAGGTATCAGAAAAGCATTTTCTCCAATGAACCTTAATAATTGACCTAGTTAAAAATTACTTTAATTATCAATTTAATTAAAAAAAGGAACTTCAACAGAAGCTGATGTGAACACACACAATCACATGTGATTCATGAAAGAGAATCAGTGATCCTCTGATGAATGTTGCTATAATCAGTTAAATAGAGTAGTATAACAGACAATGGCGTGTATGTTGTAATTGCTTTGAGACTGAGCAGAGCCTGGATGTGGGTAAATGTACAGCTCATCCAGAGGATTGTCGCAGAGTAATTACATACAACTTTCTTGTGTTGAGGAAGTTTTCTGGAGGAAGAACGCCAGATATGTAGAAGATAAAAAGTTCTAGATAGATAGACGATAAAAGATCAAGAAAAACATAAGAAAATAGAGTAATATACAGAGAAACCAAGAGTTTAAAGTTAAGCATTTAAAGAGGAGGTTCAAGAGGAACTGAGTTGAGAAAACTACTGTGGATACCACTCTTCGTGCTGTGTCATCGCAGCCATATGCTGCGACTTCCCAAGTGAAGAAGAGGACCATACTGACAGCGAGTTTAAAAATTGCCAAAGGGGATAGGCAAACGCACGCCAGCATAACTACTGTGGATACTACTCTTCGTCCTGTGTCATCGCAGCCACATGCTGTGACTTCCCAAGTGAAGGAGAGGACTGTACAGCCAGAGAGTTTAAAAATTGCCTAAGGGGATAGGCAATCATATGCGTCACTAGAGAGCCTTTAAGGCGGCAACACTTGGCCAAGGAATTGTATATACAGTAATTGCTTGAAAATATTGCTAATATAACTGTAAAATAAGTTGTGTTTCTGTAATTTAGCTAAAATATTAAACATGAACCATCTGGAGTGAGGGGAGAGTCAGAAACAAAAACACATTGAAATAATTTGAACAACCAATGCAGAAGTGAAGGGACTCCTGGTGTTATTCAGAGAGGCATTATTCAGACTGTGGATCGTGGCACTGCATCTGTTGCTGGGGGAGGAAAAGGGAATACTAGGCTCCATCCCAACCTAGATAGTTGGGAAAAGTATCAATAAAATACATGCATGCATACGTGAAATTACTCCTTAATCAGTGTGGCAGCCTAACGTACAAGCTAAAAAATGGACAAAGAACATTTTAGTGAGGATGAAGTTTCTGTACCAGAACACTTTAACAGGGAGGGGAACTCGGAGATGCAGCCGAAAACATTTTTTTCCTAAACGGGCGGGACGCACACTTTTGACTTGAACAAACATACAGAGACAAGGAGGGCACAGAGCATTGGCAAGATGCACAGCAAATTTGTTTATTTAACTCAAGCAAAAGAGGACTTCCCAAAATGTTCCCTAGGAGCAAGCTGGTAGATACATTAGAAAAAATAAAAAATTAAAATGGGATAGAACTTGGAACAAAAGAGAGTTTTAAATCGAATTTTAGTAAGACATTGGTTCAGCAAAGGAAGCTGCAGGACTGAGTGATTTAACCAATAGTCAAAGAGTGGCCTGTGTGATTATAGTTAACTAGTGGTGTTTAGCAGATAAAATGAAAATCAAATTGAATTTAGGTGCCAGTTAACAATAGTAGTCTATGCTTAGATAGAATGAATAGATATAAAACAGTTTGAACTGTTAGATTATGTTTAAAGAGATGATTGAGATATCCATCATATTGGTGTGGTGTTGTAGCAGATTGTAAGTTGCTGGAAAAAGTGTCTGTTGATTCATTAATGCAATTTTGGTAAAGGTGAAAAGTATGAGCACGGATTACGGACTATTATGGACTAGAGGCAGAGCTACCACCATGGTGAGTTATGACGCTTTTGGATTAGCCCTCTGGTTAGTGCAACATAATGAAGTTCCGCCAAAAGAGGTGAGCGCACAGTCGGCACCTTGGGGGGGGGGGGGGGGGGGGGCTCTGGGACGGGTGAACACCGAGGGAGCAGCCGGTACAGACGGCATCTTTGGACATGCTCCAAGGACCTGTGTCGATCCACTTCCCCAGTGTTCGTCGTCGTGTTCAGCCTCTCCCTGGCGCAATACATTAAGATGCATCGAGATCCATCGAGAATCATTGACAGGTAAATCATATTAAAATCAGATCCTGAGGCCAATGAATATTCACACCTCTACCAAATGTTTTTGCGACATCGCCTTTGCAATAAATTATTAGAATTGATGTCTTGAGGAGAGTAGATTAGATGCATAACTGCAGCAGAAATGCATTATTTCTTTTTATAAAGTATGAATTATTTCCTTTCTCTTTTTTGTTTTGTGTATTGTGATCTGCTGGTTGAGATAAGATAATCCTCTGTTTATCCCACAGAGGGGTAGCCTGCAGTGTTACAGCGCTACGGCATGAAGCATTGGTAAATTGGTCATTCCAATTTAAAGGATATGATTAATAAGTAAACAGTGTAGATTAGACACTATACATTACATATTAATATTGCATGAGTGAATTATCAGTTATGATTATACACAACAGAGCTTGTGTGTCCAAATCCTTACCGGTTACCTTTTTCAGCTAAAGCTGGTAATCATTTTGTATGATCAAACAGCATTATCTTTATTATTTTACCCTAGAAGTAATCTCGACCTTACATTGAATAAGGTAGCTGTTGACATTAAGTATAAAACTTAGGTAGGTTAACAAAGTAGGTTAACAAGTAGGTTAACAAAGAAGGATTTGTTTTGTTTTGTACACTCGAGAGGTGATGGAATTTGTGTTCGCTGTCTAGAAATTGTACCACTATTATTGTGAGATGAAATGCATGCAAGCATAACAATGAAAACACCTTGATTTAATTTAGCTCTATACCTCTTATTGAACTCCATCATTGTCAGATATTTTAGAGTGCCCTATAGAACCAGAATCATTCGGATTAGCTTTTATTTAAATGTGACATTCTCCTAAATTTACCTAGTTGTTGAAGTAGTGTTCAGAAGTTGTGATAATGATTATTGTGATACCACCAAGAGACATTGCTATCAGAGAACCCTGGAATGGTTTCTTTATGACACTGCCTGTTTGACAAGCAAGCACATTAACCGCCCAAGGGTTTCACCGAGGCCCGAAGGACATTCCAATCTACCTTATTACCGAGAACGTCTGTGAAAACCTTGTGTACAGAGATCCAATTTGGCCAACATCAGGTTGAATAACTATGGACATTTTCTGAACAACCAACAAAGTTCTGAAATGCAAACATCATCTTCTTCTGCTTCTCCTCTCCACCGACGAACATGAAGTGTTTGGCATCGGACTGCCACAAACGCACAACTAACCCCAACTAGCTAAGAACCCCTGGACCTGCACTCGGTGATGCCATTGCATCAGACAAAGCATTAAACTGAAAGACTGCAATCTGAATGATTTTCTGCTCCAACTGGGAGGTGTGGAATTGCCTCAAATCCTGCGAGAAATGATATCCTTGCAATATCATTGATTGAGGTTGCCTTTGTGCATGTTCCCGGGCATTGTCTTATCAATCTGTCTGTCCTGATAGTAGACAGATTATAAAATGTTCTCAAAGAAAACATTATTGTAACTTTAGTATTGGCAAATTTATAGAAAATGTATTTATTTTTATATATACGTATATTCATCATTTTCAAAATTCTGGGAGATGGTTTGAATAGTTAGTAAATGAAATCATCAAGTAGAAACAGGATTAAGCACAGATTATAGACAAAAGTGATTGTTTCATTGATTGTGACTGTTAATAATAGCCCTTCTAAGATCTTAGATGGTCTCAATTTGAATGCTGGCCATGTTATCGTCATATATATATATTTTTTTTTACTAAAGGTGTTAACTTGATTGGAAATGCCAAATAACCTATACATTTTTCTCTAATCAGGCTGCAGAATTATGTGACTTATAGCTGAAGTCACATAATTTATAGCTGGCCAAGAAGTAAAACTAGCAGCTCAAAGTTTAATGCATAATTTATGTGATTTTTTAGAAGTTAGGTAACGCAAAGTGACCATGAGTTAATAGATAGTTGATCAAATGTTATCGATCGACACCAGTCAGACATCTATTTGCTTGATGACTGCTGACGATCTCAGGCTTATTGTTTACAGTTATTAGTTGTACCTTTAAGGGTATAAGTAAAATTATATAAATAAATTCGGAATAAACTATTGAAGGCGACATTTTTAAATGTTTTAGTGTGTGAATCACATAATTTTTCCTTACCGTCTCTAGTTACTTAACTTATTGTTGAAGTTATGTGTAGCCTTTTTTTTACCACATTACAGATTTTATTTTGACAAATTTTGAGTTTATTAATGGCATCACAATAATTCCAATGTTCATAGGGTATTGATCTGTGCCTGTGATGGATACACAGGATTTTCTAAAAATACTTTGGACAAGATGGTCACATAGTTTATTTTTCCTTATAACTCAAACAAAACATATTCACTATTTAAGTCATGACATTTGCTTCATTATTTCTTTTCTCCTCAGGGTAGCACCATGGCATGGCCTTTCTTGGCTGTTGTGATTATTGTTGTTTTCAGATCGTGGAATGAGGTAATGCTCAATCTTGGGTTTGCTGGATTGCAAAACTTTGGATGAGGGAGATGGGTCTATGTTAGCTGTGTTGTTGCGATATTATGGAGATGAATTACGTCTTGTTGTATAATATGCTCAGAAACTTGGTGCCGGGGGTTATTGGGTCTATTACATGCTGTAGCCTTTATCTTGCTACGAAGCAGATTGGCTCATTTCTCTCTGACAAGACCTCTCCATCATCAACATGTGCAACTTTCACTTTTTCCATGTCACTTTGAAGTGGTCCCACTCCAACTTCTCTTCCTCCTTCCTATGGAGATTTACATGACTGCTTTGCAGCGATTACTTTTGTGGCTTCGCCCCGCCCAGATCTCACTGAAGCTCTTGAAAAGCTAAACTACGATGATTTAGACTCATGACTACAAATATTAAGAGGATTTCAATTTTGTCTGTCTGTCCGTCATCTGTATTTTGTATAAAACAGTGTTTGTCTATTTTGTACAACTGCTTGTGTTTGTGTTTGTGTTTGCATTTTCTATCTGTTGTAAACTATCTTTTGTTTTATTTTGATTCCATGAATGTATACAGGCCAATGTGATACGGTGCGGTGTAGCTGAATTAACAAGATATACAGAACATCCGTTCAATGTTTTGATGTCATAATCCTCCCATTCTGATCTTCCTATTTGTGTTATTTACATAAATGTACTTGACCTCATCTCTATAGGAAACGTTGGAGCCAATGCAACCAACAAAGCCACCAAACCTGATATTGCTCTTGTCTAATAATGGTTATTTCCTGCTTAGATGAGGACAAAGGATTGCTCACAAATCTTGTTTTTCCTCTCCTCACAGACATTCTGCAATTAAATATTATTGTGGCAAGCCAAAGTTTATAGTGGCAGAGCCACTTGTTACTGTTTGATCCGCAGGGGGAGCCCTATCTCCCCTGTTAGTTTTTCATTGCTTAACTTGTTTGACATATATGATCCACCGCAAACTTAAGGGTCGTTGGCGGTTTTTGACTTTTTTTTTCATTTCATTCATTTGAATGTGGAGAATCAGAGCTTCCAAACAAGGTGTCACTTGTCCAAATCAAGCAAATATTTTTAAAGCTATGACTTGTTCATGACAAGGGTGTGGCAAACTGTGATTCTGGGATAATCACATTCAAAGTTTTACCTATACTGGGTTGATCCACCCAGCTCCCAGAATGGAAATGGGGTTGGCGGACAAACAAAGCCACATGGCTACTTAACATTCTGGGGAATGGGCAATCACTGCTTTGTTCATGTGTTTTGAGGGAATATTGAACAGCGTCATCAACACACAACTATTTTTGTTTTTAAAAAAGCTTTTATTTAACAGTAAGAATATATATGTTTTATAAAAGTGGAATTATTCTGGAGATTAAAAGTACGGACAACACAACAAAATGGAGCCCATAAATAGTATGAGTCTTGTGAATCTGAAATCTGATATCTGAAAATCTGCAAATCACCAACCTCAACGGACTTCATCACCTCATCAACTTCTTCTGCTGTGGGGTCTCCTGCGATGGTTCTTGAAAATATTCCGTTTGATCGTCAATTCAGGTTGAAATCCGCTGTTTAAAATGTTCTCCGAGTCTGGGATATTATCAGATTCAGCAGCGCTGTTGTTCTCATCGTCGCTGTCAGAGAACTGACTTTGATCGCTGAAAATTAAGTCCAATACAGGCTGCTTACACTGACTTGGATTGATGGCACTGGTCAGATTAAGGTCCGCGCTATGATTTAGATATTCCTCCAACCGCTTCTCGTAATCCATAACAACAAGGAGATGAAAGTTTTCACATAACTCTATCAAAACGGTTTCACATTGTGACTTCAAATCACATGGAATATGAAGGAATGATCTTCACCTGGAGGGTCACTTTAAAGGAAACCGTCGATCTGCGTTGTTCGGCGCTATTCAGTGTCTAGGTAAGTGAACCGTGTTTCCTCATGTAATCTAACGAGAATATTTAACTCCACGGTTTAACATTTTTCTACTATTTATAAATCAAACTCGGTTTGAAAATACGTTGAGAGATAAAAAAAACCACAAAGGAACACAAATCTGGAAAAATTTAATTTTCTTTCAAGAAAGGTTTTTTCAATTTATTTGGCTGCTCCTGGTGATTTTAGAAATGTGCGAAACAGCGGCTTTTGCTGCGGTGGCTAACATATGGTAAATACTATGTGTCAAAAAGTGGGGATAGTTAGAGAATTAAGTAACCGTATTGATTATGCTTAGAACAATGCAGGAAAAGGCATTTCTATTGCCAATTCTATGCATTCTATTTCAAGTGCTCCTTTCAAACACCTCATGATGAGCTCCATTGAGCGGACTCCCTATCATGGTTAAAATACCGTTTGGTGATAATTGATTTGACTTCAATTGTTTTTCTTAATGAAATCCCGGTGAAGGTAAACTAGACTGAGTCTCATTCCTGCCATTAGTGATGATGGGAATGCAAGGACGATCACATGGCATGACCGGACTAACCCCACATGAAGTGCTGCCCTAATAATGATATTCTATGAACATTATCTACTACATATTAGACATTGTGATAATATAATTCCGTTTTTACATGAGAGTGCACACATTTACTTTAGGTGCCAGGACTGTGGTCGGCTATTCAAAATCAATGTTTGGGAATCACAGTATTATTCCACCCACCCCACTTTTACAATCATGGACCTAGACCAAACAATGTTGTCACAATGTGTTTCTCTCACCCAAGTGTTTAAGTCTCTGTGCCCAGGTAAAGACAACCCTACCCATCCCAATTAAAAGACCAATATACGACCAGAGATGTGAGCAATAATCATGGCAGGTCACATTCTCCCAACACCAACCACCTCCGCCACGCCAGCTCCAGACCAAGACCGCCCCATTTCGACCCTCACCATGACGCCCTACCGCTCCGAGGCCACCACCACATCCCATGCATCGCTGACTCCCCTCACCTCGACAATCCAGCCCACATGGACTTCTTCCGAATCATCATCATGTTGTGTGAATGTTATTTTGTAATCTTTTTTTTCTGTTTATAGCACAGAAAAGATGGTTTCACATATTTTTATCCATCACATATATTCTCGAGTATACACATTTTTTTATGATAACCAAATATGATCGCTCCACTGTTTATGCATAGCAAATGCCACACCCATATTTCTCACATAATTCACTGATCCTCACACATAACTTATAGCACCTATATCCTTGTAGTATCCATGCACTCACCACAGTTGCTGTGTTATTATGCATTTGTTTCTTATACTCACCACAGTTGTTGTGTTATGCATTTTTCTAATGCTCACTACAGTTGTTGTGTTATATTGTTGTTTTGTATATTCACTACAGTTATTTGATTATGCATTTACTCACAGGTAAATCTAGGTGTCGCTTGTTTGCCTACAAAATGTCCTGCTGCTACTATCTATAAACCATATCTTATCCAGCATAACCAGTGTCACCACTTGCAGTCTTTCATGAATCGTTATTTTGTTAGAATGTGACTTAAGAAGTCACAAAGGGGGGGATGTTGTAGTTAATAATTAAGAATCTTTATTTGTCACATGACCGCACTACAACGCATGCCTATATATATGTACACACACACACACACATGCTTTTTGGGGTGGTGGCCAGTGAAATGTGGACTCTGCATTTTTCCCATCCTGGCTTGTCCTTCCTCCAGGGGGGCAGAACAAAGAGAGATAAGATCAGTTGGATTTTCTTATACGTATCAGACTCTGTCCAGTTCAACTATTTTGTCTGTCGGCCGAATAATATAGAAACGTCGTGCAGAGATGCAGATTCTTTTACACTGTCCTATACCTGGACCTTCGTTCCACCATAACAATGTGAATATGTGACCCACAGCAGTGAAACCTGCTATGTCGCACATTTATAAAATTGCCACGAGCCGCCAAATAAGTTGGAAAAACCTTTCTAGAAGGAAAAATTATTTTTTTTCCGATTTGTGTTCCTTAGTGGGGTTTTTTTTTAGCTCTCAATGTATTTTAAAAACCGAGTTTGATTTATAAATGTTAAACCGTCGAGTTCAATAATCCTGTCAGATTACATGGGGAAACACATTTCACTTACCGAGACGCTGAACAGTGCTGAACAATGCTCATCAATCATTCCCTTTTAAAGCAACTGTCCAGGTGTAAATCATTCCTCTATATTCCATGTGATGTGAAGTCACAGTGTGAAACCGTTTTGATAGAGTTCAACCCTTTAATCTTATTACTTTAACACAAACTTGGATAAATTATTGTGTAGACGGCGTAACCGACCAAGAAGAAAAGCTGACGTCACTTCCGTAAACAGATGGATAAAACTTCGGTTCCACTTGTCTGTGAAACTTTCATGTCCTTGTTGTTATGGATTACGAGAAGCTGGTAGCAGAAGCTGTAAATCATATTGTGGACCTTAATTGACCAGTTTGATAGATCCAAGTCAGTGTAAGCAGCGCGTACTGGACTTCATTTTCCGGGATGATAGTCAGTTCTCTGACAGCGATACCGAGGAACAACATCGATGCTGATTCAGATATCGGCTTTATCCCGGACCTGGAGTACTAGTCGGAGACCCCGTCCATCTCCACGTCCTCCGCTAAATGGGTCCCGTGATCCTCATCGGAGTAGTTGGAGACCCCGTCCATCTCCTCATCCTCCGCTAAATGGGCCACGTCCTCATCGGAGGAGGGACCCCCAGGGTCGACATCCTCCGCCTCTGAAACATCGCTGGAGGACGCAGACAAGAGAGGTGGTGGGGTCTGCGGTCGGGAGGGTTGACCCAGAGGGCTGGTCAGGATGCCGCTGATGGAACCTCCTGATGAGGGTGTGGTCCAGAATGTGCCTCGCAGGGACCCAGGACCTCTCCTCCGGGCCGTAACCCTCCCAATCCACCAGGTACTGCAGGCCTCTCCCACGCCGGCGGGAACGTAGGAGACGGAGGACAGAGAAGGCAGGACCCCCGTCAATGAAGCGCGGAGGAGGCGGGGGAGGTGCCAAGGGGACCAGAGCACTCTCCCGGACTGGCTTGACCTTGGACACGTGGAAGGTGGGATGGACGCGCATGGACCTGGGGAGTTTGAGCCGCACTGCCACCGGGTTGACGACCTTCTCGATCTTGAATGGGCCGATGAACCGAGGAGCCAGCTTCCTAGAGTCCACCTTCAGGGGGAGGTCCCGGGTGGAGAGCCAGACCTTCTGGCCCTTCTGGTACTCCGGGGCGTGGGAGCGGCGACGGTTGGCAGAGGCGTTGCGGCCAGCGGCTCGGAGGAGGGCGGCCCGGGCCCGGGCCCAGGTCCTGCAGCAGCGGCGAATGAAGGCCTGGACGGACGGGCAGAAAGCCTCCTTCTCAAGGGCCGGGAACAGAGGCGGTTGGAAGCCATTGGCGCACTGGAAGGGGGAGAGGCCTGTGGCCGAACTGGTCAGGGTGTTGTGGGCATATTTCACCCACAAAAGCTGCTCGGACCAGGACGACGGGTGTTGTGATGTCATGCAGCGAAGGGCCGTCTCCATCTCCTGGTTCTTCCGCTCTGTTTGGCCGTTGGACTGGGGGTGGTACCCTGAAGAGAGGCTGACGGTGGCCCCCAGGAGCGCACAGAACTCCCTCCAAAAGACAGAGGCGAACTGGGGACCCCGGTCGGATACAACATCTACCGGGATGCCATGGAGGTGGACGACGTGGTACAATAATAGCCTGGCGGTGCCCTTGGCCGACGGGAGCTTCTGTAGAGGCACGAAGTGAGCCATCTTGCTAAACCGGTCCACCACGGTCAGGATGGTAGTGTTGCCGCTAGACGGTGGCAGACCGGTAACAAAGTCCACGGAGATGTGAGACCAGGGGCGATGAGGAACCGGCAGTGGGTGTAGGAGACCAGCAGGAGCAAGAAGAGAGGGTTTGTGCTGGTTACAGGTGGGGCAGGCATTGACGAACCCTCGGATGTCCTTACCCAGGGAGGGCCACCAGAAGCGACGCTGGACGACCTCCTTCGTCTGCTGGATCCCCGGGTGGCAGGTGAGTCGGGAGTTGTGGGCCCACTGGAGAACCTCGGACTGGAGGTCAGGCAGGACGAACAGACGGTCGGGCGGACATGCACTGGGTCCAGGTTGGTCCTGGGCGGTGGCTCTGACCCTCTCTTCCACCTCCCAGGTGAGTGTGGCAACTAGACGGGAGGACGGTAGAATGGTGTCAGGGTCAGCAGCGTCTTCCTCCTCCTCCTGGAACTGCCGGGACAGGGCATCAGGTTTAATATTACGTGACCCCGGCCGAGAGAGATAATTGAACCTTGTTAGGAAGAGCGCCAAATGGGCCTGACGGGAGTTCAGTCTCCTGGCGGACTGGATATACTCCAGGTGCTTGTGGTCGGTCCACACCAGGAACGGCAGCTGGGTTCCCTCTAGCCAGTGTCGCCACTCCTCCAGGGCCAATTTGACGGCGAGAAGCTCCCTATTCCCGATGTCGTAGTTCCTCTCGGCCGGGGTTAAACGCCTGGAGAAGAAGGCGCAGGGATGAAGCTTTTGGTTGGAGGCGGTTCTCTGGGACAGAACAGCTCTGACTCCCAAGTCGGAGGCATCCACTTCAACCATGAACTGCCGTTCGGGGTCAGGCAATACCAGAATGGCGGCTGAAGTGAACCGTGCCTTCAGGGACAGGAAGGCGTCGTTGGCGGCGGTGGACCACCGAAACGGCACCTTGGAGGAAATTAGGGCTGTGAGGGGGTCAGCCACCGTGCTGTAGCCTCGGATGAACCTCCGATATAAGTTGGCAAAACCGAGGAAGCGCTGGAGTTGTTTGCGGGTGTCCGGGGCGGGCCAGGTGGTGACGGCGGAGACCTTAGTGGAGTCCATCTGGATGGTCCCCCTCCCTACGACGTACCCCAGGAAGGAGACGGACGGGACGTGAAACTCACACTTCTCCGCCTTCACAGAGAGTGAGTTCTCCAGGAGGCGCTGCAGGACCTTCTGGACGTGGTGGACGTGCTCAGCTTGGGATCGGGAAAAGATCAGGATGTCGTCGAGGTACACGAAGACGAATTTGATGAGCATGTCCCTGAGCACGTCATTAACCAGGGCCTGGAAGACGGCGGGAGCCATGGTGAGACCAAAGGGCATCACCAGATATTCGTAGTGACCGGAGGGAGTGTTGAACGCCGTCTTCCATTCGTCCCCCTCTCGAACCCGGACCAGATGGTAGGCGTTGCGTAGGTCGAGCTTGGTGAACACTGTGGCCCCCTCCAGGAGTTCGAAGGCTGATGAGATGAGGGGCAGGGGATAGCGGTTCTTGACCGTAATGTCGTTGAGACCGCGATAGTCAATACAGGGGCGAAGCGACTTGTCCTTCTTCTCCACGAAGAAGAAGCCTGCCCCCGCCAAGAATGAGGAGGGACGGGTGATGCCCGCCGCCAGGGCATTGTTAATATAGGTGTCCATGGCCTCTCTCTCCGGGGCGGAGAGGGAGTACAGGCGGCCTCTGGGGGGGGTGGAGCCGGGCTGGAGGTCGATGGCAATATCGTACAGCCTGTGCAGGGGAAGGGATGTCGCCTTGGCCTTGCTGAAGACCTCCCTGAAGTCGAGGTACTCGGCGGGGACCCCCAACATGTCAGGTGCGGAGTTGGAGCTGTTGGGTGGCTGAGGTGCGGCGGCTTGCTTCAGGCAGACCTGATGGCACGCAGGACTCCATCCCAGAATAGCCCCTGTGGTCCAGTCGAGGTGTGGGTTGTGACGCCGGAGCCAGGGGAACCCCAGGAGGAGAGGGTGACGAGGTGAGTGCAGGATGCAGAACTGTATCGTCTCGTGGTGGTTGCCGGACAGGAGCATGCGGATGGGCACTGTCTGATGGGTGACTGTCCCCAGGAGGCGGCCATCCAGGGCAGTGGCAGGAACTGGAGAAGGCAGGAGAACTCGACCAACACCCAGCTGCCGTGCTAGGTTATCGTCGATGATGTTAACATCGGAACCAGAGTCAATAAGTATGGCGAGGGAATGTGAGCACCGACGCAGCTCTGTTGGTCCTGTATGATGTGTTGTGCGGATCTCAAAACAAACATCCCGACGGGGTTATGGTGGAGACTGGGGACTTTAACAGGGCCAACCGTAAAAAAGTTCTGCCAAATTTCTACCAATACATCACGTGTGTCACCAGGGGAGATAGAACTTTGGACCATTGTTACACACCTTACAAGAACGGATACAAGACTGTCTCGCTCCCTGCTTTCGGGAAATCAGATCACACCACGATTTCGCTGGTTCCCGTTTACAGGCCTCTGATCGCGCGAGAACTGGTGGTGAAGAGGGAAGTGAAGCGGTGGACGGATCAATCGGAGGCTGTGCTTCAGGACACTCAGACTGACGTAGACTGGAACATGTTCCAATCAAGTTCAAGTGACGTCAGCGAGTTTACGGAGGTGGCAGTGAGTTTTGTGACCACGCTAGCAGAAAATATCATTCCCACGGTGAAAGTTCCAGATATTTCCAAACCAGAAATCGTGGGTTGATAAATCCATCCGCTGCGCTCTGAATGCTTGCATGGCCGCTTACGACGGTCTTGTATCCGGAAAAATGGACAATCACAAAGCGCCGTCGTACAATCTGTGGAGGGCGGTGAGGGACGCTAAACAGGCGTACAGAGAGACTGTGGAGCTACAGATGAAGCGGGGGGACAGAAGACGCTTGTGGGAGGGGCTGCGGACGATAACAAACTACAAGAGCAGCTCCTCCCCAGCCACGAGTGTGGACGCCTCCCGAGCCAACCAACTGAACCCCTTTTATGTGCGGTTCGAGTCTGGCAACAACGCCGCTAGCTCGCCGGCTAATTGGAGTTACACCGCTGGGAATCAGCACGCACTCTCAGCATCCGTGCACGAGGTCAGGAGGGCTCTGATGCGGGTAAACAGCAGGAAAGCTGGATGGCCCAGATGTCATATCTGGGCGAGTACTGAAGACCTGTGCTAACCAGCTAGCTCCGGTGTTCACTACAATATTCAACATCTCCCTGGTTGAATCAGTGGTCCCATCCTGCTTCAAGAGGTCCACCGTCGTTCCTGTCCCGAAGATCGCCTCTCCTGCCTGCCTGAATGACTACCGTCCGGTGGCCCTCACCTCGGTGGTCATGAAGTCTTTCGAGAGGCTGATTAAGGATTACATCTGCGCCACCCTTCCCCGCACCTTGGACCCGTTGCAGTTTGCATACCGGCAGAACAGATCCACGGATGACGCGGTCTTCCAGGTACTGCACACCACGCTCACGCATCTGGATGGCCAGAAGGGGGCCTATGTGAGAATGCTGTTCATCGATTCAAGTTCAGGTTTCAACAGTCCCCAGTCCAATAGCAGGCTGGCTGTCAAGCTGAAGGAGCTCGGACTGAATGCTCCACTGTGCGCCTGGATCCTGGACTTCCTCACAGCCCGTCCCCAGGTGGTCAGGGTGAGGAAGCACATGTCAAGCGTCCTCACCCTGAATACAGGATCCCCCCAGGGTTGTGTCCTCAGCCCCCTACTGTACTCCCTGTACACACATGACTGTGTGGCCAGGTCCAGCTCTAACACCATCATGAAGTTTGCTGACGACACCGTTGTCGTCGGCCTGATCACCGACTGCGACGAGAAGGCCAACCGCGAGGAGGTGGCTGACCTGTCACGCTGGTGCCAGGACAACAGCCTCCACCTGAACGTCAGCAAAACTAAGGAGCTGATTGTGGACTTTAGGCGAGGATCACAATCGAGGACGCACGTGCCCTTGTTGATTAATGGGATTTCTGTTGACAGGGTGAGCAGCCTCAAATACCTGGGAGTCCACATCACAGAGGACTTAACATGGACTTTACAAACAGACACTCTGGTGAGAAAGGCGAGGCAGCGTCTTCACCACCTCAGGCAGCTGAGGAAATTCCAGGTCTTGGTGAGGATCCTCAAGTCCTTCTACTGTGGAACAGTGGAGAGCATCCTGACAGGCAACATCACTGCCTGGTTTGGGAGCTGTACTGCTCAGGACAGACGGGCCCTGCAGAGGGTGGTGCGTTCAGCTGAACGTACCACTGGAACTACCCTCCCCCTCTTGCAGGAGTTATACACCAGGAGGTGTAGTAGCAGAGCCCGCAGGATCATGAAGGATCCTCATCACCCCAACAACGGACTGTTTCAGCTGCTGCGGTCAGGCAAGCGCCTCCGCAGTCACACAGCGAGAACAGAGAGACTGAGACTGAGTTTTTTCCCGCAAGCCATTAGAACTGTCAACGCTGACCTCACCAGGGGTCCTCACTGAGCCACGCACATAGGCTCCACTACCATACTCTACTGTATGTACCATACTGTACCGGATACTGTGTCACTGTTCAGGGTTGTTCGGTGATGCCGTATTGCTGCGCCGTACTGTTGTATACTTTGCTGTATTATCCCTAACACTACCTCACTTTATTCACATGCCACTTTAATGCACATATCTATATATACAGTGCGGCAAAAGAGTATTTAGTCAGCCACCAATTGTGCAAGTTCTCCCACTTAAAAAGATGAAAGAGGCCTGTTATTTTCATAATAGGTATACCTCAACTATGAGAGACAAAATGAGAAAAAAAAATCCAGAAAATCACATTGTCTGATTTTTAAAGAATTTATTTGCAAATTATGGTGGAAAATAAGTATTTGGTCAATAACAAAAGTTCATCTCAATACTTTGTTATATACCCTTTGTTTGCAATGACAGAGGTCAAACGTTTTCTGTAAGTCTTCACAAGGTTTTCACACACTGTTGCTGGTATTTTGCCCCATTCCTCCATGCAGATCTCCTCTAGAGCAGTGATGTTTTGGGGCTGTCGCTGGGCAACAGAGACTTTCAACTCCCTCCAAAGATTTTCTATGGGGTTGAGATCTGGAGACTGGCTAGGCCACTCCAGGACCTTGAAATGCTTCTTACGAAGCCACTCCTTCGTTGCCCGGGCGGTGTGTTTGGGATCATTGTCATGCTGAAAGACCCAGCCACGTTTCATCTTCAATGCCCTTGCTGATGGAAGGAGGTTTTCACTCAAAATCTCACGATACATGGCCCCATTCATTCTTTCCTTTACATGGATCAGTCGTCCTGGTCCCTTGGCAGAAAAACAGCCCCAAAGCCTGATGTTTCCACCCCCATGCTTCAAAGTAGGTATGGTGTTCTTTGGATGCAACTCAGCTTTCTTTCTCCTCTAAACACGACAAGTTGAGTTTTGACCTTGCGTGGAGCCCCAGATTGAGGGAGATTATCAGTGGTCTTGTATGTCTTCCATTTTCTAATAATTGCTCCCACAGTTGAGTTGTTTTGGGGACCTCAGACACCTACAGTATGTGTAAAAAGACCTGTGTAAAAAGGAACATGATAGGTCCCCTTAAACTTTTTCCACATTGGACTGCATTGAAGCAAGTGGTAAGTGGTAAGTTTCTCAATAGCAGAGCATTCAGCGAGGTTGTGCTCTGAATAGTTACAAATGATGGTTAACCAACATATTAATGAGGGATAAGAGTCGACTCTTGTGGGAGTGAAGGCGAGTTAAACGCATGCAGACATACTGTAAGCCGACTCCAAAAAGAAGTCATCAAGAGATTAGTTATTTAAGGTAAACAACGGAGCAAAGGAAAATGAAAGTATTTTGCAAGAATATTAAATATTTATGTTATTTTCATTATTTGTGTGTTATTGAGAAAAATAAGTAGATATTTGGTGACTTGTGCCAACGCTAAACTGATTCAGCATAAAGAAAAGAAAAATTAAGACAGAACTGACTCCAAAATATACAATAATAGTTAGAAATGTGTAATTCATACATTATTAAAATAATGGATATATATATATAAAATATACAAATATAAATAAAAAACTAAAATAAATAAACAAACAAACAAACAAATAAATAAATAAATAAATAAATAAATACTTTTTTTTTTATTATAAAAAACGGTGTTGGTGTCGGGTTTGGTAAACTGCGTACACTTTGGTCACTTCATCAACACTTTCTAACCGTGTTCTAATTCTAATCCGCTGTGATGTGGAGATTCATGTATTTCGCCATCTTCTAAATCCCGCCACGTTCACGCTCCCTAATATCCAGGCATTCGCAGGCAATCCCCCCTCATCCTCCGGCTACAACCCAATCACACGGAGCGGTTGGATGGGTTTCTGAAGAGGATGAAACCACCGTTTTCAATTTTTTCTTTTCAGATCCGGTCCGCCACTTGTGTGTGTCTCCTTGATCAAGGACCAAGACCAACCTGCTTTTCTCACAATCTACAATTTGCCAAAAAAAAGGGGTGTGTGTGTGTGTGGGGGGGGGGACGATGCGAGGCCTTGGAGCTCAGTTGTCACTGCGTTTCGGATTAGAATTGGAATTTACTCAGGTTTAAAAGACAGACGCGGATGAAACACTGTATAAACAACGTCAACTTAAAAGACAATTCCCCACTTACCATGAACGTACGCAACCCTTAAATTATTCCTGCGTAAAAAAATAATAATAAGCATTTCAGTCCTACCATGACACTTGCTGTAATGTTTTGCGTTGACAAAACTTTGAAGAAAGTACTCCTCCACTCTTTGCTTTGTTCAGTTTAGCAAGACTTTGAAAGTAGTTGCAAGACTTGCTTCCTTTCTCGGTCTTCACTTAACTAATCAGATGCAGTGTCATATTTTTATATTTTAAAGCTTTAAACAAAAAAAAAAATTATATATATATATATATATATATATATACTGTATTACTGTATATATATATATATATATATATATATATATATATATATATATATATCTGATGTGTGTGTGTTTTAAATAAGTGCATAAAGACCAATTCTTGTTTGAGTCAATTAAATTTACCTTGGAAAAAAAAAGTCAATGCCATTGCATTGCTTACTTTCCAATTATTAAAGACAAATTGTTCTAAAGGCATGACATGAAAATTCCACTTCAAAGCCCCAGAATCGCCAATTTTCAATCAATGGCTGCCTAACTGTTCATAGCAGAAGTTCACTGATCAATTTACTGTTGAGAACCTTACCATTCTGCTGCAGCTGCTCACATTGATTAAATGCAGTCCAATGTTTAAGCGTTTAAAAACGTGAAATATCATTTTTAAATAGGGGAATAAAATCAGAAAAAATGGTTTACGTTACACCAAAAATTGAAATAACCTGTTGGCAAACCATGCATTTCATCATGTTTTTCAGGGTTTTGTTGACCATTTGGACTTCCAAAATTAGCACTTTTGGCTACACCCGTGCTAATGTAAGAAACTAGAAACTGGAATTTCTTCGGCTACCAATTGGCAACCTTCCCCAACATTATGCTTTGGCTGTAAACAGTAATGTTAAATGAAATGTGATTATGCTGTTTAAAATACAGTAATCACCTTGAACTGCATTCAATCACAGTGAGAAGCTGCAGCAGAGTGGTAAGTTTGTACCAGTCATTTCGTTGACACCTGGCAGTATTGCAGTCATCTGGCATTTCGAACATGAAAGGAAAAGAGTGCTTCATATACCTGCCCTGAGATAGACACGGTGAAAAATAACAAATGATGCAAGCCACTTTCTCCCCCGCCGCCAGCGGAAGACAATCTTGTTTTTTGACTTAAGTGATAGGCAAGGATTTCGTAGCCGCTCAATCTGTTCTCTGACATTTGATTGCTCTGACATCTGGATTTCCTAATCTTGTAGCTACCCTACTGATCTAGCATTTTTTTGTTGTTGTTGTAGAATTGAACTCCTCCCGCCTCCTCCCATGGGGCCGCAATTATATTAATAGTGCGACGCACAGAGGCAGTAAAGGCAAAACAATTTGCACAAATGTATTGAGTGCAAATAATGCGACAAACTAGTTTCAACAAGTTGGATCACTTCATACTCCGACTCAATTATCACAAAAAAACATTGTAAACAAGATCCCATGAGCAATGAGACAATGAATCCCTCCCCTTATCCCATGACTGCAACTGTACCATATTTCATGACCAAATTTAAAACCAAAGGCCAACAATTTTGCTGGTGTTTGAGTCATAGCTTACCCAGGCCGTCTCCAAATTGTAGCCAAATATTGGTAGCAAAGTGTGCCCACTAAGGCGGTTTTACCATTAGTGTGTGTCTTCTCTCTGTGCATGTGTGTGTGTGTGTGTGTGTGTGTGTGTGTATGTGTGTGTGTGTGTGTGTGTGTGTGTGTGTGTGTGTGTGTTTGTGTGTGTGTGTGTGTGTGTGTGTGTGTGTGTGTGTGTGTGTGGGAGGGGTGGGGGGGGGTAGCTGTCGGAAGGCTGTCTATATAAGTTAAGAGCTTCCAAGATGCCACTGATCAGTCATCCACTCTGTCTGTATTGCTTTTGCGGTCTGATCTGCTCTTTCGCCCCATTGACACACACACACACACACACACACACACACACACACACACACACACACACACACACACACACCCGCACACACACACACACACACAAACACACACACACACACACACACACACACACACACACACACACACACACACACACACACACACACAAACACACACACACACACACACACCCACACACACACTGGCCTTCGGACATTTACCCCGAGAGAATAGTGGATGTTCAAATGCTTTATCAAAAAGCATGTGGTATACTTTCTTCTGGAAATAATTAAAGATGATATACTTAGAATATTTTTCTTGCCCTACTGTCTTCTTCTAACTGACTGGAGGTCGTTTTAAGTTCTTCAGTTAGAACAGTTAGAATTCTCATTTGGGTCTGTCGTTTAGTCTGTGGCTTTTTTAACTGAAAAGAGCTGCCTCCAAATTTTTGTTCACTAGCTATGATTTCGTTAAGCGAAATGGAGAAGGGGACATTGGTCTTTGCCTGGGGCCTCAAAATCGTTAAAAGCGTCCCTGTGTGCCCAAATTGTGCCCATTGGGCTTTCTGTCTGTGTACAAAATTTTTACTGTTGAAAATGCTGTGACTGAATGCTTTCTGCTATTGGAATGGGAAAATCAAGGACTGGGTGGGAGTTGGGAAAAGTAAGAATAAAAGAAAGTTATAATTTACTTATATATGGAAAAGCCAGACTTTGGGCAGTGTGCAGGTTTAATGTATTTGCAACAGGCTACTTCACGTTGTTGTCCAAATGGATAGGTTTTATGGTACTTTATGGACCGGTACATGTATTGAAAGTCCAAACATGGACAGCTAGATATTTTCTGCTTTTTTCTTTACATTTAAAAGCATTAGCTGATCATATTCAGAATAGATTGTTTGGCTACAAGGTCCACAGTCAACGACTTCAGAGTGGATCAGCTGAGCCCAAGGTGTGTGTTTGTGTGTGTGTGTGTGTGTGTGTGTGTGTGTGTATGTGTGTGTGTGTGTGTGTGTGTGTGGGGGGGTCGGAAACCCAAAAACAGTTTCCTGTTTTTGGGTCTCCCTCTCACAGTTTATTTTCCCTCTTTCTCCTTCCGGAACACGGAGTTAAGACGAAGGAATTAATGTCAGGTGTATTGGAGAATATGCAATAATAACAAAGTAATAATAAGATGAAAATAGCAACATGAATTAAGCCTAAGAATTGGCTGAAAAAATGGAAATAAACCTAAATATTATGTATAAGATATGGAAAATTGGAAACAGAATAAACCTACAAATTAACATTTAAACATAAGCATTAACCTAATGATAAACAATGAATAATAAAAAATTAGAAATATACAATAAACATAAGTATGAACAATAAACAATAAATATAAACATAAAGACCAAAGAAGAATAAAAATCAGCCAAGCAAATTAAACTAGAAATGAGAGAAAATGTCAATTAACAATACACTTACCAATACACAATGAACAATTGTTAGGCCCATGGCCTCCCAGCACCACTAGAGGCCGCTCTTGACCACCCTATGACTGCGACTTAGCCAAGGTGACCGCGATCACCCAGTTCGCAGCAAGGAAGCTGCCAGAAGACTCCTCTCCCTCCGCCAGAGTCCCCGTAGCGTCACCTCCCTCGACGCTAGCCACAGAAAGCGGCTGGAATGCCGGAGCCCTGCAGGACGTGTTTCAGCGCGCCTTGGACGACAAGTGGCTGGATGAGTTGGCGCGGCGGGACGAGCCAACGACCTGGACCAACTGGTAGATACCGTGATCCTCCTGGACAACTGGCTACGGGAGCGCCGGCGCGAGAGGGGGGGGGGCAATACTACAGCTCGTGCCTCCCGCCTGGGCGGCCACGCCCGGGTCTCCAGCGCCAACTACTTTTGGGCGCCCCGAAGCCCCCCGACTCACTCCGATGCGGAGCCCATGCAACTCGGTCGCTCCCGGATCTTCTGCGTCGCATACAGACCGACGCCTGTCTGTATTGGGGCTGTCCGGGACACCTCCAAGCCACTTGCCCGGGAGAGGACGACTCCTCGGTAGTGTTACGTTCTGGCCGCTCCAGCTCCAACCCTCTCTCCCATCCTCTGCTCCCGCCTACCCTCTCGTGAGTGGGAATAATACTCTCTTCCTCCGCTCTTATAGATTCCTGGGCGGATGAGAGTTTTCTCGACCTGGGACTAGCACACCCGCTAGGGCGGACACCATCCCTCTCCCCACACTGCTTGAGGTCAAGGGACTGACCGGGTCACATCTCACCTGGATTACCAACAAGACAGTCCCCCTCGAGCTGCTACTCTCCGGAAACCACCATGAGTCGATGGGGTTCTTCCTCATCCATTCCCCCCAGGACCCCCTGGTTCTGGGGTACCCCAGGCTCCGGACCCACAATCCCCAGATGGACTGGGGATCGGGTAGCGTAAGTGCCTGGAGCACGCACTGCCACGCTCACTGCCTCCGCCCGGCCTCTACCCCGCCACCGGACGCGCCACCAGCAGTCCCTGAGAGCCCCGACCTGTCCTCTGTTCCATCGCAATATATGGACCTGACCACGGTTTTCAGCAAGCAGGGCGCGCTGTCCCTA
This sequence comes from Zeus faber, assembly GCF_960531495.2. Classification (NCBI taxonomy): domain Eukaryota; kingdom Metazoa; phylum Chordata; class Actinopteri; order Zeiformes; family Zeidae; genus Zeus; species Zeus faber. Next base: position 5,123,057 of record NC_137199.1, on the reverse strand, counting down.
CCACCTCAACGCGCCTATGGCTGCGCAATCAACCTCCTGCCAGGCACCCCCATCCCCTGCAGTCGCCTGTATAACCTCTCCCAGCCCGAACAGGAGTCCATGGAGACCTACATCTGCGACTCCCTCCCGCTGGGATCATTCACCCCGCGCCATCACCGCTGAGCGCAGGGTTCTTTTTTGTCGCCAAGAAGGACAAGACCCTCCTTCCCTGCGTCCCTGACTTCAGGGTACTCAATGACATCACGATCAAGAACAAGTATCCCTTGCCTCTCATGGACTCAGCCTTCGTTCCCATCCGGGGTGCCACCCACTTCACCAATCTTGACCTCCGCAACGCCTACCACCTGGTCCCCATCCGCGGCGGGGACCAATGGAAGACTGCCTTCAACACCCCGCTCGGACCCTTCAAATATCTGGAAATGCCTTTCGGTCCGTCAAAAAGCGGTCCTCCAAGGCCCTGATTAACGATGTCCTCCGGGACATGCTCAGTTAGTTTGTCGTTGTCTACCTTGATGACATCCTGATCTTTTCCCAATCCCTCTCCGACCACGAGAGACACGTATGCCTGGTGCTGCAGCGGCTCCCGGAAAACCGTCCGCTCGTCAAGGCCGAGAAGTGTGTCTTTCATTTTCCGTCCATTTCCTTCCTAGGGTTCATAATTGGCCGAGGGGGACTGGGGATGGACCCCAAAAAGGTGGCCGCCGTGACAAAGTTGCCAAACCCAACAATATGAAGCAACTCCAACGCTTCCTCGGTTTTGCAACCTTCTACCGGCACTTCATCCGAAACTTCAGCCGTATCGCCGCTCCCCTCTCAGCCCTTAACTCCACTGTAGTAGGTTTCAAATGGACCCCCACGACCGAGGCCGCATTCCTTGACCTCAAAAGTCGCTTTTCGTCTGCCCCGATCTTGGCCCAGCCCGACGCCAACCTCTAGTTCATGGTAGAGGTGAACGTTTCGGACACGGGGGTAGGAGCAGAACTGTCCCAGCGCTCTCCAAACGATGGCTCCACCCCTGTGCCTTTCTCTCCCGCAGGCTCACCCCACCCAAACGCAACTATGACATGGGCAACCGGGAACTCCTGGCCATCAAACTAGCCCTGGAGGAGTGGCGCCACTGGCTTGAGGGAGCAAACCACCCCTTTGTCATCTGGACAGATCATAAGAACCTGGCCTATCAGCGAAGCGGCTAAACTCCCGGCAGGCCAGGTGGGCGTTGTTCTTCCGGTTAAACTTCTCCTTATCCTACCGTCCAGCCACCAAGAACACAAAGCCTGACGCCCTGTCCCGCATGTTCACGGCAGAGGAGAATGCTGGGGATCCAGAACGCATCCTTCCACCCCCTTGCCTTGCCACCACGCTCACCTGGGAAATCGAGTCTCTTGTCACCCGAGCGCAGGAACAGCAGCCCGACCCAGGTACCAGACCCCCTAACCGCCTGTTCGTCCCTGACACCGCACGCTCCCAGGTTCTGCAGTGCGCCCATGCCTCCCGCCTCAGCTGCCATCCCGGGATCACCCGCACCCTAGCCGTCGTCCGACAGCACTTCTGGTGGCCGACCCTGCTCCCTGACACCCAGTCCTTCGTCTCCACCTGTCCCACCTGCGCCCAGCCCAAAACCTCGACCCGACCACGCTCCGGCCCCGCTCCGGCATTTCAACCGCACTTGCCTTTCCGGTTCCAGATGTCCGCCAAGGGGCGTCCATTGAGGGGGGGGTACTGTTAGGCCCACGGCCTCCCAGCACCACTAGAGGCCGCTCTTGACCCATCCACGACTCCTCCCTTAGGCTAATTTCACACACCTGGGATCAATCACCTTCATCACCCACACAATATTTATTCTCCAGCTCCCCAGTCACTCATTGCCAGACCGTAAACTAGCTTACCCAAGTTGTACTGCTACTGGCCAGTTCCTAGTTCCTAGTCCCTGGTTCTTAGCTCCTAGTTCCAAGTCATAGCGCTTGTTCCAAGTTCCTAGTTTATGTCTCCTTGTTAGGTTTCACATAACTTTCTTGTCTCCTCTCGTCGACCAAGTCTGTCCGTCCCTCTCCATCCAGCCCGGTTCCCTGTTTCTCCACCCAGATCCTGGATCCCTCCTTCACGGTCGTCATCATCCCTGCCCAGCCCTGCTCCATCCCTACCTGACCGGGTTCCCCCGGCCATCTCCACCATGTGGTCTAACAAACAGCCTCCCGTCTCTCTGTGTCGTCTGGGTCCCTCCTAGCTACGGTCGTAACAACAATAAAAATTACACTAACAATAAACCAGAAAAATAACCCTAAAAATAAACAACAAAAATTCTTACATTTGAGACGAATTGACAGGCTTATAGTACAATCACAAGCTTTGGCTTAAGCTTTGAGAAAATAAGGGCGAAGAAAATAGCATATTTTACAGGCCACCTCCATTAAAATAAAATAGAACAGAATATGTATCATCCCTTTCTGGAAATTTGCCTTTGGCTTCAGCACGGTGGAGTCGAAAACAACAACAATCCAACACAACAGAGCTTTGGGTACATTAGAGCAGCATATCATTTATCAAAGTGCAATAGCGGGAGAGTTGAGAATAATAGGTTAAGACTTCTTCAGACTTCAATTTTACGAGCTACTTTTTTTTCCATTTTTATTCATTCTTCTCCAATTGTGAAAAAAGCACTGTTGGTAATTAAAAGTTACGCTCGAGCACTACCGACGCCATGGCAACCAGGGAAAAACAAAGCAGATTCTCACCAGGCCTAGACAACTGGCTAGCTTCAATAATGAAGATTGGAAGTTGCGGCCATTCGAAAGCGGTGGACTTGGAGGAGCGGTGGAGGATTTTTCTACAGAGCCTAACTCGCTCAACAGACTAAAGCTGCTTTCACACAAGCACTGTTAACCCGAACATTACCCTGATTATAATTCAATGCAGACATTACCCAGACTTTACCCAGCCAGAACCCTTGTACAAAGTCCAGGTAATGTCCGTTGAGCGGTATGTGTGAACAGAGTAGGTAATTGGCCAGAGAATTCACAGCGAGCGAGTGGGCGTGTCGTGTGTTGATGACATCTCTATCATGCGCCAGATTACCTTCGTGCCAATCTTTGTGCACAGAGCGTAGCTGCTACGTATTTCTTTCTGCTTTCTTCATTATTCCTTTCCACTCTCCATGTCCAAATACATGAAGTATCAACGCCAAAAAAAGCCCAACTGGTGATAAGCCTGGAGCCTCGTCCGGCATCTTGGGTGTGCTGTAAAACTCTGCAGCATCATGGCACCAAGTGCTGCCTCCTGCACACTCTACCCAGGCTCTGCCCCTCATCAAACTCAAACAGATTATATCAAGGTAGTGTAACACAAACACGTCTGACATAGACAATCTCTGTTTTTTTGCTACAGGTGTGAAAGGGCAACTCCGGACAATATTTGGATAATCAGGTTCGGACATCATCAGGACATTGCCCGGAGTGCGTGTGTGAAAGCAGCATTAGACACATAGACTAGACCCTATTATATATAAGACTATGTCTTCATTTTTTATTGTATTTGATCAAAAATATGTCAAATTTCAAAGTGTCTCTCTGCAATAGAAATCTTAATGTTTTATTTCTGACCAATCATTTTGTTTTTTTATCCTGTATCCTCCCTCATTTTTGACATAGATTTATTTTCTTTCATTTTTTTCCATCCACTGTGTCCAGGCAACTGATCGACAACAGACCAGTCCTCTCCGTTCCTCATTTGTCCGTCTCCCAACGTATTCTTTGCCTTTTGTCTTCGTTTTTTTTTTTATACACTCAACTACCCTTCTCCTCCTCTCTTCTTCATCCTCACCTTCCTCGTTGTTTCCTTTTTCTTCAACCTTCAAGGGCAGCGGCTGCTGGATGGTCTTTTCTGGCCTGAGCCGTACTAATTGACAGACTGACCTAAGGAAAAAAGTACCGCTACCTCCTTCCCTTCCCTTGCCCCGATCAAACATTTTCTGCGCACCCCCCCCCCCCCCCCGCCCCCCACTCCCGCCCCCACCCCTGCCGCCAGCATCCCTCCATCCACCCGTCCATCCTGCAGCCTCTCGTTTTCCTCTCTGCCAGTCCATTTTCCATTCACTTCTACCCCTTAGACTCAGAATCTTCAACAAGCGCTCAGTTCTTCTTCCCATGGTGGAGCTCTTTGAGTTGGGCCTTTGAGTGTCGGGGGCCAGCTGGACATGACAAGAGAGAAGAAGTAGAAGAAGGAGATGAAGAAGGGGCCGAGAGAGAGTGAGCGGGAACAAGTTTTGTTAGTCAGGGGTGGCCGATTTTGTTTTCACGGCTAAGCGGCATTGTTACGGCTGCAAAACAAAAACAACCAAAAAACGACAGCTGCTCATAAGAACGGTGTAATTACCAGAGCCAATGTCACAGACCTTATCGTGTTACAAGGGAGAGATAGAAGTGACGGCTGTGGCCATTCAGACCAAATTTGGATACAGAGCGGGAATTTAAAGCTTTTGTCACAGTCAAGGATGGTGACACGATGTTTATATTTTGTCAATAGATCACATTGTTCAAATGTTTCTAGCGCATATTTTCGGTATTGGAAAAGTAATGTGTTAGAGATATATATTACTTTTAGCTGTAACAAAGTAATAATCAAATGATAATTCACTCAAGAGTCACAAAAACGACGTCTACTAAACAGATAAGTTAAACAGATAAGATGCAGACACAGAGGTGCAGATAATATCAAGTTGTTAAAAAAAGCATTTCAAATTAATTCCTTATTACTTTCAAATTATAGTAATAAGTAATACATTACATTTCAAAAGTAACTTGCCCAACACTGCTTATTTATCACGAAACCATCCTTATGCTCTGGCCATAATTAGACAGATTTCATCATTTTCACCTTAAATGATTTCCTTGCGATGATGAAACAATGACATGACAATGATGGGATAGTGAATGATTGGGTGTACATTAGAGTTGGGTGATTTGGATGAATATATTGGCAACCAGCGATTGGCTGTCTTTTCTCACTGTCTGGATAAATCCTCAAAAAGAAGAAAAAAATCACAGTTAAACCCGTTTCCAGATCATTTTGAAACAGGCCATCTCTGTTTCTTTGTTTTGGTTCAGTTCGGTTGAGATATTGGAGGGACAACTCAACCGTGCAGAGCACACACACACTACCAGAGTTTTCATTTATTTATATTTATTATCTTTATCTTTATCTTTATCTTCATTTATTATCTTTCTTCTTCTGTTTCTTCTTCTTTCTTTACCAAAGTTAGGGCTTTTGAACACCTGTTACAGGCAGGTGGAGGGCCCGTCCCGGGGGAGCCACAGCTGCCTCCTCCTCCCCTGGGGAGCAGAGACCCAGACCGGGACGGGCTACCTCTGGGATAAGTCCACGATTTGATCCTCTTTTTTCAATATCTTGCTATTCTTTGAAAACGACTAATTCAGCGACTGTTTAAACCGAACCTCCACGCTGCGGCAGGTGAGACCCGATGCTCCGCCACGGGCCGCATTTGCAAAGATGGCAAATTTCTTATTTTACGTCCTTCGGCTTGCTGGTTGCGTCAGCACACCGGGCCACCGATGCGCTCCGCTCTCTTCAAATAGCCGTCTTTCAGTGAATGTGTAACAAGCATCCAATTTGCTTTATATTGCATTCTAGACATTATGAGGGGAAATTTCAATAATGGAAGGGTGACATCATTTGTAAGTGCCTTATTATTATTATTATTATTATTATTATTATTATTATTATTATTTCTATTATTTCTCTCCATCATCTAATTGGGCTGACGTTCACATCATGTAATTGGACTGTGTTTTTGACATTAAACATCCAAAAAGATGAATTAACCAGCTGCGACCATAGAAAACATATCGTAATTTCATATTTCCGTGGAATGATCTATTAATATGAATTTAGTAATGGCTTGCAATTCACTTATTTTATTTGTGTTTGCCTTCTGATGATAACGCTTGCAGTGCTACGCAGAGCCAGCATTGCAGCAGTTCTTTTCTGCAGACCTGATTCCCCAGAGCCTCACCCTCCACCCTCCACCATGGCGACGACCAACTCTACTCCTCCCTTTCAGAGCGTGGGGCATTCGGCTGCTGTGCTGGCTGATGGCTGGCAATGACGTGGTAGATGCGGGGGCTGCTTGTGGGGGGTGGCCTGGCTGCTGGGGGTGGCCTGGCTGGATGGTCCCGGCAGTGGCCGCTGGGGGGGAGCAGCAAGCTGCAGCTGTTTCTCCCCCGGTGCTCTGTTGGACATCCTGGATGTTGATGCTGCCAGTCGGGAGAGGGCTGGTTCTGTGGCTGCCTGTTGATCTGCTGGTGGCTCCAGTGCGTCTTCGGACGGCCCTTCTATGTCCCTGTGCCCATGTGCCGGTGAGTCTCTGTTTGGATTGTGGCAGTTCCACCTTCCACACGCCACCCGAGTGGCATTTTCAGGGCCCTCTAATACAGAGACACAGGCAGAGATGTTGCAACCACACCCGTTTATTGAAGAGAGTATGTGATGTAACAAGCTGGGAACAGATAGACACATGTCATGGCAGAGGCTCACCGCGTATGTGTGTGGGGATGGGAGATTGACCTATTGCTCGTTGATTGCTCTGACGAGCAACAGGTGTACAGCCACCTCTGATCCTTGGCCCAATTACCTAGACCCAGGACCGGTGTGGCTGCTTAAACCACACCACCCCCACACCACAGGCATAATGGAAAAACCTTGAAAATTGTATGAGAAAGAATATTATCTCTGGTGCGCCAGACTATTTGAGGCGTCGATATTTGGTGTAATTTCACAAAATTGACATTGTTGCCAAACGCAGCTAAGCTAATTTGGAATGATATTGGGTGATATTGGGCTTCACAATGATGTGCAATGATGGCAGGCTCTTTCCACTGGACTGTTAAAATGTATTTGGGGTTAGCCTGATGGTGCTGGGCCAGACAATTGTGACGCCTGCCATGTCTTCCAGGGAAGCGGTGACAGACAGGCTGCTGTGTTTACCACCTCTGTGTGCGTGTGTGTGTGTGTGTGTGTGTGTGTGTGTGTGTGTGTGTGTGTGTGTGTGTGTGTTTGTCTGTTTGTCTGTGTGTCTGTGTGTGTGTGTATCTGGTGGTGCAGCGGCAGCTCTCTTAGCCATGCCAAATTGGACATTATCGGCTTAGCTCGTCTTGGTGAGAAGTGACCACTGCCTGCCACTGTCACAGGTGTGACACACACACATTATCTCTTTCACACTCTCAGACACACACACCTACAGAGGCCTTTGTCTATTGCAAGCCACCTTTTGTGTGTCTGACACACGCGCACACACATGCACAGAAAGGTCATTCTGCATGCGCTGAAATGCTGAGGATGGTGTTTTCTAGAAACTTCTTTGCGAGTGGTTTCAGAGTTTCTTTCAAAGAAATAAGCTTCGGGTTCAGCCCCAGGTTGCGCAATATATCAAAGTTGTGTCATTCATCATCTCATTAGAAAATGATGGTGTCATATTCAACAATTATATGAAGATTTGACCCGATGTGTCTCATGATCGAGGCCAGAATAATAGAAGGGGTCTCACATAATAGCCTGCATTACGCCTGATTTCAATTGTAGAACATCAGCTGGATTCTTTAACATGGAAATTGGATCATATGAGCAAAATGGTGATCAGAGAAGGCTCATGCCATTTTGCCGCTCAAGGCAAATTCTCGATGAAAGGCGGGTAGCGACGGAACTGCACTGACGTTGGCCTGGTGGCTTAACCAGATAAGCGCACTTAACAGAGAGGCAAAACACTTGCAGCGACCCTGGTTTGAATCATGAATTATTTTTGTCTGGGTGAAATATTTGTGACCCCCTCAAGATGGTGCCTGAGGCGCCCGCCTATGTCGCCTATACGAATCACCTGGTGATCTACACCAATCAGCCACAAAATTTAAACCACTGACAGGGGAAGTGAATATCATCCACTCCACCTGTTTGAATAATGCTAATCTTGTTCCAATAGCACCTGTCAAGGGGTGATATATTCAGTAGCAAGTGAATGGACAGTTCTTGAAGTTGATGTGTTGGAGGCAGGAAAAATGGGCAAGCGTAAGGATCTTAGCGACTTTGACGAGGGCCAAATTGTGATGGCTAGATGACTGGGTCAGAGCATTTCCAAAATGCCAGGTCTTGTGGAGTGTTCCCAGTATGCAGTGGTTAGTACCGATCAAAAGTTGTCCAAGGAAGGCCAATCGGTGAACCAGCGACAGAGTCCACCCATGGGCTCATTGATGCGCATAGGGAGTGAAGGCTAGCCTGTCTGGTCGGATCCCACTGAAACAAATTGTTGGAAAAATGAATGCTGGCTATGATAGAAAGGTGTTGGAACACACTGTGCATCACAGCTTGTGAACTGGAACATTGAGCAATGGAAGAAGGTGCCTGGTCTGATGATCACATTTTCTTCTACATCATGTGGATGGCCGGAGATCTGCGGGATGTGCTGGAAGAACAAGCCCGATGCATGCGGGCCCCACATTGCAACATGTAGGACTTAAAGGATCTGCTGCTAATGTCTTGGAGTCAGATCCCACAGGACACCTTCAGAGCCTGTGGAGTCCATGCCTTGATGGGTCAGTGTTGTTTTGGCAGAACAAGGGGGAGTTCCACAATATTAGTGGTTTGAATGCTGTGGCTAATTGTTTTTTATACAGTACAGATATATAGTGGTGCAAAAACTGGTGCACGTGCATTACTTGGTGCCGCCCCCTGTGGTCACCTGGGCGAATGCTCCGTGTAGATTACGTAAATTTTTGTGTGTTTTTTCATTTTACCACATCATGTCTGTCAAAAACTCATTAGCAGTGATCTCCTACACGTGATGCACTCATGGATATTAAAATTCCCTGAAAAAACATCTTTGGGACATTTTGTCCGCTGATCCAGACTGGCCAGCGGAGATTCTGCGCACCAACATTAACTTTTTCACTTTATTTATTTTTTTTTTTTTACCTGCGCTGTCAGCATGCTGGGCATACAACACAGAGTATTTGAATGCCATTGCATCTAGGTCAGAGTTAGTCTGCAAGTGGAGTTCAAGTTCTCAACCTGCAATGCAAGTCTTTATTAATTCTTAAATCATCAAGAACTGCTGCAACAACTCTGTCCTGTGGATGACCTGTAGAGTGACAAGAGCACAGTTTTTGGTTATAGAGACACCCCACCCAGCATGAGCCCCAAGTGCCCATACGCGTGCCAACATTATCAACGAAGACAATAGCAAAAATGGGTTTGCCTTTCCACGGGACCGTCGTTAGGGGACGGATGGCAGTAAACGAGGCGTCATTCGGACACGAATGAGGATGCAACCTTACCGTCCTCCTCTACCAGGCATCCTTTTTGTCAATGTCCAGTCTCCGGAAAAAAAGATGGATGACCTTCGGGCGAGGACAACATTCCAACAGGACACAAGAAACTGTTCTGTCCTCTGCCTGACAGAGACATGGCAGAACCCACTGGTGCCGGACCACACCATAGGTCCAGCCGAGTCCTTCTCCGTGTTCTGCACACACAGGTCTGGCAGGTCTGAGATTGCTGTTCATTGACTACAGTTCCGCTTTCAACACCATAGTCCCCACCAGACTGGTTGCCAGGCTGCTGGAGTTAGGGCTGAGTCTCGGTGAGGACCCTCAAGTCCTTCTACTCTGGAGCGGTAGAGAGCATTCTGACAGGCAACATCATTGCCTGGTTTGGGAACTGTACTGCTCAGGAAAGGCAGGCCCTGCACAGGGTGGTGCGCTCAGCCTAATGTACCACTGGAACCACCCTCCCCTCCCTGCAGGACTTATACACCTGGAGGTGTAGTAGCAGAGTCCACAGGATCATGAAGGATCCATAAGAACTATCAATGCTGAACTCACGATGGGCCCCACTCAGACACACACATAGGCCCCACTGCCTTACTGTACTGCATGTTGCATACTGTACTGCATAGTGTATCACTGTACTGGGTTACTGTATACTGTGCTGTATTGTTGTTCTGTTTAGTGTTACTGTATTGCTGTGTTGTAAAGACACTGCCTCGCCTTTCTCACCGAGTCTGTCTGTAAAGTCCATGTTAAATCCTCCGTGATGTGGACTTCCAGGTACTTGAAGCTGCTCACCCTGTCGACAAAAGTCCCATTAATCACCAACGGCGTATGTGTCCTCGGTTGTAATCCTCTCCTAAGGTCCACAATCAGCTCCTTAGTTTTGCTGAGGTTCAGGAAGGGGTTGTTGCCCTGGCACCAGAGTGACAGGTCAGTCACCTCCTCGCCGTAGGACTTCTCTTCGCAGTCAATGATCAGGCCCACCACAATGGTGTCGTTAGCAAACTTTATGATGGTGTTGGAGCTGGACCTGGCCCCACAGTAATGTGTGTACAGGGAGTACAGTAGGGGGCTGAGGACACAGCCCTTGGGAGAAACTGTGTTCAGTGTGAGGGAGTTGGACATGTGCCTCCCCACTCTAACCACCTGGGGCCTGGCTGTGAGGAAGTCCAGGATCCAGGCACACAGCAGAGTGTTCAGTCCTACCTCCTGCAGCTTGACAGCCAGTCTGGTGGGGATGGTATTGAAAGCTGACTATAATCGATGAACAGCATTCTCACATAGGCCCCCTTCCGGCCTTCCAGGTGCGTGAGTGTGGTGTGCAGTACCTGGGAGACCGCATCATCTGTGGATCTGGTACGCAAACTGCAGCGGGTCCAAGGTGGGGGGAGGGAGGCACAGATGTAATCCTTAATCAGCCTCTCGAAACACTTCATGACCACCGAGGTGAGGGCCACCAAACGGTAGTCATTCAGGCAGGCTGGAGAGGTGATCTTCGGGACAGGAACGACAGTGGACCTCTTGAAGCAGGACGGCACCACTGATCCAGCCAGGGAGGCATTGCATATCGTAGTGAGCACCGGGGCTAGCTGGTTAGCACAGGTCTTCAGTACTCCCCCAGACATGCCAGCTTTCCTGGTGTTCACACACATCAGAGCCCTCATGACATCATGCTCAGACACTGAGAATGTGCACTCATCCCCAGTGGTGTAACTCCAATGAGCTGGCGAGCTAGCAGTGTTGTTTCCAGCCTTATATCCTTCGCCGTGGGAACAATGCTGTCTGTAGCTATGAAACTCACAGCTACTTCAGTAAGAGCGTCCTGAAGCTCTGATTGGTCCGACCACCGCTTTACGTCCCTCGTCACCACCCGTTCATTCACAATGGTGTTGAATGAATGAATGGTGTTATTTCCCGAAAGCAGGGAGTGAGACGGTCTTGTATGCGTTCTTGTATGGTGTGTAACAGTGGTCCAAGGTTCTATCTTACCTGGTGGCATACGTGATTGGTTGATAGAAATTAGGCAGAACTTTTTTAAGGTTCGCCCTGTTAAAGTCCCCAGTCACCACCATAGCCGCGTCGGGATGTTCATTCTGAAGTCCGCACAGCACATCAAATAGGTCTGATAGTGTTGTGTCGGTGCCCGCTTGCGGTGGAATATAAACGGCTGTAATGATGACCGTGCTGAATTCCCAGGGGAGGTAGAATGGAGATGGTCAGTTGTTCCAGGTTCGGTGAGCAGGAGGGAGAGAGTCTTGATGTTTTTGGGATTACACCAGTGGCTGTTTGTCATGAGGCAGATGCCTTCACCCTTGGTTTTCCCTGACTCCTCCGACCTGTCGGCGCGGAACACGGAGAAGGACCCGGCTGGATGTATGTTGCGGTCCAGCACCAGCGAGTTCAGCCATGTCTCTGTCAGGCAGAGGATGCAACAGTTTCTCATATCCCGTTGGAATTTAATCCTCGCTCGAAGGTTATCTATCTTGTTCTCCGGGGACTGAACGTTGGCAAGAACGATGCTTGGCAGAGGTGGACGGTCAGGTTGCATCCTCATTCTGACCCGAATGCCGCCTTGTTTACCACGGTGCCCACGGGGCCCACCAGTGGAACAGCGGCTCAATTGTTGTTGTTGTTGTTGTTGTTGCTGTAGTTGTTGAGAGCATTGGCGCGTAAAATCACCACGATCGTGATATGTATGACAAATGTGACAAATCTTGAAATCTTGAAAATGCGTGACCAAAATCTGAAATACATGGTCGAAATAGTTTCAGGGTGTGCGCACTTGCCCATCAACTACCAAAGCAGTGATCTTTAATAAAAAAGAATCCATCAAAATCATACAATTAGTTGACAAATGACAAATGTACGGACTGCGTATCTATCACTGTCAATCTAGCGGAGCGTCTGCTCTGGTTGTTGTTCCTCGTGTATGAGCTCCGCTGGTGATGAAAGGTTTGACTGTTTTTTGAGACTTGGTTCTTGGCGAGTCCCTCATTAAAAAGAGTCATTGGATTTAAGTCAGTGAATTTAGTGCACAGTGTGGTAAGGAGGACTTATTTAATTCAGTAATTTTTTTTCTGGAGTGAATCCAGACTTCTGAATTATTTAAAAGATACGTTTGCTGTGAAAGAATCGATTGCCCAACACTATGTTCTGTGCGGTTGCAGAACAAATTCTTGTGGACGAAAGTGGATTTTATCTTTGTCATCGAAATGGTCAACCAGGGAGATATTCAAACAATATCCCTATAATATATATATATATATATATATATATATATTAAGGGATATATAATAGGGATAGTGTTAAATATTTCCCTTGGCAGCTGGAATAGGTTCTGAACTACACAAAGACCACACCGCAACCATTTGGCTATTGATTTTAAATTGCTTGTGGGAGCGATTGGATGAATCAGTCGGATTTTTGGTGGTTTGCGGTTAAAGGGTTAACACCCCTAATATTAAGGGCTTTTTCACTCTGGGAACTGATTCAGGAATCAGGATCTTTGTTCCAGGTACTTGGGAACTAGTACTTGGGAACTGGCAGTCCCCGCATGGGAGGTGCTACAGTACCCTTCAGGCAAACGGGAACCATTGCAGGACTGAACAACGCTTGGTCCGAGACAAACGTAAGGACATCAACACCAACTGTCATTTCTAAATGCCGCTAAGCAGAAGAACTCAGATTCCTTGCTGTTGTACTCGCTTCCTTTCGCCACTTTTGTTGGCGTTGATTCCTGGGTGCAGTGGAAAGTCAACCAACAATTCAACTGAGAATTATTTGAGGGACTGTTACGGTTCCCATTTCAGAGTGTTTCTGGGCCCCTAGACACATCCTCCATGTAGCTTCTGTATCTTGGTGGTAAAAGCTATTGTCCAAACCTCAGGAAGTGCCGAAAGAGTTTTACTCTTTACTGTATGAGCATATACCCGTGACCTTTAGCTCTATTTTGACTAATTTTGTCCCTTTGTCCTGTTTTCCCCTCAATGGCTTTTTTCAAAATTCCCCCCAGGAACAACAAAGGCATCTGCTTTGCTGTTGGTGTAGTTGTTGGTGTAGTTGTTGGTGTAGTTGTTGTTGTTGTTGTTGTTGTTGTTCTTGTTCTTCTTCTTGTTCTTCTTGTTCTTCTTCTTCTTCTTCTTCTTCTTCTCCCAGCAGAGAAGCGTCTCTCTTTCGAGCCAAATTAACCAGCTCACCATGGACACAGGTTGGGCACATCCTGCGATACAGCCCCGGAAAACAAAAACTAAAGCCAGCGGGGGAAGGGAAAAAGCCACAATCCCGTCAGAGGTGAAACAAGCCAAGTCTTTGATTTGAGTTTCCCCAGGGGAGGCTGGGTTGCACTGCATTCACAAGTGATTCCGTGTGTGTGTGTGTGCATGAGTGTTTGTCTGACAGTTTATGCCAAACATCAAAACAATATGATTCTGCAACAGCTTTCCACGAACAAAGGCGAGCTGCACACACACACACACACACACACACACACACACACAAACACACAAACACACACACACACACTTGGGTTCATTAGGGGAGCCTGTTTAAACACCTAGGGAGTACGGACACCCAGGGGATGGTCTTAATTACACCGTTAAAACTTGTTGGAGGGCTCGGTCGGACTTGTGCTGGACACACACATGCACACACACGCACACACACGCACACACGTGTTTATCCCTCCGATGTGGATGACCATGCGCCACGGGTCCAAACGTTGGTATACACTGATTTGAATGGCCGAAAACAACTAAATGTAGCCAATTTACGCGGCGGGCTGGAAATATCACACTGTGCCGCCTTGACAATCAAGCGCCGGCTGTCACACAGGTTTCAAAGGCACTGCGATGTGGGTTTTTTGTTTGTAATTCGCCGAACAAAGATGACAGGGGAAAGTGTGCCGTTAGAATAAACGTGGCATGATTGGAACGGTGATGGCCGAAGCCCACCATGCTTTAGGGTTAGAAAGAACCAAAAAGTTCTGTTGGGCTTTTGTACAATTACCAGTAGGCTGAAATTCAAGAAGAGTTGAGTATTTTTTGTATTTATTTCTTCTTCTTCTTCTTCTTCTTCTTCTTCTTCTTCTTCTTCTTCTTCTTCTTCTTCTTCTTCTTCTTCTTCTTCTTCTTCTTCTTATTATTATTATTATTATTATTATTATCATTATTAATATTATTATTATTATTAGTAGTAGTAGTATAATTAGTATTATTATTATTATATATTTATTTTACCACAACAAAATAAGTCATCATGTTTTTTGGGATTCGGAATTTCATTCATTAATTTTCTCCTTCAATCGCCTCCTCTCTTCCGTGGGTTGTCACTCTCGTTCTAATAGATTTCGACTGATTCCATTCTCTCTTGTCATTTTGTCCCGCCCGATCTCATCAGCCTGATTGTTTTTTTTTTGTTTTTGTCTTTGTTGTTGTTGTTTTTGTTTGCCTGTGTGTGATTGTTTGTTTTAAGGTGGGATTACTTTGCCGGAAGTCTCTAGGGTGGCTCCTCGTCTCCTCTGTGTTAAGGAATATTTTTATCTGTTTATTTTTTTCCCGATGATTGTTTTTGAACATTTTGGGACTCATTTTAATTGCTTTTGCCGCTGTTGTTTAATGACAACATGAGAAGCAAACTAAAATTGGAAATGAGTTCATGCATCCCAAATTAGTCGTCACGGGTCCCTCGTCCGGTAGAAAAGGCAGCAGTAGTATTGCCAAAGAACGACTCGTTTGACACAATCCGTGTCTCCATAACGTACGTTGGATGAAAAGGAGTTGGAAATGTCAGACTCCACAGATTAACAGTATCAGCTATCAACTAAAGGGATCATTTTTGTAGCCACCGAGGAACATTTTCCAACAGAAGCTTCTGGCACCCGTGAGTGTCAGTACATGGACTAACAAAAAAATCGAATTCATTAAAAACTGGTTATATCAAATAGCATTGCTGTCGAGGTTCTTCCCAGTGCACACCCGATTCCATGCAGCGATCGGGCCCCCGTCGTATATTCAAATGGTCGCTGGAAATAGACAGCTAATTTAGAAAATCTAATCGGGTAGAAAGAAAAAACACACACACACACATACACGATAAACCTGACAATTTGATGCAGTGACAAGCTCCTTCAAAAGGCGCCTGCCTTTCTCCCCGAACGCCTGACAAGGAGCCTCCTTCACATCCCAGTCTCCCTGACAGGGGCTTTATGAGCGCCTTGTCACCTCATATCTGTCTGCGCCGCTAGTTTTCTACACTTTCACACACACACACACACACACGCACACAGACACGCACACACAGACACGCACACACACACACACACATACACAGACACACACACACACACACGCAAGCACGTTGATTTTTGAGAAACGGCGTGGCTGTTGATAGGTTTATCGAGCTGCCATTCATGAATGATTGACTGAACGGGTGGGCCGTCCACCCCCCCCCTCCCACACACACACACACACACACACCCAGTGAGTATCAGAGAAATTTGCCCACCCACCCACCCGCCAGCCTGACAGCCCACCCTTCCTTCCGGAGCGCACGGCGTCGACTGCGGAATGTCGATCGTTACCGTAACGATGCGGTGATGCTAATCCTCGCTGATGGCCTCCTCTCCTTTCAGCTCTGCCGTAACCTCATTATGCCAATCAGCGGGCGTCTCAGCAACTGCCATCAGCTTGCACACGCACAAACCCTCCTCAGTGAATACCTGGAGGAGGGGCTGTTTTTGTCGGGGGGGTTGGCAGGACATTTTATTTCCGAAATGATGTATATTTTCACAGTATTGGAGTCCTGTGTAAGCAGAAGGGTTCATCCATAACAAGCCTAACAATCATCCATCTAATGCATAACGTCACCTCTCTGTATGTGTGTCTCGCTTTCTTCAAGACTCAGACGTGACCATCTTAAAAGACTCAACCACAGGTGTTCTCTGGCTGTCCTTTATGGACAGAGCGCTGGGTTTCCAAAGGACCAATATGTCCAAAGAAGAACAGCAAATGATCTAGGAGGGCGTTATTACCTTTAGAAATGGTCACATTTCTTTCTCTCTTGCTCTCTCTCACATTCATGCCCAGCGTGATCGTACTAAACTCAAAGCCCGGTGATAAATTTTCGAGACGCCCACACGGCGACTGAATCCTGAAACGGGCGGCAAACTTGTTTCAACTACCTTTGCAGCACATTGAGATGCGACAACGGCTACACCAATCGCCAGACCATAAAAGCGCCCTTTATTGTGTCACCAAAACAAGTATTGCCACTGCACAGAAGCTACAAGGGCAAACCACTACATGCTTCCGATATTTGCGTCATGTGCCATACCTTCAACGAACCGCCCTTGATCGTGATTGGAAAGAAAAACCAAAAGTTTACTTTTCGACAGAGCCCAAGAAGTTTTTGCCGTTTCGGTCGTCACTGAACTACCGCACATATAAAAACCCTTTCCTTGGAACGTATTCTCCTCCCACTTCTTGGCGGGGTTGGGGGAGTCTCACTGTTTGAAATGCCAATACCGTAGCGGCTGCATGGGAAGGAGCTGCTATTGATATCTGCCGCCGCTCGGAAGGCTCCGGGGCTTGGTGATTAACTCCCGCCTCTCTCAAACATAATCATATCCCGATCGATTCCCGTCTTGATTGATTGATGAGGTGAAGCCAATGCCATTGTTGAGGGGGGGAGGGGTGGAGCCCTAAAATGGAAGAAAAAAGTAAAAAAATAAAAAATAAAACAATCCTACTTTCCAAGTAATTAGGGTATTAAGAGTTGACATGGGAATCAATCAGAAGCTCTATACAGTCAATTTGTACGGAGGGATGAGAATCTTTTACAAGGTTGTCGCTCGATGGTAATTATTCCAAATGCGTCGTTTCTGCGCTGAGTTATTGAGGCAATCCCGGTAGATATGAAAGTGATCATAACTCTTCACCAGGTCTGGTTACTGGTGGACTCCAAGCGTGCCCTGGTTGTTTGCATAAGGAAATCAGAGTGGACCCAGGCCATTACTTCTTCCAACCGCCGTGTTTGTGTGTGTGTTTGTGTGTGTGTGTGTGTGTGTGTGTGTGTGTGTGTGTGCGTGTGCGCGTGTGACTGACTCATGAATGTTTCCATGAATGGTTGAGTTCCCACTCTGCAATGCACATGAAGCAGGGCCTAATGATCTGCTTGCGTTTTTTCGCCACTTTTGGAAACTGAAATCTCCAGGGTCCCATTTAACTACGTGGATTGAATAGAGGTCGTCTGAAAAACTATAAAACATATGTTTAATGTGTTACTTCATCTGTAAATGTGGTCTTGTTATTCAGAGTTCCCATAGTTCCAGGTCAATCCTCTCTCCGAGAACAGCAATCAGCTCTATCACTTATTTGTTATTGGTGGTTGGTTTTACTGCGCTGCTATAGAACAATTCTGAAAATTGAAATTGATCACCACCAGTTAATCTTGTAATTTTTCTTTGGTCAGCCTCAGTCATATTCAAATGGGATCATCCATCATGCTAAAGATGGCTGAACTGAAAGTACAAAAAAAGCGAACCTTTACACCTTTAAATTCACATCACAAAAAGCATCCACTCACCACTGAAATATGAAATATGAGTGACAATAGTGCACATATCGAAATGGCTAAACCGTTAACAGGTGTCTTACTCTAGCTACATGAAATATTTGTGTTAATTATCTTATAAAATTCGATAAGATTACACTTTTTTAATCCCTGCCGGGTAAACCAGGTGTTAAGTCTAAAAAGCATGTTGTGGTGGTGGTGTTAAGCATCACCCTTTATATACTATATACACAAAATACACTATATATACACTATATACACTATATGTACTTTATATAGTATATACACTTTATACACTATATATACTAAATACACTATATACACTAAATATACACTATATACACGGTATACTGTATATACTCTATATAGTATATATACTATTTATACTATATACACAGTATACTATATATACTCTATATACTATATACACTATATATGCTATATACACGGTATACTGTATATACTCTATATACTATATACACTATATATACTATATACATCTCATCTCATCACTGTTCTCAGTCTCGTTCCCGCAGTCTGTTAGTATTCACTACACTAGCATTCACAACCACCACACCCCCTTAACGTGAAATAACACTATATACACTATAAACACTATATATACTATATACACTATATACAGTGTATATACTATATTTGTGACCCACCGCATACTTTTGGGTCATTTGGCGAGTTTTGAGATTTTTTTATTCGCATCATTTGAAAGTGGAGAATCAGAGCTTCCAAACAAGGTGTCACTTGTGCAAATCAAGCAAATATTTTTAAAGCTATGACTTGACAAGGGTGTGGCAAACTGTGATTCTGAGATAATCACCTCCAAAGTTTTACCCACACCAGGTTCATTCAGCCAGCTCCCAGAATGCAAACAGGGGTGGCGGACAAACAAAGAGGCTAATTAACATCAAACATTATGTTAATTAGCGTCATGGCTATGTGTGAATGGGCCAATCACGAACAGCTAAACAACACACAACTAATTTTGTTTTTAAAAAAGCTTTTATTTAACAGTAGAATACACATGTGTTATAAAAGTGGAATTATTTTGAGTTTAAAAGTACTCACAGCACAACAAAATGTAGAGTCTATCAATATTATGAGTCTCAGAAAATCTGAAATCTGAAAATCTGTCACCAACCTCAATGGACTTCATCACGTCATTAACTTCTTCTGTTGTAACAACAACGGACGTATCGTCGGTCTCCTCCGGTGGTTCTTGAAAATATTCAGTTTCATCGTCACATTAAGTTTGAAATCCACTGTTTGAAATGTTCTCCAAGTCCGGAATAATATCAGATTCAGCGTTGCTGTCATTCTCCCCATCGCCGTGGGAGAACTGACTATCATCGCGGAAGTGGAGTGGTGATAGTGGCGCCACCCCTTGCGGTTGCCTGCGCCGGCGCTCCGGTCGACTTTTGCACATTTTAGTATTTTCTCAGTTTTTTATCATAATGTCCTCCGTGAAAGCATCGGCAGTGATCTCTTATGGCTGCGATGCACTCGTGGATATAAAAACTTCCCTAAACGAACAACTTTGGGACTTTTTATCCATGGAAGTAGAGTGGCCGACTGAAATTTTACGCGCGAACACACTCATCAACAACAACAAAAATTGAGCCGCTGTTCCACGAGCGGGCCCACGGAGGAAGCACCGTGGTAAACGAGGCAGCATTCGGGTCAGAATGAGGACGCAACCTTACCGTCCACTTCTGCCAAGCATCGTTCTTGCCAACGTTCAGTCTCTGGAGAACAAGATGGATGAACTTCGAGCGAGGATTAAATTCCAACGAGACACGAGGAACTGTTGCGACCTCTGCCTGACGGAAACATGGTTGAACCCACTGCTGCCAGATGAAGCCATCCATCCAGCCGAGTCCTTCTTCGTGTTCTGCGGCGACAGATCGGGGGAGTCGGGGAATCCAAAGGTGGAGGCGTCTGCCTCATGGTAAACAACCGCTGGTGTAACCCTGACAACATCAAGACTCTCTCCCGCTCCTGCTCGCCGAACTGCTGACAATCTAATGCCGTCCATTTTATCTCCCCCGGGAATTCCGCACGCTCATCATTACAGCCGTTTATATCCCACGGCAAGCGGACACCGACACAGCACTGTCAGACCTGTATGATGTGTTGTGCGGATTTCAAAACAAACATCCCGACGAGGCTGTGGTGGTTGTCTGGGGACTTTAACAGGGCAAACCTTAAAAAAAGTTCTGCCTAATTTCCACCAACACATCACGTGTGCCACCAGGGGAGATAGAACTTTGGACCATTGTTACACAACTTACAAGATCGGATATAAGACCGTCTCGCTCCCTGCTTACGGGAAATCAGATTACGCCACGATCATGCTGGTTCCCGTTTACAGGCCTCTGATCACGCGAGAACTGGTGTGACGAGGGAAGTGAAGCAGTGGAAGGACCAATCAGAGGCTGTGCTTCAGGACGCACTTGCTGACGTAGACTGGGACATGTTCCAATCAAGTTCATGTAACGTCAGCGAGTTTGCGGACGTAGCAGTGAGCTTCGTGGCTACGTTAGTGGACATCATCGTTCCCACGGTGAAAGTTCCAGATATTTCCAAACCAGAAACCGTGGGTTGAGAAATCCATCCGCTGCGCTCTGAATGCTTGCACAGCCGCTTACATCGACGGTCTTGTATCCGGTAATATGGACAATTAAAAAGCGGCGCCTTACAATCTGTGGAGGGCGGTGAAGGATGCTAAACGGACTTAAAGAGAGACTGTGGAGTTACAGATGGAGCCGGGGGACACCAGACACTTGTGGGAGGGTCTGCGGACGATAACAAACTACAAGAGCAGCTCCTCCCCAGCCATGAGTGTGGAGTCTGGCAACAGCACCGCTAGCTCACCGGCTAATCGGAGTTACACCGCTGGGGACCCGTTGCAGTTTGCGTACTGGCCAAACAGATCCACGGATGACGCGCTCTCCCAGGTACTGCACACCACGCTCAGGCACCTGTATCGCCGGAAGGGGGCCTATGTGAGAATGCTGTTCCTCGATTACAGTTCAGCTTTCAACACCAAAGTCCCCACCAGACTGGCTGTCAAGCTGAAGGAGGTTGGACCGAATACTCCACTGTGTGCCTGGATCCTGGACTTCCTCACAGCCCCAGGTGGTTAGAGTGGGGAGGCGAATGTCCAGCTCCCTCACCCTGAACACAGGATCCCCCCAGGGCGGCGTCCTCAGCCCCCTACTGTACTTACTGTACACACATGACTGTGTGGCCAGGTCCAGCTCCAACACCATCATCAAGTTTGCTGACGACACCGTTGTCATGGGCCTGATCAACGACTGCGATCAGAAGGCCTACCGCTAGGAGGTGGCTGACCTGTCATTCTTGTGTCAGAAAGGCGAGGCAGCGTCTTTACTACCTCAGGCAGCTGAGGAAATTCCGGGTCTCGGTGAGGATCTTCAAGTTCTTCTGAGCTTGAGGCGCGTGCGTCACTCGTGGCTTGGGGCTCTCGGGTTTTTTTGTCCTAGATTCGAAACGCAGTTCAGACGGTGAGCTGGCTGCAGTAACAGAGTCAGGAGAGTCATTTAAAAGATGTGTTTGCAACGAAGGAATCGTTTGCGAGTCTCAAGCATCACAAATTAAAACAAGTGAGCAAACCAATGACACTGACCAGCATTTCTCATTAGAATTTGTATGTGTATGCTTAAAATCTGTGGGATGGACAGGTAACCATTAGATTTTAATTCATAAAAGGTCCCAGCCCAACCAGACAATGGCAATGACCATTTTTGCCTGAAATTCTGCCTGAAATATGGGATCCCCGCCACCCTTTGGCATCCCCAACCAGTCTCCAAGACCCCTCTTCCCCCTGGACAGACTAATTGGTTCTCTACTGGCGGCGGGGGACTTCTGTGATTTCCTCAACGCTGAGAGTTCAGCTTCTTTAACTTAACTGGGGAGCGGGAAAGCAGAGGTCTATTTTTTTTATATTATTTATATAATCCACTTTTTCCTTTTTTCTTTTTACCCACTGCTGAGCAGTAAGTACAAAAGTAAAGAAAAATAAAATAGTAGTGGATTGAGCGAGCATTTATCCTGTATTTATAAAAAAGATCCCTGCAAGAAACGATGGAGTTTCCCTTTTCTTCTTCTTTTTCTTTTTTTTTTTTTCTTTGAAGGGGCAAGAGATAAAATGAAAAGAGACACATTTCTGGATAATTGAGCACGGGGAAAAGTGGTTACTCTCCACTGTGGCTCCCAAGCGGCGGCCGCCGTCTTTGTTTTCCCCGTAAACAATCAGAGAGAAAACAAGACAAAAGGAGGGGAAAAATGGAGAGAAGGGGTAGGATGGGTGGGGGGTCAAAAGTGTAAATGCGTGTGAGTGCGAGTATGAATTCCACCGTTTCCTGTGTTCACACGGGCAATTATGTGTGTGTGTGCGTGTGTGTGAGTGTGTGTGTGTGTGTGTGTGTGTGTGTGTGTGTGTGTGTGCACTAGTCCATCTATTTCCGCATGGAGGTGTCAACCTCATTATCATTGATCGTTGAATAGGGATGGAAGAAGGGATGGGAGAACATATTCACGCTAACAGAGTTACGACAGCTGGTGGAGAACGGCCTCTGGAGAACGCTCAGCACCTCCCGAAATATAGTCGGGGAAAATTTATCCCGGTACCCACCCTGGGAGGTTTATTGAAATAGATGGAACCACTATTTATCAAACGGTTGCGTGTTTCTTTTCTCGGGAGAAGATATACAGAGAGGGCTTCGAACAGTGGTCTCCAACTGGGGGTCCGCGAAGGTACTGCAGGGTGTCTGGCAATTGTTTTAAGTGTCTAAATCATTTTTGCGAAAAATTGGAAAATGCATTTTCCATAAAATAATTATATTGTGTTCTCAAGCCATTAACACTAGAACAGCTGTGTTTTTTTTTTTTCTCTTTTAATGTCATTAATCAACTCAAAGCGAGCCGATTCACAGCTTCTGATGTTATGGTCTGCTAATGGAACTAAACTAACAGAAATAAATCTAAATCTAAAATAAAAACACACAGGAACGGTAAGCACCATAACTGAGTACATAAATAGGTTGATAAGGCTTTATTAATATGTCACTATGGGCCAGGCTTAAAGTGCAACACTCTGTTCCAATCAACCAAGGGCTTGGGCTGAAAAAGGCCCCTGGTTTAGAATGAGAGGTGTAAGGATATTCCAATGCCCCCCTCACATGTTATCACTTTTATTATTGCATTATTACAATATTACGATTTTCACCAATATTACCCTCATTACGGTAGCCTTGGATGTCCAATGCCAGAGACTTTTGTTATGTATTGGAAATTAGTACTTCCACATTTAATAAATGAATAACGAAACGTGTAATATAAAAAACAATGCTTTCCAATCATGGAAACACCAAGCTACAACGCTGCTTCATAGGAATATAGGATCTCCACCAAACACGAGAATTGGCATTGCTTGAATTACATACAGTATGACTGTCCCTAAGCTCTCTATGGACGGGTGCCCATACAGAGTTAAGGGGCTGTCATAAAATAAACTGCTGATTCTTTTGTATCTGAAAAAAAAAACATTTCATTGAAAATATATGGGTCATGATATGCTATATGTAATCTTGTTGTTGATGTGTGTTTACCAAGAGCTTATGGGGATTATCAGGGCTGCTTATTAGTTGGTAAATACAGAGTCAAAGCCCTGACTTCGCCATTGTGTGAGGGAACGATGGATCGAAACACAATTGGGCTTCTAATATATAAGTGAGAAAATCATTTTCAATATTTTTGTGATTTCTACAACATTTCTTCTTAAGTCTTATATTACAAACATCCTATTTTCCACTCACTGATAAATAACCCACCCCCAAACAATGTTAACTTCAGTTGCTTAATTTGTGAAGCAATTTATTTATTTATTGACATTTAATTTATTTACCAAATCCATTTTGTTGAGCATGGCATTCTGCCACATAGAATCAGCAGAGCGGCAGTTGAATGAGATGCTAGCCTGGAGAATAACATGGCTAATTTATATGGATCACAAGTGGCCCAGTTACTAATGCATAAGGGCTGTTTATTTGGCTGACATCTGCTGCAAACCGTGTTTGACACCAATAAGGTATTGAAATGAAACCTGACGCCATAAAACCGCTAACAGATTTATGAGCGAGTGTAAATATTAAGCGGCCCTGGTGGCGTCGCTTAAATCAGTTAGCTTTGCGCAGACGGGCGTCAGAAGAAATCACTGACAGACAGGCGGACGGTTTTAAAGGACACGTTCGCTATTTCTTAACCCAGGCCCTTCTTAAAATGGTTCCCTTTGTTTATAACCAACTGTCCATAGCACAACGTCGTGGAACACTCTACTGTTGAGAAACTTACCATTCTGCTGCAGCTTCTCGCTGTGCTTAAATGCAGAGCCTTAAAGAACACATTAAATCTCCTTCTAAAGGAGGAAAGTTCATAGTATTGTAAGACAATCTTTATATGTTTTAACCGAGAGTGAAAATATGGCGCACCCTGTATTTCCTTGGGTTTTTCAGTGTTTACTGTGTTGACTTTTGTGGATTTCCAGAACTCAGCTTAGGCTTGAAACGGAAAGTTGCACTGCTTCCTAATGGTAACCTACTGTAGCCAACAGTAGACTTTGGAAAAAGTGGTCTTAAATATAATGTGACATTGCTGTTCTTAAAAACCTTACAAAAAGTGGGACAATATGTGAGTTTCCAGTTTCCTGTTTATTTTCAAGTAAAACGAGAAACAAGCCAAGCGAACCCTAGTCCCGTTAATCAGCGTTTGAAGAAAACAGAATATAAAATAAATGGATGAACTTTTATCGAGGGAGGTAGGGTGAAATGTCTCGTTTCATCATGCATGTTTAAAACCATAAATCGTTTGCCGCATTGGACCACATTTGAGCGCAGTGAGAAGCTGCAGCAGAGTGGTAAGTTTGATGAGTATAACAACATTCTACTTCTAAGGCCTGGGTCGAGAAACAGCCAACCTGTCCTTAAGCAATGGACATGGTTGTCACTTTTCTTGACAAGCATCACCTTCCTCAAAACTCTTCTTTGTTTGTTTCCAAATCCTCTCTCCCGAGGGGATGGGTGGGTGACGTAACCCCCCAGCGCCCATGCCAGCATGACAAAGCACCCATGGGAGCGCTTCAGACTCCCTCTGTGGATTTGGAGAGCTCGCTTTGGCCACCGATGCGACCGCCCACGAATACTGACGCACACACACACACACGCGCACACAAATCGTCGTAATCTGTTTCAGATTGACCCGCATCCCTGTGTTCTATATACAGGACCAATTCAATTCATATCTGTTTACTGATACGGTTTCAATTCAGCGCTACCCCCTTCAATCTCCTTCTCTCAATAACTCTCTCTCTCGTGTTTTCCTCTGTTCTTTTTAATATCAAAACAAAACACAATCTTGTTTTCTCTCTGACCGAGATAGCGAGCCACCCATCGGCAGGATTTAGGATGAGCAGGATTTAATACCCCTGCGGCTCGCTTTTTAATATCTATATTTTATCATGTTTTGGTCACATGTTATGGCGCACTGGATTAGGACCAGACAACAGCTACGTCTGCTGTCTTGGGTAGTCCGACGTTTCAAGCGAATGACGCCAGAGACAATGGTCCTTACTCTCCAAACCTGGGTCAGGTGAATGAAGGAAGACCAGAGTTTGTACGTCCGAATATGTATATTTGTGTGTTTCTGCTTGCTCTTACGAGCAAGATTACATTGAAAAACAAACATGTGGATGACCAAAATATCCACCCATAAAAAAAGAAATCTACCAAAAACCAGCTTTAAAGCAACACTAAATGTAAAGAACACTTAATTTCAAATAACAGCTTCAGAATCATGGTACACTGACTTGTAAGATGAAGAATCACACCTCTTTCACCACTCCCCAAACGCCTGTTCTTGTCGATGTCACTTTGATGTTCGGGTACAGAACCGCAGGGAAAAGCTTAAGCTTTGCTGCACTACGTCACTTCCTTGATGTTTGGCTCCGGTAATTAGCATTGTTTTGCCTGGTAAAAATGATATTTAAAAAAAAACATTCATTATAAACTTACTGGTCAAAATGTTCAGTAATAATGCTCATACAAAAGGTAACCACCCCTATGGCACAGGCGAGAGGTGCCGGCACCCGCACCTAAGCCGGTGTGCACCGGCCCTCACTTTTATTGCGCCACAGGGTTTGCGTTCGCGTGCGAGCCCAGGCTGAGCACATCTGGTACCTACTGTACACTGGTAGCATGGGGCCCCGCCCCTTCCGCACCCAGATATCCTCTCTCCTCCAAGAGAGGAGATCTTAATGCTTAGAATGCTTAACATCAAAATGCTTAACTTCTGCTGCTTGACTTCAAGGAGTCAGGATCATTATGGAATTGACATTAGCCCCAGAAGAGCAATCAATCAATACTGGCCCACAGACTACAGTTTAAGACAATTACATAATTAGCCACTGTTTTTGTGAAGATCATCTCTTTAGTGGGTGTTTTAAAGGGAACATCTCTGTGCATGTGAAAATATTTTCTTTGAGGGATTCTGCCAAATATACATGCCTGCAAGTGGTTGCATAAATGCACACGCTTACATATGAACTCCCAAAGCCGAAAATCTGTCCATCCCAAGTACATACAACATACACTTCCTGCCAGCAACAAAAGGCACTAACGTGCCGTGAGCCTGGGTAGGGAGAAAAAAATTATAAATGAATAATAATATATCAAATATTATATATATATATATATATATATATATATATATATATATATATATATATATATGAAACAGATTTATTGTATTTAGTTCTGCAGCAACATTGTTCAGCTGCTCACAATTCATCATTTATTCAGTAAGAGTAAGAGATCAGCAGCAAATAATCTATATCAATGCATAGACTGTCCACAGACATCCACAGTGGAGGTCAAAATGTTTGTGTTGGCACCAATAATAAACACAACAATGCAACTTCGGCAGTTCGTCCTACCACATGCCACTCAAGTGGCGTTTTCAGGGCCCCCCAGCACAGAGACACAGACGACGATAGGTTGTAGACACCAGTTTATTGTAGAGAGAAAGCTAGGTGGAATTAGGACATGTCATGACAGGGCTCCTATCCTCTGTGAGTGTGAAGATTTGAGTTTTAACCTGTTGCTTGTTAGCCCAACAAACGAGCCACCCTGACCCAATCACCTCGGTGCAGGTCAGGTGTATCTGCTCAAACCATCTCCACACCACATACCCCCAACACCAAACTGAGGCCAGGAAGAATTCTTGGCCGAAGCCTACTCCCCACCAAGCAGAGAACAGAGTTACTATACCTAAAATGACAGACTCTGACACAGGGTTTCTATACCTTCAATAATAAAAACACCGGACTCTAAAACAGGGTTTCCATACCTTATACAATCACATCTCCAAAAAAATTTGACAGGTCCCCTTCCACAAGACCTAGGTCCCCAGAGCAGCATGGTCGACCGGCCTCCTTCCACCAGGGCAATGACAGACTGCCCCCTCCTCCCTTCTGGGTTGTGGGGCCTCAGGCTGCTGCGCTGACTGGTGACGGTGTGGCCAGACTTAGCTGCTGCGGGGGCTGCTTGGAGGGGTAGCCTGGCTGCTGGGCGGTCCCGGCGGTGGCTGCTGGGTGGAGGAGCTAGCTGCAGGCAGTTACCCATGGTGATGCCGCAGCTGCTTATCCCCGGTCCCCTCCGCCGGATCCCTGGGTCCTGGAGAGGGTTGGTACTAGGGCCGCCCGTTGACCGGCAGGTGGCTCCAGGGCCTCTTCGGACAGCCCCTTTGTGTCGGAAAGTCCCTGTTCAGGTGCCGCTGTGGCAGTTCCTCCTACCACACGCCACCGAAGTGACATTTTCAGGGCCCTCCGGCAAAGAGACACAGACAACGAGGGGTTGTAGTCACCAGTTTATTGTAGAGAGAAGGCTAGGTGTGTCACGACCAGAACTGGGAGAGACCCAAACGCACGACACAGGGAGACGGAAGGCAGGCAAAGGATGTTTATTAGCCTGGACGGTGGAGCTGGCCGGGGGGACCCGGTCGGGTAGGGATGGAGCAGGGCAGGGCAGGGATGATGATGACCAGGAGATGGGGTCCAGGATCCGGGTGGAGAGATGGGGAACCAAGCTGGATGGAGATGGACGGGCAGCCTTGGTCGATGAGCGGAGACAGGCAGGTAAACCGGGCTGGCTGGATTTGGAGAGACAGACTGGGTCGACGAGAGGAGACAAGCAGGTAAGGGGAAGACGAGACAACGAGACATAAACTAGGAACTAGAAATATGCACTAGGAACTTGGAAGGGAGCCAATAGCGATACAACTCGGGAAAGGTAGTTGACGGTCCGGCAAGGAATAACTAGGAAGCTGGGACTAAATACTGTGCAGGTAATTGATCCCAGGTGTGTGCAATCGGGCTTGAGTAGGGAGCTGCAGATGGGGCAAGGGCGGCCTCTCGTGGTGCTGGGAGGCCGTGGGCCTAACAAGGTGGAATTAGCCCGAAGCAGATCGGACATGTCATGACAGGGCTCGTATCCTGAGTGAGTGTGAAGATGGGGGTTTTAATCTGTTGCTCCTTAGCCCAACCAATGAGCCGGGAACCGGGAACGTACGTCTCTTTCCACAGGAAGAATGGGTCTCCAGCTCTGATGTGAGGTTGTGAAAGTTCCCCCAAATAATGGCGCTGCAGCTTTGGGGACAGAAGTTGCAATTTTGTTTGAAAGCATTAACTGAACTGATCATGTTGATCACAGTTTTTTTATTATGAGTATATTATTTATGAGTATATATATTTTTTGAATGCCGCGCAATCTACCCACATTACCTTTGCAATCTACCGGTTGATCGCGATCGATGTATTGGACACCCCTGCACTAGGTGGAAAAATTTCTCCCATTCGTTTGGTGAAGATTTACAAGCCCAGGTGTCTCCCATCACTTAGTAGCACGAGAACTTTTATTCAAATTTAAGCCTCTCAAAGTTTAGAATACGCTAAATACGCTGCCATATTGTAATTATACATCAAGTGACATGGACACGCTTGTTCAATCCATGAAGTACATATAAAGCAGTACATTTATGCAGAAAGACAATGTAGCCCCGTGCCTTTCCACATAGATGTTGAACCGAATGTGCATGCGCCCTGTGACACAACTGCTAGTCAAACTGTCGGACATGCCCTACAGCCCACCCACAGCGCTCAGCGAATGATGCACATCATAGGGGATTTAGAAGTGGGTACACGCAGCGCTGACTGAAAAAGAAGTAGGTATACGCTGTATACCTGCATATACCCTGCACTACACCAGTTACCGTCTGTTCCGAAGGTGGAGGAATGTACGTAGAGCCGGTTCGATTGTTTGGTCCGATGATATTTTAATACTACACGTGTGGGTGCTGGATTGAACAGTGTTCCATTGGTAATGCCTGGAGCGAGGAGGCGCCGGCACAGAGCCTGGCCGACAGCCGACACCCCAGAGCTGGAGAGAAAGTCAGCAATGACCATCTGCGCTGCTTGAAGCCACAAGAATCACCTCGTTCTTGGTGGACCTCAGCATGTTTGCAACCGCAGCGGTTTTATCGAGCTGAGGTCGGACCAGGCCTTCAACAAGGTGGTACACTAGACACCGTACCTCCCTCCGTCCCACGGCACACTTCTTTTGGTTGGCGGTGAGCCCAGCCCGCCTCAGGGACTCAATCACTTGGGATCCCGCCACCCCTGCAACTGTAGGGCCTGCTGAGGACCCCTCCACGCGCCGCGCAACACTAATATCTCCATACCGACCGTGAATGCACTCCCCCAGCCTCTCTCAGCAAACCCTGGCCAATCCGTGCCCAAAACAGGTAGTGCGACAGCCGGGAACTAACCGCAGCCTGTTCCCTATGCTTTTTTCCCTTGTAATGGATTTCTAGCTGGACCATCGGATACGTGTGCGCACCCCAAACCACACAACTATCCTCCACCTGTGACGCCTCCACCAAAGCCTTGGGTCGAACGAGGTGTTGCTGGACCATGGAGTCCAACAAAGCCTGATGTCTACCCCGATGTGGCCTTAGTGGTATCCCGGTGGGATGGGGATCATGTGGGAATGAAAGTTGAAGTCTCCCAACGCCTGTGGGTGCAGCGGACCCTCGGCTGTTCCCCTCCGGGGTGCCGGGATGGGCTTGGGACCCAGCAAATCCCGCCTGGGCCCTGGGGTCGGACGCAGTGGGTCCCTGGATATTCTCCGTCAGGGCATCGTGATGGGCTGCGGACCTGGTTGGTGGCGGCGGGCCAACAGCCGGTCCCGGCATGCTCTGGCTCCTGGCCGGCTGATGAGCCTGGGCGCCAATTCACTCTGCAAGACAGACAAACATTATGAACGCTCCATGCCTCGAGTCAGACCAATCAGCGCCGTGAAGGCGCTGATTCGGCCGATTTGAGGCAGCTTGGCGGCCGCGGGAAATGGAACCGTGCTGTTGTCATGCCCCTTGGTCCGCCACACATATGTACACATCCTTCGACAACGCTATATAGCACTATGGTAACTGGTGAGCCCAATGTGGGGTGGAGGGCAGTTACGCTAAAGTCAGTAAGTGTAGGTAGCATCCTACAGCCCTCCGTGAATTATTCTTCAAATTTACCCACAATCGTCTGATAATTCAAATAACAACTAAGATCTTTTAAATTACCCAAATAACCATATGAGGAAGATATAGTTATTCGGGAAATGAAGGGATGATAGAATTCAAAAGAAAAAGACTTCTCAAGTTTGTGATGGGTCTTTGTGGAACCACAGAGCCTGAGTGAAGAACCTGTATTTGTAGGTTATTTTTAAAGTGTTCACTTCTTGTAAGGTAAGGTGTGTGTGTTTGTGTGTGTGAGTGTATGTGCCTGCGAGCAGGTATGTGTATGTGTGTACTGTATCTACAGTACTTTGTAGTTTCAATGCCAGCCAGACAAGGCGGGTATTTATTTATGACACGCTCCCCTCCCCTACTCTCCCCCCGACCAGCCGACTTCGATTCCGCCTCCACCACACCTTTTTCCGTGTTACTTTACGACGCCCTTGTTAGTTTGATTTGCATATGTATTCGAAAAAGCCCGGTGTGGGGGGAAGTGTTGTCTGGGTGTTGTCGTATACCATGAAGGATATACAATACCGCACACACTTTTATGAAAACCCCCCACCTCATAAATTGCGTGGAGGACACGATTTGACCAGTGAGGCGTGAGCGTGCTTGTGGTTCCGCCAGTAGAAATTAATAGAGCGTGCCAAAATTGGAGGACTTGTAGATAAAAAAAAATAAAGCAAAGATTGATAGCTGTCCCATTCAGGTTGGTATCGACGGGAAATTCATGAATCTAAAGAGTAAACACGCCACCAGCATCATGTTGATGCATGATGTTTCATATGTCTTATGTAACATAAAAGCCTTTTTTGTATCTTACGTAGATTTTAAAGCACATTGTCTTGGGTTTTTAACTCAGGGCTGTGACCAGAGTTTGACTGTTAATCATTGTATGAGGGAAACACCAAGTGATATGTGATTTGGGGGGCATAGTCTTGTGAATGACACTTAAACAACGACACATTGGTTAAGTACAATGCTTAAGTGCAAGTGCATCTTTCTCTTTATACTGCAGAATAAATATCTTTAATACTTTCAGTTTGTTTCCTGTAGCCACACAGGTTTTGACTCATTGACCACGCAGTGAGAATTCTCCAACAAGTGTCATGTACATAGACTGAAAGCTGCATTATTGAATTCTGTGTAAGCAAAAAAAAATAGAGGAACGGTGGCACAAAGTGGCCAGCCCCCGCAACTCCACTTACACACACGTTATGTGCTAACGAGTTGCTTTTGAGGCCTTTTTTTGGGTGGAAAAATGTGAACTTTGAGTTACTGTTAGTAAAGGCACTGGCCATACAACACCACCCAATTCAATCTATCTATATATCTATCGATCTATCACTTACATGTTTATTGCTGATACATCAATATGTCCACATACCTCAGGTTTGTGGACATTAGTTTGCCGTTCGATTCATGATTTAGAGATAGGGAGCCTGTGAAACCGCCAGCTTTCCAACAACAGGAACCATTTCAGAAACCGGGAACGTACGTCTCTTTCCACAGGAAGCATTTCGTTTAGAAATTGGCTCCACTTCCTGGTAGCTCCTGGTCCCGAAAAAAGTCCCCACAAGACGTATTACTTTTCAGGCGAAGGGGAACCATAAGGACGGAGTTTGCAGTACTGAACGCTGGTTGGTTGGTTGACTGATTGTAAACAGCTGATTTAACAGTCGCTTCAATTTGTTGTGTGCCCAAAAGATGTCTCCAGGTTTTTTGGTGTAATGGGGAACCAAGAACTCTTGTAAGAACTGCTAAGGTTTGCGTTTCAGAAAGTTCTGAAGGCCTGAATGGTTCCGCATTAAGTTCCAGTACCTTGGTGGAAAGGCAGTTTATGAGATGGAGAGAGCACGGCTATGAAAGCCGCCATGACCTTGTTGTCCTGCCCAGTCAACCCAGCAGCAAACTGGTGTCTGGTCTCCCTGCATTTCCTAAAGGGAAACACCACACACACACACACACACACACACACACACAGACACACACACACACACACACCTACACACATACAAATACACACACAGACTCTCTCTCTCATTCTCTGTCTCTCTCTCTCTCTCTCTCTCTCTCTCTCTCTCTCTCTCTCTGTCTCACATACACAGTCTCGTTCATTAGTACGATGCGCTTCTTTACCATTTCAAGTTGTCAACGCAGCAGAAAGGCGTTCTTTTTTTTTACTTTTCAAGGTTTTGTGGCCTTGCCTGCGGACACAGCGCCTGTCACAACTGATCAGAGGCCTCACTCCCACTCAATTCCATACCAGGACCAACCCCCACCCACCCACCCACCCAATCCAACCCACCCCACCGCACCCTCCCTCTGTCACCCTGCTCTCTGTGAGGCTGAGGTAAAGATCGAAGAGCTCCGTGACCAAGCAATGGGGATGGGATATGCGGCGGGTACGTAAACAGATCAAACAATGTCTGTGGGCTGAGTGCCCGAGTGAAGGAGTCGGCTAGATAATGAATCATCATTTTGGACTCTACTCTCAATTTCCGAAAGTACTATTCAAGGATAGGTTAGCTATCATTCAACCCAGGCCTTATAAAAATGTTGGTTCTCATGATTTATAACTGTTCACAGCACAACCTTGCTGAATGGTTTAGTATTGAGAAACTTAGCACTCTGCTGCTGCTTCTCACTGTGTTTAAATGTCCTCAAGTGCAGTTCAGAAATGGGAAGCTCCATTCTACTTCCTTCTACATCCAAAAGTCCATCTTTTACAGGACTATTTTGTGTTTTCTATTCTGTCTTGCTGTGATTACACGATGCCTTCAAAGCTGCCCATTCCTGCCCCTAGTGATGAGTATACGAACATTTCCAAATTATTGGTTGAACCCATCCATGCTTGATAAATAGCTTTGACATTTCCATTTGTTGCAATTCACTATGTCCGTCAGCGGCGGACGCGT
>NC_137199.1:4979588-5084588 GCF_960531495.2 Zeus faber | reverse complement strand
GAGCTCAAGTCTTTGTTCCAGCTCCACAGTTTCCCTCCTAATCCCGATAAAGGCAACACCTTTTCATCTCCAGGACAGTGCCCAGTGGGGTACCTGAACACTGGAAAACCACTGTAATGAAGTGTGGCTCAAATGACAGGCCTGGTGGGTAAAAAGAGTTCCCATCCTTTTAATTCATAACAGTGCAATAGTTTACCTTTAGATTTCTTAAAAATGTGACAGTAAAATGACTGTCCAGATTGTGCAGATAGGCAGAGATGAAGACATAATGATCTGTTGTCCTACAAGCCAATGAGGTGCGTCTTTTATTTTGCATATGACAAAGCCTGTCTTATGTCTCGAGAGTTGCGGTCTATCAATGGCCACCTCGGCCTCATTCTTTCTCCAGTTGGTAATTGGACATGACGTGTTTGCAACACCATGGCAACCAGTGATAAACAAAGCAGATTCTCACCAACATGAGGCTACTTGCTTGTGTCAATAGAGGCAAAAATAAAGTCTTGAGGTATATTTCTGCATCCCGCTCAATAGACAAAGAGGCAGAACGAGTGATGTGACTCTTTTTCAATGAGGAATGAAAGTGAGGGCCTTCAATCAGTTATTTTTGGAAAACTGTAGGTTATTGACTGTGTATGTACTGTACCATGAAAAATACAATTGCAAAACAAATGCCCCAAAAGAAGCACCATTTATTTCGGTTTGAGTTTGTGTACGAATTTAGCTGGTGATAGAGCAAGCAGCCTCTGGGGCCAACACGAGCAGCGAAAAGGAAAACATCGCCTTCTCCGCTGATAAAAATGAATAGGGATTTTTTTAAAGTTGTCCACAGGAGAGACCACAGAAATGCACATGGACACACAAATAATACAATGAACAGCAGATTGTAGTGAGGTAGGAGTAGGGGTATTTTGATTTCTCCTGGCTAAGAGCTAAAATCCATATGTCCTCCAGTCAAAGTGCCATGGAAATCCTGTTGGGACCAAGCACACGGCTCCATTCAGGGCAGTATCCTAATCAACTGGTATCTGAGCTGCAATCCTCTTATGTGTGCTTGAC
Organism: Zeus faber; assembly: GCF_960531495.2. Taxonomy (NCBI): domain Eukaryota; kingdom Metazoa; phylum Chordata; class Actinopteri; order Zeiformes; family Zeidae; genus Zeus; species Zeus faber. The sequence goes on along the minus strand of NC_137199.1, from coordinate 5,083,532 downwards.
TGGGCTCCGGCACTGGGAAGGAGAGACGGAGAGAGAAAAAGAGAGAGAGAGAGAGAGAGGGCGGATTGGACTCGCTGTCTCACACCCCAGAGAGCGCGAGAGAGAAAGAGAGCACAGGGATGGGGCAATGGGAAAAAGAAAAGCCATGGAGGAAGTAGCTGTATTTTATGCTTTGATTTTTCTCTCGGTATCCAAACCTCCTTTGTTGTGCATTGGCGCTGTGCAAGTTATGCATTTTTTAAGTCATGTATCTGCTTTCTGCATCTGTATCTGACAACAAATCCCCCCCCCCTCCAACCTATTTGGGAGGGTTCAGGTGCAGGATAAAGGAAACGAAATACAATCAGTAAAAAAATATATATTTATTTCTGCAAATGTATGTTTCTCGGGATAATAAATTTTTTCCAATTTCTCAGTCACAGCCTCCGTCAGCTATCAAAGCCTGACTGGGGCAAACACAAAGTACGAACCTTGTTTCAAGTCCCATTAACCAATCACCACAGTGAAAAACAGTCCAGTCTTAAGAGTATTGCAATAGATAAAGCCAAAGTTAAAACGACACAGTCCTTTGAAACATTGCATGAAATTAGGTTTTAGAATCTCAAAACTCGCCGTGTGAGGGTCGAGGTCTTTTACCCCTTTTTGCAGAAGAACGGCCCCTTTTAGGGTTGGAATCTGCCATAATAGCAGATATAAAAGCAGTGGCACACACCCTTTTTGGGGTGGGCGAGGAGAAAGGATGAATCGCAAAGGCTAATTAGAATTCCCACGTATGGGACTGCAAAGCCCACGGTATGTCCAGATGTCAGTGGTGGGTTGTGGTGGGTTGTGGGGGGTGGGGGACTAGCACAGGGTGACAGCACGTTCAGGCTGTTAGCCCACTGGTCCATGAGAGTTGAGGTCCATGGATGAAGGACAATGTCCCGAGTGCTAATTAGCTCTACCAGTCAAGTGTCCCTAATTGGATTAAGGGGAAAGGCTTTCTCTGGGAGGGGTGGGGGCACCGGGCTTGCATCTTAGAGGAGGCATGGCTAGTGAGCAACAAGCAAAGACGGCGGGACAAACATTAGACTGGGGGGCCAGCGTGATCTGGATTAGCTAGGGTTTTTCTATGCTGCTCAGAGATAGATATCCCATTCCTTTGCTCTTTGACGGAAAGTCTCGATTTCCCCGCGCATACATGGCACCTGTGCAGAACAAAAATGTGAATATCGCTACAATGTTATTTAAAGGACACAGTTGGGATGCCTAGGGCTGAACAAACCATTGGCACATAGTTTCATTGTACACATTATTTACCTGTACACTCACCAAGGCCATGAGTGGAATTGTTTGGCGGACACAACGGGAGAGAAAATGACTTCAGGCAGTGCAAATTACAGTTCCTGGGGAGATTTACAGCTTTTGTTCGATCGTTGTTGTGCTTCTTATTGAATGACAAGGTGATGAAAGTGGCTCTGTGTCGGGTAGGTAATTATCCAGAAAATGGTAACTGCCACTTGGTCGAAAGGCCGCGAAAAAAACATTCCCTCTCACTTGTGTTTGTGTAATTGTCGTTTTTTTTATCCACATATAAAACAATGTGCACACACATAAAAACATGGACCTGTAAGGAAAGGGATGGATGGATAAATCAGTTGAAGAATGGACGGATGGATGGAGAGGTGACAGTTGTTGTTGGGCCAATAGGCATGAAAACTAAAACTTCTTTGTGGCGCCATGGGCCTCCATGTTGTCCAATGCTGATCCGACTTGAGGACCTCCTACCAGCAGCCCCTCTGTCGGCTACATTTACATGGTACTTAAGATTACCCTCATGCTTCTGTATAGGCTGAATAGCTACATGTACAAGTGCATGTGCATTCAGTACATCACCAGGCTATATGCACTGAAATACGTCAAGGGCCGGTTGATTATTAGGTATTTTTGTTTAAGAAACAAATCCACTGTCTATGCATTGACGCCGTTGCGTGCCACAAATGGAGTGATTCTTCGGCCCGGTTGGAGTCGAAGCAGCGGCGTATTTGAGCGGCTCTCAGAAGTAAAGCACAAAACAAAACATCACTGTCCGTTTGAAATATCAGAATCTGTGAAACTCCTAGCGCCGGCGTTGACAAATCGCGGCAGCTGGATGTAAGATGCGTTTTTTCTAACACTTCACGGTTGTTCAAACCTCATTACCTGCTTGTTGGGTTGCCTCGCATACCACATGCCTGGGCAATCGTCAGTCATCAAGGAATATGAAATGAGTGGCGGTAGATCAAAATCTGAGATTAACTAATGGATTATTTTGGGAATGGGAAAGAAAACAACCCGGCTTTTCATTCCACAGATTACATCTGAGCAGAAATGAATTAAGACAAGCAGAGACTTGTGTCACAGCAACAATGGATTAGTTATGGCCAACCCCTGCAGGCTTATAAAAATTCATACGGTGTCCCTCGACTTACTCAATATGACAACTGAGATTTGTGCCTGCGCGAGAAATGTTCTGCTATCATGCTAATAACACTAATCAACTTTTTCAAAATCCATCCCAGAGGTCTCTTCTTTTATGTGTCTGCTGGGATCACGCTGGGATCAGTAATGATGTCACAGGAAAGAAACGACGCCAAGGAGGAGTTTTAATTTGAAGCAGAAGCTGGCGAGGCACAAGCGGAATACGTTTATTCTGCAGGAAGAACCAATCGACATTGACTGCCGCCGTTTTACATTACATTGTAGTTAATGGAAGTTTTCAAGCAAAGAGATGCATGTTAGAGATCCCCCGCAAAGCAAACCATAAATGGTGAACTATCGGTTGCCTCCCAGTTAATCAGAGTTACAGTTAGGGTTAGAATCCACTGTACACTTTGTATTGGGTATACTGACAACAGGGTTGGGGTTCTTTCTCTTTTCCAGTTCTTGCTCATTTTCCACAGCATTGACCACTGCAAATGTCATTGATCAATGCCAGTCAGCCCACAGTCCCAGAAGCGTTGCCAGAATTTTGGTGCCCCATGAAAAAAAAACAACAACTGAGCCCCTCACATGGAAATCAGAATGTTTCAGATTTAAAAAATGTACTGAACAGATTCTGCAGATTCTAGTTTCCACCTTCATCCCTTGCCTTTATCAACAGAATTGCAAACGTTTTTGGTTCCTAATGTGAACAAAAGCTGTCTGTGTCATGAGATTTTTATGATGGTTTATTATAAATAACTACACAATTGGTGACTTATTTTTAATATATGGTATTGTGGTGAGTTTCAATGTAGAAATTACCAATGATCCATGCTTCAGATTAAAGAATTAATACCAATTCTTATAAACAAGGCTAACCCTCTTCTGCCCTCTGCATAATTCCTAAATGCATGCCGAAATAACATACCCAAAATAAAACAAAATCCTGAACTATGTGAACTGCAGGCATGTGGTACCTACAGAGAACAAGCTGTGAAACTGCAATTGTTATGTCAAGACATTATATGGGCATTCATGAATAAACTGAACAGGAGATAAACCATCGCAGAAAATACTTTGAAACATTATTTTGCCCATCCCAGGGCAGGCTTAGGTAGAACAGGTTAAGGCATTTGTTCTTGTGTTTGTTCCCTGTCAACCAAACTCAGAGGTTACACAGCACAAAGAGCCCAGTGAGGAGCCTTCTAGTGAGCAAACTCATTTATAATGTCTTAAAATTTTAATTTTCTAGCTAACTGGCTTTCAATTGAAAGGAGGCCAAGGCTGTTCAACCTGCCTCGGCACATTGTAGATCGTAGATAGTTCTTTGCACGTTTCAGCTTACTGAAGCCACGTTCACCTCCAGCAACTGTTACAGGCATTGTGCAGAAGATTGGCACACCTCTCCAAAAATGCTCTGTAGCTGCATCTTGTAGATGGCATTTAGGAGCTAAACAGGAGAAAGAACCATCTGAAAAAGTGGCACCATTCACTCCACTCCATTTTCTAATCCAGCTGCGAGCCCCGGGCGCCCAGTCGTTATTCTTGAGCCCCATTCGTAAATTCTGTTCACAGAATTTCTGTTTCACAGATGACATCGTTGGTAGGTTTTGACCTCTGCATTAACAATCCATTTCCTAGTTTACATTTCCCTAAACAAAACACAAAGGACCACGCGTAAAACAGACTTGGTGGTGTAGGTTTTGATCGGCATTACCCGATACCAAAGGTGATTTGATAGATGATAATCACAGATGATAATTCAGGCGTGTGAAAAGTGTCTTCGAGTTGTAATGGTAAAAATGTTGCTGCCTCAATCAGGCTACAACTAATCGATAACACTGCTTAGCTGAAAAATAAAACACTGAATCGTAACTTCTCCGGTATCGAGTGTGAGTGTTCTCCAATGGAAGGGTCTCTCGTTTTCTTGAGAGTCAGAAGGCGGCAGCGGGCCGAGTGGATTTTTAGCAGCTCTGGGACCAGCATAACATTCTGTACACGCCATTTTATGATTATCTCTCCTTTCATTTTTTTCTCCTTCATCAGTCGGTATAGCTTCCACACCCGCTGTGTCAACGCACCCCTATTGATTATCCCCCACTGTTCCGCCATTCTGGTGGCTATTATTTGAATACTTTTGAACTGGGGCCAGAATGAAAAGGAAAAACACAACAAAACAATACAAAAAAACACAACATGACACACCAACAAACAACAACAACAACAACAACAACAGAGCGGCTTATTCACAGTGTGCAAATGAAATACTAATTTGCTGTGTGGGCTCCGTCTCAGTTGGACGCCCCCCCCCCCCCAACCTCTGAAGACCCTGAGAGCTAAATAACGCGGCGGCGCCGGCTTCCGGCTTCCGCGGCTGACACCACTGTCAGCCACGGAGAGGATTTGGGGGCTGGGGGAGGGGGGTTGAAAATCCTCACGCAACCGGCCCCTGTTTTTAGCCGCTTAACCAGGCTGTCAAGATTCAAATAATAACAACCATAATAATCCTGATAAATAATAAATATGATAATAATCATAAATGTAGCTGGGGTCAGCAATGCACAGGGTGCAGATTTAGGTACATGTTCCATTTTTGGGGTTTTTCGTGAAATGCATCAACATTAACTGAACTTGCAAACATCATGTAGTTAGGTTCATGTAATTCCACAAATCAAACTGTCATGACATAACATATGAAGCATTCCAATTTCAACCAGACATCAACCATTGATTTTAATTTCTGAGGTGACATGATTTGTGTCATGTGGGATAGGTTGGTTCAAAATAACAGTGTTAAGTTCTAGTTAAGCTAACAGTCCTAATTTTGGGGTCAAACAATTTTTTTTCGCTAAAATCTGTTCCGTGTGTGGACCAATTTGGATGAAACTTAAACGACGAGATGCTTGGGACCGGTTAAAGCGACACTTTAACATGGTTCGTAACATCTGTCATTATTGTGTTCCAGATACCTTTAGTGCAGTTGGACATATTTCAGCATGAAATTCATTGGACCGCGTCTGTGAAATCTCTCAAATTTGGTCGGTCTTTCAGTCATTTCTGCTCCGTACGTGGATCGATTTGGATGAAACTTCAACCACAAGGTGTTTGTGACATACCCGTTCAAACAACAATGGTGTCAACTGTGTTTGTATGTTCTGCCGATATTATGTTCCAGCTTGTTTTTGATTTCAAAATTCAGGGAATTTTCCCGGAACAATATCAATAGGGCCTACGAGCTGAACCCCAAATAATACATAAAACATAATAATACATAATACTACTAAAACTATGGGGTAGGGCTGCATGATTATGGCTCAAATGATAATCACAATTATTTTAGTCAATATTATGAGCATGATTTATTTATCATGGTTATTAATCCATTTTGGGGAACAGAATTTCTTTTGGCACTTTGTAAATCAGGGCTTCTTTGAGTTATCAGGACGGGAACCCAAACTGCAAAAAGAATGAAAATATTTCAAAACACATATACATACGCAATAAATACATGTTTGATTATGTAATTTCTGATGGTTATTATTACCCATTATTATATTTCAGGAAGTTTGTATACATTGATATCTCCTGAATGTCTATAAATTCTGACAGTTACGTTATTGGGTTTTTATTTTGTAGAACTTACTCTGGTGCATGTGATTGTCATCAGAAGCATATATATTACGTTATGACGTTTAATACACTGCGCTTTGTTTCATCTAACTGTCTTCTGGAAATAAACAAATTACGGTATCTTCTTGTAAAATGCAACTACATTTTTTCAAACACAATAAATGGTTAATCAGAATAAAATAATACCTGTCACTTTTCAACTGTGTATAGTTAAGAGTTTGTATCTTATTCCATTAGTTAAAGTCCAATCGTAACTATATCTGTGCGTGGCATTTTCTTGGCAGGGGTTCGATTGTTGACTAATCACTAGACTGCAGTGCCATCACGTGAAATCACATGAAATCCATCAACTTGCCCATTCGCTCACGGATTTCTCCATTGCGGCAAACATCTGTGTGTGAGGTGGCAATTGTTGATCAAAAACTTCTTCCACAATAATGAAACGATCTGGATCAAACTTGGCTGACACCATGTTGGAACTGCGCCAAATACACATCTTATTCATTTTGTCAGTGGGTTCCTCAGATCCATTACATCCATAAAGTTCTCATGTCAGTTATATCTGTACGTGCAGCCATCTTGAGAAAGTCCCGATTGTTGACCAATCACTAGACAGAAGTGCTAACACGTGATCTGTGCGCGCCGTCACTTGTGCAAAAAATGTCGTTTTTGACTAAGTTCTTCCACAATAATGGACCGATCGATCCATGACATCCATACACCAATGACGTCAGTTGAGCATTAACAAGGACAATTGGACTCCCGCCCCAAAGGGGTTATTTGTTAAAATAACAAAGGGAAGCCTTGCCTGTTAATATGGAGCTAATGGCAGGTTGCAAGCTTTGGGAATCTTCTAGGAAGCGTTTTCCTGAGCGCTAATAAGATTTGTTCCCGTGGATTTGAGGCACTTATTACACTTTCCTCAGTGGTACGTGGCAGGTTCACCGGGCGCCATTTGATCACGTTCGAACACGAGATTACGTCCCGCTCCGTGCGGGATTATCTTCCAGGTCCCCGGCATCCCAGGTGTGTCTCTCTACAATGTAAGAGGCTTACCCAAAAAAAAATATATATATATTATATGTCTGTGCGTGTGTGTGTGTGTGTGTATGTGTGTGTGTGAGATAGCCTTTTTTAGGGGGGGTGAGGGAAGGGGGGTTAAACGTGAATGAGATACACCCCCTCTTTCTTCCTCCTCTACTCAAAAAAAAAAAAAAAAAAAAAAAAGTTTGTGAGACCGTCACCGATTTTGGAGTCAGGAGACGCCGGCAAATCCACTTTGCACCCGACTCCACCGCGGGGAGACGGGTTTTAAATCGGCTTTAAGATGCTGAGATTCTGAGATGAAACCCCCCGAAACGGCATTTCCGGGGGTTCATTAAATCTTATTATTTTTTATTTTCTTACTTCTAGCACTTGGAGGTGTTTGGATCTTTTCTTTTCTTTCTCTTTCTCCTTCTTTCACGCCTGCCACAATAAACTGTACCTACTTATAGTAATTAGGGTTTAGTCATTTGTTTTCTCTCTCTCTCTCTTTCTCTCTCTCTCTCTCTCTCTCCTCTCGCTCTCTCTCTCTTGTTCTCAGTCTCTCCCTCCACCACCTCAAACACCACCTCCAGGGTCTCTCCCCCACTCCTCTCTTGTGAGGCACCAAACTGGGCAAAAGCCAAGCGGAAATTGCGAGAGGAAAAGAATGTACGCGAGAGAAGTTGAAGCACCGTTTGTTTTTAATTTATTTTTGGACATTATTTTTTTTTATTTTTTAGTTGATTTTCAATTTTTCCTTTTATTTTCATTGTTTTTCTGTTATTTTTAGGTTATATCTGTTGTTTATTTTGGATTAAATCATATCTAATATTAATATATTATAATATACCATATATAATATAATATATATTATAATAGGTTTAGTGTACATTGCAATATCTTATTGTGCACGGTTAACTGTTTGATATATTTTATATATATATATATTTTTTTTAGATTACCATTTGTATTGTATTGCTTTATTATTATTTTGCCTAGTGTGCTGATTTGAGCTGCTGATTGTCTCCATAGCCCACATCAAACTCAAAAATTCAAAGATTCAAGATTCAAAAGATTTATACGTCCAATTCATATTGCACCGTATAAAGCATATAGTGAAGTGCTTTTTCGACATCAACATCATTGTCAGCAGGTTCAAACCGACACTATGTATATGTATGTGACAAATAAAAAATCTTGAATCTTGAAAACTGAGGCTTCCACACTACTGGGGCATTTTTTCCTATAACAAAAAGAGTCTGATGCAAAAAAATGAATTAATTACATGAATTAACTAAATAAATAGTAATAAATCATGTTAAAATTGACAACAAAGCAACAAACGATAAAAACAGATCAAACAGAAAAAAATACTTCAATGTTAATAATCTGGGCCGCGTGAGTGATGCCAAAATTGTGTGGCGGGGCAAAGCAATTTGATTTGTAAAACCACACTTATCATTTTTAAATTACGCAAACATTGTTAAAAGCTTTCCCGTATTACAAACCATCAAAGGGTATTTTTCAACAGGGTTGAAGGTTATTTCACACCTTGATGCCAAGCCCAGAGCCCCGCCCTGCACCTGTAGATGAAGAGTTCAGACGCAGTGCAACACCTGCTGGTCACTTCTTGTGAGTAGGTCCTCTATTCCCATCCCACTGCTCTTCACCCTCTCTCTACAGCGTCCATAGCCCTAATGAGGATCAACTGAGCAAACCCGTTGAATTTTGAAAATTGTTATGATGCTTGATGGTAACTCAACATCATTACGCCCTTTTTCGCGAGGTAACTCGGACTCTCTCCCCTATGTCACCTTTTCCGGTTCCTCTTTTTTTTTTTTATCGCTTTGGCCCCATATACGCCTCCATTCTCTATCCCCAATTAACACTCCCCCTCCCTCTCCCACCCACCCTCCATTTCCTCGCACCCACACACTCCGCCTCCCCTCACCCCACCCACTCCCTCTCTCTCCTCACCCCTCCCCCACTCCCTTCTCCCTCTCCTCACCCCCAACTCCACCGTCTCTCCCACACTCACTCAGCCCTCCACTTTGGATTCCACACTCAGTCGCCCTCTTCTCAACCCTCCACTCTCTCACCCCCACTCACTCTCGCTCTCCCCACCTTCCCACCCTCCTCTGCCCCCTCCACTCTCTCTCCCCCACTCCCCCCCCCCCCCCTCCCCTCCACCCCCAACCCGATCACCGCTAGAGAGCCTGCCCCGTCAGCAGAATGGACAATGAAGGAGCCGTTTTGAAGCCAGGGCAGGCCTATGCATCGCTAATCAGACTCTCATTCAGTGCCGTGCGCCGATCGGGGGACAGGCGAAGGTACGACGCAGCCCGAGCCATTGTGCTGGTACTGGGGAAAAAATTAAAAAAAAAATAAAAAAAAATCGAACCAGACACGGATTCTGAAAGCAACGCAAATTATTGCCCCGCAATGTGGGCCCTGTCGCGTGGAACCTCCCCCTCCGAGACGCACCTCGTCGTGCGGGACTTCTTTGTCGTCCGGACAAGGAATGAGGTGAATAAAAACGTCAAAATATGAGAAATATACTTATATAACGGGGTTGGTGATGTAACAGAGTCCACCAAACATCCCCAGAGATCCCTGGAAGCAGCTATTTTTCCTATAATTTTTGTTTTTCTAATATATTTTTTCTAGAGCTAGAGCAATAATTCCATATTCACGGTATATCGAGGCTGGTCAATTTATCTCAAGAGACTAAATGGGGGTAAGATATGGACTTATTTTTTATTTGTACGTTTTTTCTGAGCGGATGATGTCGATGTCTACGTGGGGGGGGGCTCGTAAGTCCCCTGGAACGTTTATGACCTGCGGGAAAATGTATGATTTGGGGGGAGCTGCGGTCCTAAGGGCACGCTGAGGGCCAACACGCCTTATATGAATAAATGGGGTCGGGTCGAAACGCAAGGGGTTTTGTTTTTTTGCTCCGAGGTTTTTTTTTCTTTTACGACCTCTCTGCTTTTTTCCTCTCGGTGCCGGCGGGGTTCGTTTCTTTTGCTTCCTGTGACTTATTTTCCCCCTGCGTCAGGTTGCCAGTGTGACATTTGTCTAACAAGGTAAAAAAATTTCAAAAGGAAAACAAGCTCTCCCTCGTTGAACCTACCCCCCCGCCCCACACACACACACACACATCCTGCCCACAAACACACACACACCCAAGAAGATAACTTTACCAATCCTGTGCATGCAATCACTTTTTATAAACGTTCGATTTTGTATGTTATATTATTATTATTATTATTATTATTATTATTATTATTATTATTATTGATTATAAATTGATTGTTTTTGTTTGGTCATGAGGCTGTTTTCTTTACATTGTAAATGTGTATATGATTATTATTTTTCTAGTTGCTATTATATCATTGCATATTATATTATTGTTTTATAGTTATAGTTATATGTAGTTTTATACTTATAGTTTAGATATCGTTTTTAATTGGACTGTTTTCTTTATATATTTTGCTATTTTTGTATACAGTATTTGGCGATCTTTTGTTCACTTTTCAGATTTCATTTATAAATGGATTCAGATTCAGATTCTGATGAAATCAGAATAAAAAAATAAAAAATAAAAAACATTTATTATTTACTTACTTATTTATTATTATTATTCGATCCCCCGTTCCTCCTGGCAGCACGTTGATGTGTCCTTGAGCAAGACACTGAACCCTAAAGTGACCTCGATGAGTTGTTGTGCACCTTGCATAGTTGTCGCTGTCATCGACGTAGGATTGTGTGTGTGAATGGGTGAATGTGAGGTGTGTATTGTAAAGCACTGGAAAAGCGATATATAAGATGCAGTCCATTTTCCATTGAGCAGGTTTTCAAGGACAATTCATGTCCTGTCCTGTTTCAGCCCCTCAGTGTCTGCCTTGGAAGAACACGGCTTTTCTTCATATTTTTGGTGGTGTTCGTTTGAGGGGAATGTGCTGCTGCTATGATTGTTTGCCTTTATATATATAGGTATATATATATATATATATATATATATAATTTCACTTTCCTTCATTTTTTACCTTTTCGTTTGACCCTCCCCTCTCCAATATATGGATACCACAGTCACAGTCTTTAAGATAAGGTAGCCTAGGATAGGATAAGATGACACTTCAAGGAGAAATTCAAGCGTTACCGCAGCAAAAAAAAGAAAAAAAAGGTGCAGTCGAGAAAGAGATAGCAATTAAATTCACGACCTTGACAAGCTATTTACTTTAGCCCTTGGTTTGCTTTAGCTCTCGCGAGTTGAGCATTTGTGAGAATCTGCTTAATTTCCGGTTGCGATGGTGTTCAACACCAAACGGCCTATATATAAAATGATCATATTGGGGGTTGCTCAACTGAACCCCCGGGGCTTCAGTCCTGAATGTTTTAAGAATAGCCCCGGCTCTAAAATAGCCCCCCAACATGTGTTTTCATTTTAGAACGCCCCTGCATCGAAGTTAATGGAAAAAGAGTTTTAAACGATAGGGTTCCTTTAAAGACTCTGATCTTTGGCACCGTACTGAAGTCCACTCGTCACCATAAAATCCACGCTCCCTACACTTTTCAAGTAAAAATAATGAACGGCAAAAATAAAGACATTAATAACCGCAACTCCAAAAAGGCATTTTTTTCTATTTTGTTCTCGTAAAGTGACAAAAAATGAATGTGACGAGCCGCCGATTCCCCTGTTACCCTCAATGGAGAGGGCGCTCCACAATTAATTAATCACTTGGATGATGAACTAAAAATGCTAAAATGTATTACATCAGCGAGTTCAAATCTCATTATCTCAAGTCTGTGAGTGCAAGCGTGTTTGTATATATTCGTGGTTTCATACCAGCAAGAGGTCGGATTAATTTGGGGGGGATTTCAATTTTTTCCGTCCTGTGACCCCCAATGTTAAGGCTCATATTTGGGTGAAAATAAGGAATGGAATGGGGTGACAAATCCATGTTAGTTACAAAGTCCCTATTTGAATTTTATGGGAATCCTTACCTGCTACACAGTTACTGATTAATTCATCCATCGACAAAATGTGATACATAGATCCATAGATGAAATCCATAGATGAAATTATTATTATTATTATCGTAATTTAAATTTTTTTTCTGGATTTATTTAAACATATATTTTTCTATTTTATCGCCTCAATGTGACCAATGTGTGAAGAGAGAAGTGTTATATAACAATGCATTTGCTCCGGGCTTATTATTTTGTTATATTTACATCCATAAAAAGTCAACAGAACGCAAGAATCCAAGTGTCTGAAAAAACAATGTACTGTATAAGGGTGAAAAAACGGAAAAAGATGATCTCCAGTCCCGCTCATGGGTTTAGAAAATCGTTCTAGTTCTGAGCTCTCTGTGATCGGAGCAAATTGATAGAAAATTGAAAATGCAGCATTATTCATTTTATTTTAATAGTGTTATTGTTAGACGTCATAAAGCTGCTTGTCCTGCCGTTCAAGCCGGTAGAATGATAGTACTTCAGGGGGCGAGAGGTCATGTCGCCTACGCCAGCCGCTCGGTCGTATCCCCGTGCGCATCGCGGTGTGGCCTTCGCAGGTCGACGACCTCCGCAACCCTCCCTCGCGTGCTCAACGTACTCGCCGTTTATTCACAACGTTGACTGAAAGCCACACTTACCATGGCATCCACCCGTCGGACTCATCCGTCGGGTCAGGAATCAATTTTTTTCCCGCCGTTCTACACTGCGTCTTTGAAGCTAACATTGTCGTTGGGTGTTAACTTCACCATATACGTATGAATTTCTCGTCCTCGATGACCCATCCATCCTTATTCATATATACTGTATCTAGAGATTCATAATTAACGCTGTCAGAGTTTGTTTACAACGACGAAGGTTTATTTCAAGCCGTTGTTTTGCTTCGCACCCACGCATTAAACGTTTGCACCATTCCCTGGTCCCTGTCGGGACTTCTCTGGAGGTTCGAATAACTGAAGCGAATTTTATTCTCTTGGGTCGAGATGGAAAGTGAAATTACTGACGGCCTTAAGTTTTATCTTCACCATTTAAATCATTCTTGTGGGTTTTTTAACACACAACTGGGAAAAAAGGGGAGAGAGAGAGAGAGAGAGAATGTGTGTGTGTGTGTGTGTGTGTGTGTGTGTGTGTGTGTGTGTGTGTGTGTGTGTGTGTGTGTGTGTGTGTGTGTGTGTGTGTGTGTGTGTGTGTGTGTGTGTGTGTGTCTGTGTGTGCGTGTGCGTAACATTTAATAAAGTCGAACTGACAGGTTGTTTTTTTTTCTTCCTCCCCGAATAAGAACAAAATAATGGATGGAATAATAAACATTTGTTTTAAAAATAAACACGCCCTCGTGCTGCGGAGGCTAAATATAGACACGGCTTGATGTAACGACTCTGCGTTGTTGTTGTCTCACCTTAATTGATTCTGCCTCCCTCTCTCTCCCTCTCTCTCTCTCCCTCTCTCTCTCTCCCTCTCTCTCCCTCCCTCTCTCTCCCTCTCTCTCTCTCCCTCTCTCTCCCTCTCCCTCTCTCCCTCTCTCTCTCTCGCTCTCTCTCTCTCTCTCCCTCTCTCTCTCTCCCTCTCTCTCTCTCCCTCTCTCTCTCTCCCTCTCCCTCTCACTCTCTCCCTCTCTCTCTCTCGCTGTCTCGCTCTCTCTCTCTCTGAGTGTTGGTGGAGACCACGCGACCCAGATGGTGTTTGAGAGACTAAACCGTGCTTTCGAAAAGGTTAAACAACAGTTTCATTTTGGGCTTGATGTCCAGGAGATAGATAGATAAATGGATAGACAGATAGACAGATAGACAGACCGACAGACGGATAGACAGATAGATAGACAGATAGACAGACAGATAGATAGATAGATAGACAGACAGACAGATAGACAGACAGACAGACAGATAGATAGATAGACAGATAGATAGATAGATTTCTGTTGCCTGCCTATTAATGTAAGTACGGTAATAACACAGGTTCTAGTATAGCTTTGTTGCAGGCTGTGTAGAAAGTGGAATAGATTGGTCTGTGTCATCCCCTATTCCTCGTCTTCCCCCGGGAGTCTAATGGAAGGGCAATTTGCATGCCTGGCTCCATGTAAATGCCCCCAGACACCACCAGCGGGCACCACCACAGGAGAGGGAGGTTTTTAGAGCGTCTCCCCCGGAGACCACAGCGGGACGGAATGAGACATCCTGGCTCCACGCCGCCACTCCTCCAGACCGGGCCCCGTCGTCCGGGCCGAGCGCGGGGAACGGGGACTGTTGTTGCTGCTGAGGAAGCATGACTCAGGGAAATAATAGACGAGGCGGCGGTAGCAGTCTTATTAGTCTTATTTATTACATTTTGACAGCCCTCCTGGTGTCACGCTACGCCTCCCATGCGGACGCAGCGGGTCGCGAAACAACGCATGTTTTTTGGGGGGGAGGGGCGGGCGGGTAGTTGATCAAAAGCGCCTCGATGTTAAGGTTTGGGAGGAACACGTCGTCTGGGGGGAGAGAGAGAGAGAGAGAGAGAGAGAGAGAGAGAGAGTGAAAGACTCATCACGCAGGGATAGGGCAAGCGCTTGTTCACGCACCCGTCCCCACGTGACAGTGAGACCTGCAGCTCCCGTTGAGTAATGTGATTCGTGGCTGGCGGAGGACAAAGTGTGCCGAGCGCCACAGATGGTGTCGACAAATTGCTCTGCTGTTCAGGCGGTTCAGAGCTGATGATGATGTCGATCAAGACGTGTTTGTGTGTGTGTGTGTGTGTGTGCGTATGTGTGTGTGTGCGTGTGTGTGTGGGCGTGTGTGTGTGTGTGTGGGTGTGGGTGTGCGTACGTTGTTAAATACTTATTCTAAACCAACATTTTCTTGTGCTCTAGTTCGGATCGTTTAATCCACCTCAAACCGCCCTGAATAAAATGTGACATTCTGCGTCATTCTCATGTGGATATTTATTCTGCACTTCATTAAAGGTAGCCTCCGTAATGATAGCGGGCCTGTTAACTCGCAATATTGAAATCTAACGACCGCTGCCATTTGATTTTAATCGTCGGCCGTCAAAATTGGAATTAATCATCATTATCAATCAAAATTGTCACCCAAAATTAAGTTTTAATTCCCCTTTAACTGATTCATTCATCACTCAATGTCTTTCGGAAAAGATTACAACAGGCTTTTTGTCTTAAATGATAGATGCGCTATTTTTCCAACCTGGCCTTTATGAAAAATGTTGGTTTTGATCATTTGTAACTGTTCACAGCACGACCTCGCTGAGCGCTTCATTACTGAGGAAAGTACGACTCTGCCGCAGCGTCTCACCACGCTTCAGTGCAGTCCGATGGGGCAGACGTTCAAGCCTTGAAAAAAAAACAAAAAACCTTTCTTCTCCAAGATGGGAAGCCTAAGGTCCCGTTCATGGCTACACATTGATGCCTTGAACCTTGAATGTCCGTCCGTGCCGGCCAGCCTCAGTGTTTAACACCACACAGGTTCACCCTGAAGTTTAGGGGCTGCAATGAAATACATAAATTTGTGTGTGTGTGTGTGTGTGTGTGAGGGATCGTGGACCCACGGCTCAGTGTGCATCACCGTTTTTGGGCCACGGTAAGAGTACGGTTTCGGTATATTTATATTAACAATTTTTCTTTTTTTTTTATTTCAATTTTTTTTTTTAAATGTTTAACTTTTTTTTTTTATAGTAGTCTGCCATAATTAACTAGTGTAATACTCTGTGTATGAGTGTGGGTGGAGGGGGGGATAACCGAGTTCAAATTCATTGGTAGCTTGTAAAACTTGTCAATAAAGAAAACAACAGCTCATCAGCGAGACTCGGTTCCCTTCGCTCCTTCAAAAGAGCCGGATATTGGATATTTTCCTACTGGACACCTCAACCCGTGCGTTTCTCCACTGCTTTCAGTCGTCCTGTGGAGAATTGACTTGGACTTTGTTTCGAACCGAAACCCTTCTCCGTCTACTCTTCATGCGTGGAACTGATTTGAAGTCTGATTCATCATTCGGTCAATTAATAAAATGACTTGGGAAACATGGGGGAAAAAGGTTGTCAGAAAATTCACACATTTTTTTGTAAGATTTGTGACTGAGTGGCAACAATGAGTTATGGCTAAACTCAGGAAAGATGTTTTTGTTATGCGCAACTGTAATTTCTCAATAAATTCATATTTTACAATCTCTGTGACGGTTCCACTTGGAGACAAGAATGTGTCATAATTTGACAAGTTTAGAATCTCTTAGTTATAAACAAACTTAATACGTTTGCTTGTCATCACCAGAGATAAATGATGCGTAGCTTAAAGAGCTAGTTCTGCCAGACAACTTGACGGCACCACATGCCTATTTTAGCACCCAGTGCCTCCAGTTCTACCTGCTTTGCTGCCTGCTTGCTTGCTGCGTTGCTGCGCCCCCTCCACCTCCCATCAACCTGTTGAGCTCTACTCTTCTATCTAATGGGGGACTTCAGTTCCTTACTCATTTATTTCTCGCTCACTAAGTATTTCTATGTTTTCTGTACACCTCGCTGGGAGTGATGGGCAGTAGAAGAAATAAATGAAGATCATTTTAAAGTAAATCTAAGTTGTCTGTCAGAACAACTCAACTTTCGGAAAAACCAATAAGACGGTACAAAAAGTGCCAAAGTGCAAGGTTCAAGATCATCCAATGCTTTTGCAGCCGGTCTGTGTGTTCCATCCGTCACATTAGGTAAGGTTTCAAAACACGAGCGCACTCATCCCTCATTCGTCTTGGAACAATGGATCTGTCAGAGGAGACAGGGAGAGAGAGTGAGAGGTGACAGAACTCATCTAGGAAGCACAATGTTGTTCGGGAGTTAACAGACGTGACGGCATGCCGCCGCTTGAAAATTCAATTACGAGGCCGTGGCAGTGGCGCGTCCCTGATAATTAGGCCCCCACGACGCTGATAGATCATTGACTATTTCAGTGTGTCTTCATTGGATAAGAAAAAAACACAACACTAGAGAGAAAGGAGAGGGGGGGGGGCGGGGGGGGCGGCGGAGAGAGAGAGAGCGCTTTAGAGAACTTTGTTGATACTGTGGAGGTTGAACAAACGTTGGGGAAATGGCCCCCGCGTCATTTTGTAACGTTAGCGGTGGAGACTCCTCCGCAGGGGCAAAACAGACAATAATATAGAAAGAGGGAGAGAAAGAGAGAATGAGAGAGACACAGTTGAACTTGCGGTGACCCCTGTGTGTGTACGTGTGTGTATGTGTCAGGCATGCGTGCACATATGTTGCAACGGTCGTCTCCAACGGAATGCCAGCTCGAATCGGGTGCTGATATAGCCAACCCCTCTACCCGTGCATGGATTACCTTCGATAAATGCCACGGCTTAGCCGTGGAAAATGGACTGCAAAGGAACGAGTGACTAATCTCCTCGCAAAAAGCTATCAGGCGCTTTTTTCTCCTGCAAATGTTAGCGAGTGTGTTTATGCTGCTGTCTGTGTGTGTGTGTGTCTGTGTGTGTGTGTGTGTGTGTGTGTGTTTGTGTGTGTGTGTGTGTTTGTGTGTGTGTGTTTGTGTGTGTGTGTGTGAGAGTGTGTGCGTGGTTGTTTGTGTGAGTGTGTGTGAGGTGTGTGTGTGTGTGTGTGTGTGTGTGTGCGTGTGTGTGTGTGTGTGAGTGCGCGTAAAAGGACTTACAGGTTGTTTGAATGAAAATGAGCTCTTTTTAATAAAACATAAGGCCTGTCTGCGCCATGCTGCTATTATCAAAGAATATGTTTTATGAAAGCCCCTTAAATGGTGGATATTTTCCACGCTGCCACATATATTTTACACCGTTGACAAATTGTCAGACAGGAGCCACTATCGCATTTGGTATTCAACCCCCCCCAACAAACACACACACACACACACACACACACACACACACACACACACACACACACACACACACTCCCCTTTAATATATCTCCTGAATTTAAATACAAGGAAAAAAAAACTCATGGAATGCAGCGGCAAAGAGAAAACGCTGAGCAGGTTCATATATTTCTATTACATTACATAATTCTATTTCTTCGGTAATAAATGTCGTCACATGGCATTGCGCCTCGTCTTGTAGTTTCGTGGCATTGGGCCCTCAATAATTTGATAGATCCCGCCCTGTCCGTCCATCAATGTTGTGCATTAAAACACATTGCAAATATCACCATGTCACTTGCATTCATCTTGGATTTTTCATTGATCTTCAGTCTTGGGCTCACATCTCGGATTTACTTCATTGTCACACTTTAAAGTCTGCATAATTGTTGCCACCCGGTCATTTGCCAAAGCCCGTTCCAGGATACAGAATTCATCAGTCATGCGCTCCCTGTTGGGCTCGGCCTTGCAACGAGGAGAAAAGGAAATAGTGACTTGAAGAGGGTGTTCCGGGGGCCTCAAGGCTGTGTGCACCAGTGTGTTGTATCCTTGAACAAAACCAGGCTGCTTAGAGAACATTCATCACTGTCCCATTTATTATTATTATTATGACTTAAAAATAAAAAATAAATATATATATATATATATCCTGCTTTTGGATTTCTTCTAAGGTACAATACATGGAATTGTATTCGGTCTTGGAGCAGTGTTGGTGTCAGTTCCACGACTTCCTTTAGAGGGGTGCTGTTTGTCGCCAATGGTCCATTGTCACTGATCGCACCTTAAAATGTTTCTCTTTTTCATTCTTCTTGGCCCCTTAAGGGTTCAAATCAACCAGTCAATCGGTTGAGGCACAAGCCTTAGAAAGCCTTTAGATGTTGGTCACAGGCTAATGCAAAGATAACACACACACACACACACACACACACACACACACACACGCAGATGTTTACAATCATATTTAATACACTTCAGCAACAGATAAAGCCCACAGAATCAAGCATTTTGATTCACCTTACTTGGTGATATCACAATTGCATTGCCCATAGTATGTGTGTGTGTGTGTGTGTGTGTGTGTGTGTGTGTGTGTGTGTGTGTGTGTGTGTGTGTGTGTGTGTGTGTGTGTGTGTGTGGTTGCGCGCGTGCGTGCGCGCGTGTGTGTGTGTGTGTGTGTGTGCCTGTTCCACTCTGAACTCTAATCAGGATAAAAATATCAGCTAAGCGAACAGCCACCGGTCTGTGACAGCATGAATCAGGTACAGCGGGTACAGCAAACACACACGCACACTCGACACACTCGCCCCACAACACACCTCCGTCTTGGCATTTATGTCTGTGTGTTAGTGTGGGTGGAAGAGGAGGGGGTGAGATGCCAGCCAAGAGCTAATATGTCCAGGCAAGTGTCTGCTAAGGAACACACTGTGTAGCTACAGTTTGTCAGCGTGTATGTGTGCAAATATGACATCGGCATCTGTGCACCTGTGCGCTCTTCCCAACGTGTGTTCAAACAGTTTATTCAGACGTGAAGGTGTTGGCGTCAACTTCCCTGTCGCTGTGGACGACATCTGTTTGTTGTGTGTATGTGTGTGTCGTTGTGCGGCAGCGCGGTGGTAGGAATTTGGACTGTGAATGCCAGTATCAAAAATCTGTACCATGCAGTTTGACACACCAATGCCTTGGTGGCAAAATTATTTATTGGGGGAGAACGAAAAGGGTTAATCAGTCACATTCAATATGAATTATGTCAAATGCCTTCACATTATTTTTCCACATTAATTTCATCCTCAATAATTATATTCTGCTCATAAGTAGAAGATTCACTGACTTGCTCTCTCACCCACTCACTGAGCTTGTTGGGCATGCATGACTCGCGACTCGCAACTCTTTTTGTTCAGGACTTGAGAGTAGAGAATGCCCGTGTGCCTGGTTGAAGTTACCTGTAACTCTTTTTGGTGGAGTGCCTCCAGACTCCAGATTTGGTCGCTATGAACGAATCGTTTGCGAGTTTGGCATCACTAGGGTGTTGGTCATATTTCCCAAAGTTTCTTCCCACAACATGCAAATGCTAAAAGGATATTTTTTTTCTGATTTTACATACATTAAGAGTACCTGGGAATGACAGGTCAACGCAGTGACACTTCAGCGCCGACTCGTAGTTGTACCGAGAATTCCTACAAACCATTGTTTCCCGCAAGGCCATCGATTTGGCCTTGAAGTCTGCATTTAAGAAATCCTCACTACCAAATGAATATGATTTTTTATGGAGAATTTACTTCTGGGTCACTGCTTTGCCATTATTTCTCAATAGATTGGAGTAAAAATAAAAGGTTTATTGTATTTTTTTTGTTTTTTTGTTTCATCAGTACTTCTGACTGAAAATAGGTTTGAGGACACTTGTCTCATCCTGGAAAGTATCAGGAGCAGGGCTTTCATAATTTCCATCCAATTCAACATGCAACCTTGCAACTTCAAAATATTTACTCCAAGAGGTGAAAAACAGTTATTCCTCCGGAAGAGAGGGTGTCGTATCTACTTCTACTCCAATCTACCTCCCTTTACTATACCTCTCCTCTACTTTACCTCTACCCTAACTCTACTCTACCCGACCTCAATCTACTCTACCTCCCTTTACCTCAACCCTACCTCTACCATGATTTTCATCAATATCTTAGCAAAAGCACATAATCTGATTTGCCGCTTGATTTGCCGATATACACAAATACATAATACAATTTGGTCCATTATTTGGCATTTGCTACTTTTCATAGGCTTCAATATGTGATGTTGATTGATGAGACTGCGTAGGTAGCAACCCTCTGGGCTAAGAGAGACAGCCTGGTAAAGGACCATAACGCCCCTGCTCACCCTGCACCCCACACCCGCTCCACCCAACTCCGTTCCACCCCACCCACACCCACAGGATCGATAAGGCAACACACAAAATCGTTTGAGTTGCAGGGGCCATCTTGACCTTGGCTGAAATTACCTCATAGAAGGTCCAGTTTGGCCGGGCCAAACTGAAATATAAAGCTGTCAGTGCTCGTGGATGCCCTGCCTCTGGATATCTGGTGATCCTGTCACAGGAAAAGGAACAAACCTACTGCCTGTCGGGCTCCTTCGGACCAATAACCACGGTTTCCCCCCTATATAATCGAAAAGCACTACCCATAACAGGAAGTTGTATATGAGATGTGGGTGTAAAAGTATGCTGGGTTGAATTACTGACCTATAAATTGCGTAGACACAGCATGTCTGAGGGAAACCTCTCTCTGAGTTTAAGCCAGTGTCGGTTGTAACTGGTTGTTCCCAGTGTAATGTTTCACTGCCGAAAATCTGCATTCTGCGATTCTGGGTAGTTTTTTCGTCCAAAAAGTGTGCAAACTGTTTTCAGCAAATCAGATTTTGCAGTGTTCAGTGTCAGTCAACCTTCCCCTTAGCTCCAGGCAGCAAGGCCGATTGGCGATGTCACGATGCTCTACTCATCCTCGAAACTCAATATAAATTTGACTCTTCCAACAGACAGCTTGGAGAGGTACATGAAAGCCATTTCCATGTTCATTCTAGTTCGTACAAGTCATGTCTGTGATTAATATTAGTTAGTCGATTTGTGAGTTTATGTTTCGGATTTGCCATTGATTGTCTACATGGAAAAGGGGCCACTTCAACATATGGTAGATGTGTTTAAGTGGCCAATGTCATTCTGACATTGTTTTTTTTTTTGCTAAACCAGGGGTTGTCAACATTTTTTGGCTCCTGACCCGGTTTTTATGTCCCACAATTATCCTTATAACAGCAATTGTCCCAATTGTGACAATGTACTATTTTGAAGACAGCACCACTAATTTCATTCATGCATGCAATTCAGAGGTATGCCCGTATAAGCAACAGATTGATTCAGTGACCTACTGTTCAGAAAAAGTGGTTTTGGATGATGTGTAACTTGACAGTGTAAATTAAATTTGGTATTTCAAAAAAGTTCTCCAAACAAAGTCGGCGAATAAAGGAATAAAATGAACCCTGCACGCACCTTCACCCCCAGCTCATAAACTCATCCCCATCACACTCACTCAATCACAGATGTAAGGATAGATGTATTGACTGCAGCACAAAGAGTCCTTCTGTCCCCTTCTTCTTCAGTGTGTAAACGGGTGGATGAGATGGAGGCCAGTAAATCCACCCCTAACTGCTTACAACCAGGTACCACTATCGGCCCGATCCGAGTAATTGAAACCCTCGTAACTCAACCGTAACTCTCTCTTTAAGGCACTTTGGTTTCATGTGGAAACATTCCCCCGAAAAAAAAACAACGCGGCAACGCATCACATCAATTTCACCGTCAACATCCACCCGTCTCACCGTTAACGGTACGGCAGCGGGGGGCGATGAAAACCTCCATTAGCGCTCGTTAGCCAGCTGTGGCGCCGCAGACCCCGGTGGAATGACGCCGTACAATCCCTTTGTACGTAACGGCCGGGTTTGCAGCTGTCGTGCGGGTGGGGGTGGAGGGTGGCGATGCGGGGTGGATATACATCTCAGGTGTCCTTGTCGCTTCTTCGCTTCCTTTGATTGCCAAGCACAGATAAAACCTCAACTCGGACGCTATTTGTCGAGGGCACACGAATCCACTTTCCGATGTTATTTTCTGTTCTAGCTCATCGGGAACTTTGGAGCGAAATGTGAGGTGAGGGATAACAAACAATGGCAACAAAAAAATGACAATACTTCTAAGCGAGTACACGTTCAAGTAAAGGTTATCGCCCTCTAGATCAGGGATGTCTAACTCATTTTAGGTCAGAGGCCGAACTGGACTCGCTCAAATGGGTTAATGACTAGCAGAGGCTGTGGTTGGTGGCCTACGTATGCCTGCGTGCATGCATGGACCTCCTACGCACATATACACTTTTACAGGCTAAGAAAGGTGGTTCAGATGGACCGGATGCCTCTTGGCCAAGTTAGCCCTTACACGTGCAAGATCAGGGCAGTACAAGTTGTGTTTATCTGCCCTTGTAGCGGAGAATTGAGGACGACATTTGTAACTTGAACGTATAGAGACTACCTACGAACTGGAAAAAATAACTAGAAATAGAATTATAACCTATCTATTGTCATACCCTAACTAGACCATCTCAGGGTCTTAATCAGTCTTAGTCAAGGTAAATTGCAAGTTCCATATCAGTTACATATAAATGTAACAATTGAGGCTGTCAAAACCTTTTTTTCCCACTTTGTATCACAAGTAACAAACACATGCACTTTTATTTTTTTAGCGGCAGTAAGCCGCAGTCGCTAAATATGTCGGAAGGGTTGCTATGGTGACAAGGAGGGTAAAAGCAAAGGTAGGGTGTAAAAAAAAAAAACAACACTTTCCTTGCACATTTAGTTTGCAACCAAATCATTCATTTGGTGAGATTATTTTCAATAAAAAAATAAAGCGTAGCATCTCCCACTTTGTGTTGTATCCAAAATTATATCCCAGTTTTGTTCCCCCTTACTTTGTAGGTTTTAAGATAATTTAACATTTTCTTTTAGTATTTCAGCGAAGGCTTGGCTTCAGCAATTCTAAACCATGAAATCCGAAAATTTTAAAAAAATAATAGAAAATTTACACATAACCCTCCGGAAGGTTAACATTTGGTTAACTCGAAGGCCAGTGTATTTCAAATGGCGCACACATGCACGCAGACATTTAGCCGTCTTTATGTGTTGACAAATGAAAAAAAGGAGGAAAAGAAAATGAAACCTTCAAAAGGGTTGTGCAGCCACTCTCTGTGTCTTTTCAGTGTGAGCGCAGCCTTGGTCCCTCAGAGATCACGCCAAGTCCATTGAACCCTTCAAGTGGATAGTGAATGGAGAAATATGGGGAAATATAAAAACAAGTGAATAAAAGTGTTTTGCCACAGCACAGCAGAGGAAGAAATAATAGGTAATGAACTTAGAAAGCTTAACATTAAGATGGTATGGTTGGTATAGTTATGAGTATGTATACGAACGGTCTCATTTATCACCAGCGATAACAAACATTAGTTTTGTTTTACTGTGAATAGCTTCTGACCTTTTAAGTCATAGAAACCATGTTGTCAAGTGAGATCAAGTTTATTTGTATATACCTCAATCACAGTACAGTCTCAAAAGGCTTCACAAGCTTTTCATTTTACGTGGAAATCAATGGTATTTATTTATTTTTATTATTACTTTATTTTATCAGTCCCACAACAGGGAAATTCGCAATTTCTCTGCATTTACCCATCCTAGTATCTGACATATCTAGGAGCGTGGGCTGCCATGCAGAGGCACCCGGGGAGCAGTTAGCGGGTTAAGTGTCTTGCTCAAGGACACATCAGCACGCTACCAGGAGGAGCCTGGGATCGAACCAGCAACCTCCTGAGCTACTGCCCCCACCAAAGTAGCATCAAAAAAAAAATTTGACGAAACATAGACAAGGGGTGACAAAAGGGAGGGACCCCCCTTTCAGGAAGGCCACACACTGCCACTGATGGCGAGTGGGAAATGGTTCCATGGATTAGGGCAAACGGTTTGTCAGGTCATTTAGCTGCGAAACAACGGAAAAAGTCAATGTATAGCATCAAAAAGAAAAAGGGCTCCAGAGAGTTAATGCCGAGAACACAGGGAGGGGACAATTATTGATCTAAAGGGATGGAACACGTCCTCCACTTCCTAAAAGGCAGGGAGCTCCACGACAGAACAAAATGCTCACCGCCAAAGCGCTTCTACCAAAAGCTCAATAATTAATTTGTCTGCAAGGTACTTTGAAGTGCATTTGAAGTGGTGTAGGCGCAGATGGCTCTACTAACAACATGTACAGTCGGGGACTCACAGGCAATTCACACGCCTATAAATATTCCACTGTCCTGAGTTCACCATTATTTCCGTTATGTGCCAAATTAATGGTTAAAGTAATGCAATTTCAGTGATCTATTGAGAGATGTAATATGAACTTGGAATTGGTATTGCTATGAGGATTGGCACAATCAAAACCCTTTGCATTTGCGAATCCTGTTGTCTGTGGACTGGGCAGGACAACTGGTGGGAGACAATATAGTACTGCCACACCAGACGTTAAGCAGTTTGGTAATATCTCGAAGAAAGTCACTACTTTTCTACTGACACTGGGAGTCTTTCTTCTCTTCTGAGAGTCAAACATGCTGACAACATTTAGCCCATTTCTGCAGGAATTGTGAGAATCGCAGCAATAGACAATAGACAATACACAGAGCAGCCGCTTATTGCGCTTCTCATGCGGTCGCTCACCCAAAGTCACCCAAAGGCCTTCAGGTTTTTGTTTCTTTTGGACAAACCCCATCACACAACATGCCCTTGCCTAATTGAATGCTTGTTATTCCATCCCAAGGTAAAATGCAATTTTTGCATAAATGCTTTATATTAGTCATTACATTACATTTTAACATTATGTCATCTACAGTAGGAGCCACTCCGAGAGGGCAGCTGGAGCATGAAAGGGACCAGGCAGATCCGTCGCTGGGGCATGGCTGAC
The DNA here is from genome assembly GCF_960531495.2 of Zeus faber. NCBI lineage: Eukaryota > Metazoa > Chordata > Actinopteri > Zeiformes > Zeidae > Zeus > Zeus faber. Next base: position 5,058,051 of record NC_137199.1, on the reverse strand, counting down.
CCATGCAGGGTGACTGCCGGTTCCCTGTCGGGTCCCTGCTCGGATCTTGCCTGTGTTGATATCCTCCTCGATGACGTTATCCAAGCGCCTGCGAGGAACTGCATTTGTGGAAAAGCAGTTGCAATGCTTTATCTGTCCACCGGGAGGAGCAGTGGTTTTAAACAACTCGCGTATACCGAGTTTGTTTGAGGAAAAATACAGATGTTTTGGTACGGAACATATTTTCTGTACATCCAATAGAATCAACATATACTGTGTATCAAACAAAGGATTTGAAAGAATTATTAATGAATCAGTGTTTTTTTTTCGTTTTTTTATAGTAGATGTATATTGTATATTGAATGAGACTAATGAAAACAGTGTGCATAACTGTGTGTCACAGTGCACCTTGTCAGTTACTACCCCTGATCCGGAACCCACAGCACTGCGCAGCTCAGACAATAATAGTTTATTTCTAAAAGCCGCTCAGACAGACCGGCTAACCGCACCTTACACCTTAAATAAGATATTTTCTAGGTAATTTTATATTATTAAAATAATTGTGAAATATCGCAACAAATTTAATCGCACTACCTAATGTATCACAAAACTCCCCATATTTTGCATTTTCACACCGCAGGAACTGTTTCATTGTTCTAAGGACTATTTTGGAGGTACCGTCCCTTTTTTTGTGTCCGCAGTGCAGAAACTACTGTAGGAACGATCGTTGTTCTTAAAACTCAGTTTTGAGCAACTTTTGATCCTACTCCAGGACAGGGACTAACGGAGAAGATAACAGGAACCTTCAGTGATGGAAATGCCAGCGATTGGTCCAGACCAAAGTCCACGGTCCATGGGACAGAGTCCACCCGGTCGCGTCGCATTGCTCTTGGTGGGGACCAGCCCACGTACACTCAGCAGTAATAAAAAAAATGACAAATAAAAATAAAAATAAAAACAATTAAAAACAGTATTTTTATTGTACATGTATTTATTTCATTTTACAACGTTTGTTGAATAAAAAAAAAATCTCTCTTCGGTGTCCTGATGTGACCTAACAAAAGTTGGAACAAAATTTTAAATAATATCTTGTAGTTCTAATATGAGTGAAGATAAAGCAACTGGATTGATTCTTTCTCAATTCAAATTTGTTCAGAAACAAATTTTTGTGAACTTGTAAGGTGAAATCAGTGGAAGTGAAACACGGAACTTGTTCTGAAACCCCGTTGGATGACGTCACATCAGCGTCACTTCAGCGTTCCAGTGCGAATACAACCATAAAAAAATTATATAATAATAATATCTAGCTCTCGGTGACATCCACGGTTCGTAGTTCCCCCCCAGGGAGTGCCCACAACTGTTCAGTGCGAATGCTTCATCGTATTGAAGCTTTCGATGCAGTTTTGTATTGTGAGGTCCCAGGTGATCCCCCCCCTGAAAAGTAGTGGGAATATTTATATATATTGTATATATAATATATGTGACCCACCACACACTTTAGGTACATTTGGTGGCTTTTGACTTTTTTCCGCATCATTTGAAAGTGAAGAATCAGATCTTCGGAAACAAGGTGTCACTTGTGCAAATCAAGCAAATATTTAAAAAGCTATGACTTATGCTATGACATTAATAACAAGGGTGTGTCAAACTGTGTTTCTGAGATAATCAGCCTCAAGGTTTTCCCCCACACTTGGCTTCATTCAGCCAGCTCGCAGAATGCAAATAGGTTGGAGGGCTATTTGTCACATGGCCACTTGACACCCTGCTGAATGGGGCAATCTCTGCATTGTTCTTGTGTTTTGAGGGAATGTTGAACAGCGTCATCGAAACACAACAGCTTTTGTTTAAAAAAATGCTTTTATTTGACAAGAATATACATGTTTTATAAAAGTGGAATTATTTAGGAGTGTAAGAGTTCGGACAACACAACACAATGGAGAGTCTATCAATAATATGAGTCTCTGTATATCAGCCTCTGTGTGTCATTTGATTTATAATTGTGTGTATTCAGCAGCTCAGGAAGTGGACCGTGTTTCCCCATGAAATTTAACTGGAAAATTTAACTCCACAGTTTAACATATTTCTACTATTTATAAATACAAATTGGTTTTGAAAATACGCTGATAGATAAAAACACAAAAAAAAACCCACAAAGGAATAGGAATCTGTAAAAATCACATTTTCCTTCTCGAAAGGTTTTTTCAACATATTTGGCTGCTCCTGGTGATTTTTGAAATGCGCATGGTAGCGGGTTTTGCTGCAGTGGGTCACATTTATATAATGAATATATTATGTAATATATGTATTATATTATAATGTTTTATATACTGTATTTTATAATTTTATAATACATATTTTATATAATAATTAAGTATATATATACAGTGTATATATATATATATATATATATATATATATATATATATATATATATATATATATATATATATGTTTGTACTAAATGGCCGTTCATTGTGTCACCAGGTCCAGACACACCTAAGAGATACATATAACTTAACCACTATAACATAACCATACATATACAAAAGCAGACCCATTGACGAGAATCTCAACATTCCAATGGAGCAATCAACCCCTCTTTCACTGAGAGGTGAAAATTCCCACCCGACAAATGGACCCCCCTCTGTATTAGAGGGGGGCCAATCAAACATCCAGTTTACTATCATACAGGATTTCTTAATAATTCTTAGTGATTCTGAATTAATAGTTGGCGATTTATTTAATAGTTGGCAACTACTCCGTGAAGTAAACCATGGAGTTTATACTGTGTCAACAGTAAAACAATCTCGGGTGTTCAGTATCCATACACTGTTTTGTCTCTTTAACATTTGTATAAATTATTATTATCTCCTTGGTGTCGATTTTATTACATTGACTTTTATGTATTGATTTTTTATATTTTATTGTGCCAGTGTTGTTTTTTGGAATTTGGAGAATCAATCTATTGATTGGGGGGAGAGTTAGATGATGGGGACTGCTTCCCAGAGAGAGAGGATCAAATGCAGAAATGTGTTGTGATATTTCACAATTATTTGAAGTAAAATAAAATTTGATACTCTCATTTTGAAATCAGAAAGCCAAAGACTAGCCTGTTAATCCACACACTTAGGCAGTTTAAAAAGAAGGAAAACTGGTTTTACATCATCTACCACTAGTCACTTTAATTTATCAAGTATTGCATTGCATGCCTGTTTTGTCTTTCCTCTTAGTAGTACATTGCTGTCACGCCCACAGCCTCCTAGCCCCACTAGGGGCCGCTTGTCTCGTTTGTAATGGACAGGTCGCCCGTCGCTTACCCCTTCATTGTCCCCTTTGCCTCTGCTTTCTCCTTCACTGTACCACACACTGCCCCACCAACAGATAACAACTTCAGAGCTTTCTTGGCTTTGTCAACTTTTATCGCCGGTTAATCCGGGATTTCAGCCGCTTCGCAGCCCCACTCTCGGCTCTCACCTCTACCACCGCGCTATTTATATGGACCGCCGCGGCGGAGGCCATATTGGCAGAAGTGCTGATTTGTGTCCACTCAGGTCAAAAGCACGGCCAGACATCAACCTCCAGTTGATGGTGGAGGTGGAACCCGCGGACACAGGGGTAGGAGCGGTGCTGGCCAAGCCCCCAGATGGTAACCCATGGCCACCCATGTGCTTTCCTTTCACGTAGGCTCACTCCTCCTGATTGGAACTACGAGGTTGGCAATCGAAAGCTCCTGGCAGTAAAAGGGAGGGGGCAAACCAGCCACTTGTGGTCTGGACGGACCATAAGAAACTGGCCTACATTCAGTTGACAAAGCGGCTCAAATCCTGTCAGGCCATGTGGGCCCTGTTCTGTTCTTCTTAACTTGTCCTATCATCGAGGCTTACAGAATACCAAGCCTGATAGCCTGTCCTGCTTATTTGCGATGGAGGATAGCAGCACAGACCCAGAACCTATCCCGCCACCCACCTGCTTTGTCGCCACCCTGACGTGGCAGGTCTCTAGTGACCTGGGCCCGGAACATAAGCTCGACCCAGGTATCGTCTGTTTCCCAGGTGCTCCACTGGGCCCACTCATCCCGCTTCACCAGGCATACATTGGCGTTTGTCCGTCAACACTTCTGGTGGTCTACGCTGGTCCCGGACACCCGGCCTTTGTCACAGCCTGCTCCATCTGCGCCCGGAGCAAGACCTCCACCCTACCCCACTCCGCCCTCCCTGACCCATCCCCGGTCGCCCATGGTCCATATCTCCCTGGACTTCGCCACTGGTCTCCCGCTATCCATTGCTAATACAACTGTTCCCACCGTGGTAGACCTGTTCTCGAGGCCTGTTCTCGAGGCCGCCCACTGTATCACCCTGCCATCACTGGACCCCGGCACCCACGTATGCCCCCGGCCAGAAGGTTTGGACCCTGGTTAGGGACCTGTCCCGCAAACTCACCCCCCTGGTTTGTTGGCCCCTTTGTAATAGAGTCCATCGTCAACCCATGTGCTGTGCGTCTTCGTCTCCCCTCCTCCCTTCGTGTTCACCCTGCCTTTCATGTTTCCCACCTCAAACCAGTGTCCTCCAGCCCCTTATCCCCACCTGCCCTGGCCCGCCACCCCCCCGCACCAGCGAAGACCACCCTGCCTTCACGGTCCAGTGCCTGTTGGATGTGGCTTGCCGTGGGCGGGGCATGCAGTACCTCGTTGACTGGGAGGTGTACTGTCTAAAGGAACGGTCCTGGGTTCCCTGAAGCAATATTCTGGATGACTCCCTCATCCGAGACTCAATAGAGCTCATCCTCCCGGCTCCAGACACTGTCTATCTTGCCATTCAGTATGACACTGTATTGTTGTGGCCCAAGACTATTTAGGTTGTCCACTATCAAGTTGTCTCACTGTCATTATTCTCTGTATTTTATTTTGTCCCTTGGGTAAATACTTTTATATTATTTATACTGCACAACTCCTTTCCAACTCCTTGTTTATAAATACAGTTTGAATACTCCTTAATTTCTGTTTTTAAATACTGTTTAATTGTAATCATACTATCCCCTTATATCACATATTATGTGAAGTTGAGTTGGCTCTGAGACAAAGAATCTATTACCGGTAAGGATGCTTCATTGTTATCAGGTATTTGCCAATAAACTTGAAACCATAATTATATAGACCTAGTTTGAGTGCTCTCATGACAGAGCTATTGAACTTTGTCATTTAAAAAATGTAAATTAAAAAACAGCTTCTATTGAAATTAAAAAGCTGTGCAACATGTAGATTAGAATAAAGCATAAACCCTGCTCTCATTCATATGACAAAGAAAATTGAACTTTGAAAGTTGAGCTCTGGTCCACTGAAATCTCTCTCTGAAATGTGATTATGTTTTTGTGAAGTTAGCGCTATCTCATGGTGCCACACTGCAGTTGAATGAATGGGCATGTTTACAGTTGAAATTTAACATGCCCTGTCAGTACACATGGGGGGATGGGGGGGTTGGGAATTGACTGGGAGGGAATGGTTGGGAATTGACTGGGAGCCAGACTGATTGCAATTCGGCTGTCAGCCGAAAGACCTCTTGTTCTTTCGCCCCCTCTTCAAGTCGTTCCTACTGTAGCAGATGTTTTGTCCGAAGTGACTTGCAATAAATACATTTGTCACAGTATCACACCAACTGTCTGTCACAATCACTGGCCAAACATGCTCTAGATACAAGCAGTACCAGCAAGGTATTTTGAGATGATGGGGAACAATGCAGCCATTTTGACACATGGGGGGAGCTCATTCCAACATTGGGGTGCCAGGGGTAAGAGTCGTGAGAAGAGTCACGACTGGGATGAATGACCCTTGAGACCACGTAGTTCTGGAAGAACGGAGCGAATGAGTCTGGAACCTGAAACCTGACCAATGATTGGAGATATGGAGGAGCGGTTTAATCTCAAATTTGATAAAAAAAGAAATGGGAAGCCAGTGAGGTGGTCAAAAGAGGGGAGTGACATTAGCACATTTTGGTGGATTGAACATGTTGTTGCAGCGATGTGGGCAGAGCAAGAGACCTGGTTGTCCAGAATTACCCCAAGGTTCTCGGCAGTCTGAGATGGAGATACTTTGGTGTTCTTGATGGTAATGGAGAGGTCTGTTAGAGAGCAGTCTTTCCCAGGGAGAAGGTGTAGTTATGCCTTGTCAAGGTTAAGCTTCAGGTGGTGCCCAGACGTCCATGACTTAATGTGTCATAATCCATCCTTTGCCGCGATCTTATCTGTCTCTGTCTCCCTCTAGCACTTCATTTCTGTGTCACTGCACACCTGTCCCCAGTCAGTTATCACACCACCTGTCTCCACTTCCCTTATCACTTCCCTTGTATTTAACCTGGTGCTATTCACTCTGTCTGGGTCGGTTCCTGCTTGCTTCTGGTATCGCTGCTTGTGATTCTGCTTAGGTTGCCACACGTCCTTTCGCCTGTTCCATGTCCCTGCCTGTTTCCCTGTGTGTGTGTGCGCGCCATGGACTCTGAGTTCCTCTTTCTCTGCCAGCTCCTCTGCTCTTGGTCCCTGATTCTGGATTCCCTGCCTGGTCGTGAGTCGCTGTCTTCCCCCGTCATGAGTCCCTGCCTGTCATGATTTCCCGTCTGTAGCCTGTTCTGGATTCCGTGTCTTCTCAATAAACCCCTGTATATACTCCCTAACCGTGTGTCTTGCTATTGGATTCCTCATCCTGAAAATCCCTCCATAACATAATGTTTACCATGCTCCGCGGGTTATCTCCCGAATAGGAGCCTTTCTGTGTGGAGTTTGCATGTTCTCCCCGTGCTCACATGGGGTTTCCTCCACCTAACGTCAGTAAGGACCCCCCCCCAAAAACATGCACACATCATCGTCTGACCAGCGATGGACACTCATCACCAGGTCCCCGGGCGCGTCCACGAATGCTGCCCACTGCTCCTGGCTGTGCCCCCGGAGGAAGGACAAGCCAGGATGGGTTAAACACAGAGGCCTCATTTCACCAGCCACCATCCAAAGCATGTGCATGTGTGTGTGTGCGCGTGCATGTGTTGTGGTGTGGTGTGCGATTGTTCTCTTCTTCTTCTAATGTCTTAAAGGCATGCAGAGATATGGCTCTTGATATCCCAGTATTCCGAAGAAGGAAAGGAGAGGTTGAGTTTAGTGTCATCAGCATTGCAGTGGTACGAGAAGCCATAGAGGAAATCACCCCACAGATTTAGTGTACAAGTAGAACAGTCGGAGAACAGCCCCCGGACCGAACCTTGAGTGCAAGGTGTGAATGGGCATCCTCTCCATGAGACCTGATCTGAGTGATTGGCTAAGTATGATGTCATCCAGATGTGCCCAGATCCTGTTATTCCAAGTACAGAGAGGGTGGAGAGAAGGATTTTGTCGATACTGTATCTGTGTCAAAGGCAGCAGACAGATGCAGGAGAATCAGGACAGATCATAGAGGATGATGAGAGGGAGATGAAGTCTTGGCAGTGTGGACAGCCTCAGTGACAGCAAGGAGAGCAGTCTTGGAATTCTTGAAGCCAGATTGAAGCGGGTGGAGGAGTTCGTTCTGAGAAAGGTAGAGAGAGAGAGTTGATTGGAGATGACTCACTCGAGGGTCTTGGATAGAATCTAGAGGAGCAACACAGGTCTGTAGTTCTGACCAGCAGCTGGGTCGAGGGATGGTTTCTTGAGTGTCATGTCTATAATTATGGCTTGCTTTGAAATGTCTTTGAACATCATCAAAGTACATGAGCAGAAAATGCTACTTCTTGAAAAAAAACAGGAGTCTAGCAAAAAATTTGTATTTAAACATTGCTGCCAGATTGGAATTTCGGCGGCTTATTCACACACACAAATTATATTGAATTGAGCGCAAAATTCAATCTTTTTTACCATGATGATCAGGAAGCTGAAGATTATTGATTCCAATGTCATTAGCCTGCAAGAGCATCTGAGTATAAGCTGAACTGGTCTGGTAGCACAACCTCTGACGCCATCCCCTATTATACATTAAATTCAATGAAGCTCAATTGAGCACAATCGTGAAAACCTACATGCCACTTTATCCTGAGTGTTTTTTTTCACATTGGACAGGTCCAAATGACATCCCGTCGCTATAATTACAGCGTGTACAAAAGGAGGGGGGCACACATAGTATTTGTCCCCGCACATACTATTTGACTAAAAACGTTGAGGTATTTGCCTGTCTCTCCCCTGTGTCTCTATCTGACAACCTATTCATGTGTTTGAGCTCTCTATGTATATATATCCTCCTCACACTGTCCCGCAACAAGGTGGTATTCCTCCACGGGGACCGGAGCTACTTGAGTTGTCAGTAAACAGGCAGGTTCGCTCGGCTTTGTACCGGGGGGCCCTGTTATCTTGACTGTGTGATAAGGAACTCCACAGAGTTTCCCCTATCGGGAGGGAAGAAAGCGGACCCCGAGGTACGGAAGATTATGACAAGAATTTATCATCACTATTGAGCTTATTTACATTGACTTTATTTCTGTGCAGCGCCAGCACACGCACTCTAACAAACACATGCCCGCACACACAGGGCAAGGAAAGCAATGGAAGCACTCCAGAATAACCAGCATGCAGGTACAAAAGCACTCGAACACACATGTACATATAGAACTCCCTGACAGCAACAAAGGGTGTCTGGAAATGTCATCGAGCTTTACACGCTCCCTGCCAACCCTTTGTACTTCCTGATTATTGTCCCCTATCCCCCCTGACAACATTCACTCCAAACCTACTAGGCTGCCCAAGGGAGAGAGAGAGAGAGAAGAGAGAGAAGAGAGAGAGAGAGAGAGAGAGAGAGAGAGAGAGAGAGAGAGAGAGAGAAAGAGAGATCTGCTTTAGCAGCTGAGGGATGGCTGTCAACACTTGCCGTTAAGCGTCAAACAACGGTGACGGTTGTCTCTCTACCTATACTGTATCTGTGCCTCTTTTGATTTGGACCCAGAGTGGTCCAACACCTCAAAGGCTGTTTTTGGGGGGTACATATCCCTTTATGCTTTTTCCCTTGCGCTTTTGTTGTGTTCTTTCTCGTAATTTTTTTTTGGTTGTTGGCAGAGTTTTACTCGCCCTTGTCCTGCGAGGAGGTGAGAGAGGTGAAAGAGTGTCCCTCGAAAGCATAGGTCAGCCAGAGTATAGGTGAAAAGAGAAGAGGAGGATAGGGGAAGCGGGTGCCATGAGAAAAAGGAGACGCAAAAAGTGGAGAGAGTAAATTGGCGGGGAAACTGGCATCGTAACACATTAAGACATCCCGGTAACTCCCCCTGAAATATTCAGCTGTCTTCCGGGATCATTATTGATCTATGGGCGAGGGTTCTGTTTGCAATTGTAGCCTGGAGTGGAAGCGAGATGCTGGAGGCACCTCTCGGCCAGGCTCTTCTTCTCTCTCTCTCTCTCACCGCGGATTTATCACGGAGATACGGGGGAGGCCGTTGGAAGCGATTGTAAATCACACAGGCGTAGGGCTTTTCCAATATCCACTGGAGAGGTGAGCATAATCATCTAGTTTCTGCTGAAAGGAAAGATGATTGGAATGTTAAGGCCCTCTCTTTCTTTCTTTCTTCCTTTCTTTCCTTCTTTCTTTCTTTGCAGAGTGCTTCGGTTTTAATTTGGGCTTTTGACAAAAAAAAACCTCACAAGATTGCGCTGGTGGAGAAGACAGAGGCAGTGTCAGAGTTTTGTTCTGCTTGGTTTGGTATGACGGGCCCGCCTTCACTAGGCTGTACGGGCAGGCCCTTGGCCCATGCAACGCTCTAATGACTCCTCCGGCGGCAGCGGCGGGGTTCGCCATCGTGCAGGCCCCCCTTAATTACCGAGACAGCAGAGGAAGGCTTCCCGACTTGCTGCTGCACAGCTGATAACAAACAAAAAACAAAGATCGGCCGCAATTCTGTTTTGAATAGCGAGAGCCAGAGCTGGAGCTAGACTCGCTGGACAGTGTTGGAGTTATACATTTTTTTTTTTCGCTTGGAAAGGAGGATTCTCAGCACCGGCATAATTGAAGCAGATTTTAATCACGGCCATCGTAGTAATTCTCGCCCTTTGGTAAGTGGCATTATGTAGGTGTCAAAGCGGTAACGGTAAAAAGAAGAGGTTTCATCTTTCTAGACCTTGGTGATCTTGCGGAAGAAATGTGTTTTGTTTTTTCGTTGCTCAAAACATGTTAAGGTTGTCTTTGGAAGAGGGGGGTTATTGGTGTCTACAAATACATAAAAATAAAGTGCTGTGCTCTTGACATTCCACAGATCATCCAAAGAGTTATTGGTGGGTGGGTTTTAAATGGTGATGGAAGACTCACGAAAGATTGGTTCTTCGTGAACAAATGTTTTAAATGACTCAGTAACTGGGAATCACTCCAGAAAATGAATTGTTCATGACTCAGTGGCTGTAGCCAGACACTCAGGGCTTTACTGAGACTCGACTCTCGAACTAAAAGAGAGGAGAGCGCTGAGTCGCGAGTGACACATGCGCCTTGAGCGGAGGCAACGACTCCTGAAGCGGTTCGCCAACAAGATCCGTGAGTTGCAAGTCACGCCTGCGCCTCAAGCCAACCCGGGAGAATTCCATTCACAATTCGAAGCAGACTCTTCTGACTCTCATGCACGGGAAGTTACACCAAACTGAAGCAAACCAATGGGGAGAGGGAGAACTGAACGAATCAGAGTGACTTGTAAAGAGCCGAATCTCTAAAAATCTCTTTTCGTCACTATTTTTCTGACGATTTCCATTGCAGGTTGGGAACTGGAACTGTGCTCCACTTGCAGATTAACTCTGTCTTGGATGCCACAGAACAACATAGAAATACCCAGCACAGTTAACAGCAAGACAATTAAGAAGACTGCACGTGTTGAAAAAGGGACTTTAAACAACCCAGTCTCAGCAACAGCATGTCAACATACATGTTGTATGTTGGTATACACTTCCGTCCTAAATTTGAGATCACGTGTCAAATCTCTTAGTTGACATTAGAATTAGATATTGAGAAAACATTCACTTATCCCCCTTGGCTCTCTCTCTTTTTACATGTCATTCCTTTTTACATCTTACAGCTCGCAGGTGACGGTGTGGAATGTTGCTGTGAAGCTGCTCTCTCACAGCTGTTACACAGTACATCTGCAATGGATTTATTTTATTTCTCTTATTTCTATTTGAGTTATTTCTCCATGGTCAGACGTTCGTTCGGGGGGTTGATCACATTTCCCAAATCCCCAAAAAAAGGAAGCGACATAGAAACTCGGCACAAAGCTGATGATCTGACGACTCACCTTCAGTTGAGAGAAATTTCTCTCTCACTCTAATGACAGTGGCACAGTGTTTAGGTCCTTCAATGGAAATATTCCCCGCCCTCATATGAATTTGTACAAAAAAATGGAACTATCGTTTTTTTTTTGTCCTTTATGTGTCATTACTGCGACACCTTCAGTGAAAGAAGGTAAAACAATAACTGAATTAGCTACACAAATTCCTCTGTGCCTTGAGCTACAATAACTACATGACGCCCTCAGATTGATGAAAGTCGGAGTGACGATAATCAGACAAAGCCGATATTGAGAGACCTTTATTTTTGGGGAAAAAAATAAAATCATTTGATGATTTTTGCGCGTCTGAGAAAGTGACATCGTCGATGTAAAAATGGATGCATCAAAACACCCCCGTCGGGGCCCGCTCCTTTGTTCGACTTCTTTCATCAATCATTTTATAGAGTTGCTGGATATTTTGATTGGTAAAGGACGAAGACTGGGAAAGAGATGGTGGGTTTTGATATTTACAACGTGGCAACGTGACTGCATCTTGCTTTCTCATGTTCCCTCTTGAAAGACGAATCAGCTCCCTTCTCCTTCAATGACGGGCTGATAGCCGAGCAATAGCGGCCCGCCTCTCATATTTAGCGTCTCGAAAAAAGACAGACAAAGTTTTCGGTCACATATAATGACGAGATAATTAGCAGCTCTTTTCACGGGCGGTGATATCTGATAGTTTGATAGCGTCTTTCGGATTTGCACGTCGCTGTCATGAGGGATCTGAGGTAGATGGAACAGATTTTTGGATAATTTGGATAAAGTCTCTGCAGCTCTGGATTAACACAGTTTTATGAAGAGAATCTAGAAAGAAACATCTACAGTACACACCGATCAGCCACAACATTAAAACCACTGACAGGTGAAGTGAATAACACTGCTCACCTCGTTCTAATGGCACCTGTCAAGGGATTTGACATATTTGGCAGCAAGTGAACAGTCAGTTCTTGCAGTTGATGTTTTGGAAGCAGGAAAAATGGGCAAGTGTAATGATCTGAGTGACATTGACAAGGGCCAAATAGTGATGGCTAGACGACTGGGTCAGAGCATCTCCAAAATGTCAGGTCTTGTGGGGTGTTCCCGGTATGCAGTGGTTAGTACCGACCAAAGAAGGTGGCCTGGTCTGATGAAACACAATTTCTTCTACATGTACATCATGTGGATGGCCCGGGATAGGCTCAGCTCCAATTGAGCATTCACCTGCAACTTCCAGGACTTAACGGATCTGCTGCTAACGTCTTGGTGCCAGATACTGCAGCACACCTTCAGAGGTCTTGTGGAGTCCATGCCACAATGGGTCAGAGCGGTTTTGGCGGCACGAGGGGGACCAAAACAATATTAGTGGTTAGTAATGGTGGTTGTAATGTTGTGGCTGATCGGTGTATATTAACTATATGTGTCCGCCCTGTTCCCAACAGTGAAAAGTAATATAGTGTTCAGTAAATAAAATCTGAAATTTGTTATGGACAAACCTTTCAAAGATAGAAAAACACTTACATTAAGCAAGAAACAAATCCATTCAGTGATTGATTCATTAGGTTTTAAATGAAGGGTTTTACATGTATGTTTATTTGAACTTTGCAGCAACGATGTAATATATATATGTAGTGTACTCTGTAAATACATATGTAGTTAAATATGCATCTATTGATGCACCTAGACACATCATCAGTGATGGAATCTGAGGTCATTGGGTGTTTCGGGTCTTTCAACATCATACACACTTACCCAAGTGACCCAACTGGGACTGAGCAAGTCCCGACTTGTGTCTTTGTAGCATGTGCCCACGGATCACCCCTCTTGATCCACAGCCATCTAGAGGCCTTCTCAGCTGCCTCTGTTGTAGTTTGATGGCCTTTCTCTGCTGTGCCCCTGTGATGCCAAGCAGGCTGTATGCTTTGCAGAGAGATCGTGCTGTGAAGCCTCTACAGCCCACCTTGATTGGCGGGCACGCTACACCCGTCTGGGCACTCCTCCACTAAGTCGGCGTACTTGGCACGCTTCCTCTCATTGGCCTCTTCCATACGCTCCTCCCAGGGGACTCTATGCTCCAGAAGAACCACCTGCGTTGTTGAATCTGAGAACAGAACTATGTCTGGTCTCAGGGTGGTTTCCACGATGTGCTCTGGGAATCTGAGCTGCTTCCCCAGGTTGGCCTTCATCTGCTACTCCGGCACGGTACCAAGGAGTCCCACTGCTCCCCTTTGCTGGGGCTTAGGCTTCTCCCCTGCTCGGACGAACGCAATCGCCTGCCTTGCTGGTCGGAGAGGCTTGTCCTGGGTGATGCTGGTGAAGATGGCTTCTGCTATCGCCTTCAGCACCTGGTCGTGGCGCCAAGTGTACCGTCCTTCTCCCAGGGCTTTTGGGCAACAGCTGAGGATGTGCTCTAGCGTCCGTCTTCTGAGACACAAGGGACATGATGGTGTGTCAACCTTGCCCCAGCAGAAGAGATTGGATGGGCTGGGTAAGACGTCATAGACGGATGCGGAACTTGATCGGATATGGCTCAGCTTGCCAAAGCTCGGACCAGGAGATCTTGCGGTCCACTGCCTGTTGCCATCTCGTCCATGCACCTTGCTGTTGCATCCCCTCCATCTGGCTAGCACGCAGTTCCTCCACGCAAGCTCTCACCTCTTCTCGGACCAGTCGGCGTCTGTCTTTGCCCAGGGCCTTGTTGTAGCATGTGGTTGGAACGCTACCAAGCCCTGCTCGTCCAGATGCCACTGGGCCGACCAGCATGCTGTGACGCAAGCGTGACTCAGCCTGCTCGACTGCTTCCCTTGCCCTCCATTTCCTCCCAGTCCTGACTTCGATGCCAGCCTGGGAGACTTTCGGTTCGCTGGATTCCCTGTACTGCAGCACCTCTCTTGCACGGGTAACCATAAACTCCTCATTCAGGCTTCTTATGGGGAGCTTCAGCTTGTTGTTCTGCCCGTACAGAGCGATGCTACTCAGGCTTCGTGGCAGGCCCAGCCATCTACGGAGGTAACGGCTGATCCTCCTCTCGAAGCCTTCCACTGTTGTTATTGGCAACTCGTACACAAGCAGGGGCCACAGAATGCTGGGGAGAATGCCATGCTGGTAAATCCAGGCCTTGAATTTACCAGGCAGACCCGATTTGTCCACTGCTGTCAGCCACGCCTCCAGCTCCCGATTTGTGGCCTTGATGGATACAGCGTCCTTCAGTGTGCAATCAAAGGTCTTACCGAGGCTCTTGATTGGTTTCTCGATGACTGATGGAATCTGGGTGCCGTCCAGAGAGAAGCGGAACTTGTCTGTCACTTTCCCTCTCTTGAGCACCAGGGACCTTGATTTTGCAGGCTTGAAACACATCCGAGCCCAGATGATGATCTTCTCCAAGCCCTGAAGGATCCATCGGCACCCGGGCACTGACGTCATTGTAACTGTCAGGTCGTCCATAAAGGCTCTGATGGGGATGACTTTACCTGGGACATGGTGCGGATCCAGTGCTGTTTCCACGAGCTTATGTGGAATGGATCCATAAGCATCGGTGAGGTCGAGCCACAGCACTGCTAGGTCTCCTTTCCCTTCTCTTGCCTCTCTGATCAACTGCGTGACCATACCTGTATGTTTGAGGCATCCTGGAACCTTTGGGATTCCACCCTTCTGTACAGAGGTATCGATGTACTCATTCTTCTCTTTTTATACTGCGATATATATATATATATATACATTTATTTTGTCTGAACCTGCAGGATCCGGTCGGATCCCTGGTAGGCAGGCACTTTGGTGACATACACGGTGAATAAACGTATTCAGATATGACAACTGATACGAACACACTTGTCTGTTTGATGCCGACCTGGCAGTTTCACTGGAAAAATGTAATCTAGATATAAGAAATCAATGCTTGATTTTTAGAGGACACAGACTAGGAACACCATAAATTTAATTTAATTGAATTACACTTGATAAGATAAAATATCTAGATTAAAGTATAAAAAATGGTAAAAATAGAAAAGTGAGAAATCGCTTGAAATAAG
Organism: Zeus faber; assembly: GCF_960531495.2. NCBI lineage: Eukaryota > Metazoa > Chordata > Actinopteri > Zeiformes > Zeidae > Zeus > Zeus faber. The sequence continues at coordinate 5,042,771 of NC_137199.1, read as the reverse complement.
AGGTGAAACATTCATTCCAAAAACTTCCAAGTCAAATAAAACTCAAAACTAGCCTTTCAATTATTCTTTCACTGTTTGTTTCTTCTTAATTTGAGCACAACAAAAACATCTTTAGACCAGAGCTACTAAACAAGATGATTCTCCTAATTCAAGAGTATGAAAAATTGCCTTGAAACGCACAGCGTCGGGGTAGTTGGCAAGAACAAAAACAAAAAGACCACCTGTTGCTTCTCAAAATAGTAACAATTACGTAATTACAATCACGCAACATTAAACATCCATTGTTACAAATAAATGGCATTGGGATTTTTCCAGAGCCTGTGCTATGATTTGTTCTGGTGTTTCTTTGCCTGTTTCCGGCCTGTGTGTGTTGGTTTTTATTGAGTTTGTCTTTATGTGTGTATGTGTATACAGGATGTGTGTATGTGTCTGTGTGTATGAGTGTAGGTATGGCTGCGAGTAGATTATTTTGTGCCCATGTCTGTTGTTTATGTCTGTGCACTCGTCTGTGTGTGTGTGTGTGTGTGTGTGCGTGCGTGCGTGCGTGCGTGCGTGCGTGCGTGCGTGCGTGCCTGTGTGTGTGTGTGTGTGTGTGTGTGTGTGTGTGTTTCCTCATGAGGACATGGTCAATGGCTTATATGGCCAGGGGAGAAAATGAAATCTCCTTCTAGACAACAGCTCCCAGTGGGTGTCATGGCTTCTGGAGATAGGGCCTTCCTTCAGCAACAAAAGAGGAGAGAGAGAGAGGACAGGAGAGGAGAGGGGGGAGGAGGAGGTGAGCCAGAGACCACCAGGTCCCCCGAGTTAAGGATGTTTTCAATTTTAGAGGGACGTGATTTCAGCCCGACAGCCTGGAGCTTTCAGTCAAACTGACAAGAGACGTATGTGTGTGTGCGTGTGTGTGTGTGTGTGTGTGTGTGTGTGTGACTGTGACTGTGACACACAGGCAGGGGAGCCATTTAATCAATCTTGTGGCAGGGCCTCAAGCCTGCACTCTCATATACATCATAGCGAGGTGTGGCACGGCCCATACGTTATATTGCTCCATTGCTATAGATTCATCATAAGAGGTGGTCCCATATTTTATATCCTTCCCCGGCCATCGATTGGCCAGATGTCCCCCCCCCCACCACCTCCACCACCACTGCCGAGTTTCCAATTGGAGGCCAGTCCACTTTGAAGATGGAAGTCAATCACTTCATCAGGCCTGTGTGGGGTCTAAAGTCCAAAAAAAAACAACCTTATTTGAGCAAATACTCACAAAGCATGAATTTTAAAAGCCTAGATAAGGTGAGAGCATGTGTCCAATTTGTTTAGTATTTTTCTTTGTCTATTTGTATAGCTTATCTGTGTAAAACAATTACAATTCAAATATAGCACAACTCAAAGCCATAAAAGCCATAACAGAAAAGGTGGTATACTCAATTTCATTTTTCGGCCTTGAGACGATGAGAATTTCTCTCAAAAACGATTTTATCGAGCAATTCTCAAATAACGCTCCAAATGATCCCTGACAAATCAATGTCAGTCAATCAAATGTTCTGGTGGAGAGGCAAAAATACAAGTAAAAAATGTGCATGTTTGTATGATTGTGGAAGTGCGACTACCGGTTCCATCCATCGCCACCGCAGCCCCCCCTTTCATTGCCAGGCAATGACATTCCTGAAGTGAAAATAGAGTGAGAAAATAAAAGAGTAAAAATAGATGATAGTTGAACAGCAAACCAGTAAAAACAAAAAAAAAACTCCAAAAACAAGACACTAGAAATAGAAATAAAGGCAGAAGAAGGGAAATGAAAGGAATAGGAGAAAGACGGTACGGCGCCATGTTTTTCCTCCGACTTTGGTCTCGCGTTTGTATCAAAGTTATCGGAGTTGTCACCGAGTGGGAGAAAGAAGCAGAATCCAGGCTCGTTATAAGAACAAGCCTCCCTGTTTTTCTTTCCACTCATTTCATCCCCCCGCCTTCATCTGCCGTCGCCGGCGAGACTCTTTGCAAAACGTTTCGCTTAGCAGGGCAAGCGGGTCAAGTGAGAATGAATCGGTTTCATCTGCGGCTGAGGATCCGCTCCAAAAAAAAACATGTTGAAGCTTGAGAGTGGTTAGACCTGTGTTTTCTTAGTTTGGTAAAGTTTTTGTAAATGGTTACCTCATGTGTTGAAGACACAGTCTACTTCGAAAATGCCTGAACCAGAATGCTCTCATATACAGACAAAGATTCAGATAAAGGTGTTTAATGGAATTGGGTGACTCAGTGGTCAGCACCATTACCTCATTGCAAGAAGGTTCTGGGTTCAAGGTTCTTGGTTCTGGCCTTTCTGGCAAGAACCTCAAAGCCCCTTAAAGGCACCCATGTTAGGGTTAGACACTTCTGCCTATACCCTTGGCATTTGCTCTAGGACAGGATTCGGTCCTAGTTAGGATGGGTCAAATGCAGAGGCGGGCCACCCGAAATGTTGGACTTATCGTGCGGCCTGTCCTCGCTTCTCGGACGCCACCGACCACATCAGGACCGATCCCGGAGGTTTCTACCTGGAGAGGAAAACACGTGGACGTCGAAGACCTGGCTCCCTGCCATACATGCCGTTTCATCCGAGCCCTTCCGTCCATTGCACAAGGCCCTCTAGTCAGAACCTAAACCGCCCACAACTTGAGCATTTTAAATCACATCTGGGAAATGTTGCAAAATGATTAAGCAATAGATGTCTTTCCATTTATATTATGCAACTAGGTGGCGGTTCTTAAGAGCCCCTCCCTTTTTACAAACTACACCCACATGCCCCTACCCCCCGATAGATGATGATGTGGGACTCAGTTGTTCCAATCACCACTGAATATTCCATATTTTACCACAGGGCAGCAGCCGCTTCTGCGTCAAAGGTTAAAAATTGTAATTATCATTTTGAAATATTATCATCACTTTTGATTTCACACCATGGACTATCGCTTTTGAGCAATCCGTTTGCTATTGATAAGACAACGGGGACTACAGGGTTTGACAAATAAATGACTCAAAAATGACTGAAAATGACTGCCACTGAGGGCTGTGTGAAAGGTAGCGTAGTCCCCTGTTGGAATTTATATTTTACCACCAGCCACCCCTCCGGGGTTTTCTGTGTGTCTTCATTTTTCCTGACCCCTTCTTTCATTCTTTCTTTCTCTCTTTCTTTCTTCCTTTCTTTCTTTTCCTGGCGACCCCTCGATGCCGCCAGAGGTCTCGTGCCTGGAAGTAAAACAACGGCAACAACAACAACAACAAAAGAAAGACGCCGACTCCCTCCTCAGAAGGAAACTAAGTACGATGGCTTTGGTTCAAGTGTCTCGCCAACGCCGCGATGCAAGCAACCTCAAAGGACGGATGTACGCAGAGGTCCTGGACCCGCCCATCCAAGGGAAGGCTAGAGGCAATGCTTCGATGGTGAGTTTTTCGAAATAAGAGAAGAAAGACACAAACATGGTATTGTATCTTCCGGTGCTGCGTCTTCTGCTTCCGGTGTGCCGTAGGACGGTCACGCTGACAATGGCCCCGTGCACAACTCATAGATTTTTGTTTATTATTGTTTTTATTGTTTGGATTTTTGAACATGCTGCACTGCATGTATGTATACACTACAGTATGATTGACAAGCTCTTTTGGAAATTTTTTTATCACTGAACACAGACTTTTTCTCTACTTACCGGAGTACCGCTGCCGCCGCTGGGTTTACCAACTGGCCGACAGAGGAGAAAGGAAATAGGGGAACGTGCGGTATATTATGCAGTTCTTCGATGAGATACTGCCATCCGTATTTACTGAGCATTTTACTTACAAATCTTCAATCCCCGGACAATAAACTTGACGAACTACACCTACGGATTTACTTCCAGCAGGACATAGCGAACTGCGGCGTGCTCGCATTTACGGAGACCTGGCTGGACCCTTCGGTGCCTGACTAGGCCATTACCCCGGCTGGATTTTCCATCTTCAGCAGAGGACAGAACCACGGAGTCAGGTAAACGGAGAGGTAAACATGCCCAAAAGCTCCGCCCCAGCTCCCCTACGTCCAAGGCATCTCTACACACAATGCCATAGGACTGCAGGTTAAGTCATAAGGGACTACAACCACCCAGGCTAAGGACTGTTCACGTTGCTGCCGTCTGGTAGATGCTACCGGAGCATTTGAGCACCGAATATCGGACTCACAAACAGTTTTTATCCCCAGGCCATCAGGCTCCTTAAACAGCAATACTAAGCTGCTGATCATATTGATGACACATGAACAATTCTACATATGCTCTGGTCAATTGCACATTCAATGTCAGTTTACCCATTGTAACGTATATATTCTCATCGGCACACCTCCACTTTATATTATAATATTTAATATTTAGTCTTATTGTCCAGTCATACTTTCCCTCCGTCTACAACCATCAAGATAGGAATTTTTACGTTTCCTGAAACTGCTGCTCGTGTTTTTTTATGTTTATGTTTATTTTTGCTAGTTTTCTCTAGTTTGCTCTTTTGAACAATTTAATATCTTCTTTCAATGCCTTCTCCATAGTTGTTGCTTGCCTTGTCGCAAGAATTTCACTGTTCAGAATGACCCTGTGCATTCGATTAATAAAACACTTTGACTTTGACTATTGTACCAATTCAAAAACAAAGGACGGCATCCCTTGTGGTCCAAAATGTGCACATATTACATATCCACAGGGTTGTTCATGCCAGGAGAGTCTTGCATTCTAGCTACCCACTCAATTGAAATCCATCACATGGTCTCTAACATATGAGTGCAGGGCACACTCCTCTAAACACCATCTCAGACAACGGAACGCTTACAAATTCACCCCGGCTGTGGATAGCATGAGTCAGCACATCCTGAGCAGACGTTACGTGTTGAATAGCAAACAACCGAGTCATCGCTCACAACAATTAAACCACAAACCATTTGATGGATGAACGCCGACTACGCATACCAAATAAGATATTAATAACGTTACAATGACGCTGATGCAAAACTGACTTCAACGGCAGAAAGGCAGAGCTTCATGTGTATGCTCATACACGTATATTCATATTCACAGATATAGTGTGAATTCCCCTCCGACCATCAGGACCATACGGTTTTCCATATTAGCCGGTGCTCTTCCCCCGGCGATGACAAGGCCAGAAAAGAGAGACAAAGAGAGATATCAAAGAAATACAGCCTGGCAGGACAACAGCCATATGGGGAAATGGGGAGAGCTCCCTCTTTTCAACGCCCACCCACGGCACTTCGACGGCAACAACCAAAAAGTCATTTTTCGGAAGGAAACCGATGTACCGAGAAAGGCCGTTTGGACTTCGGCCCAAGGCACCGGCATCAGTGTCGGTGTCAAGCGCGGGGCGAGTGGGGGGGGGGGGGGGGTTCTTTTTCGAGCTGGGAGAGATCATCGATTCGGATGTGACTCAAAGGTTACGCCATCTTGCATCTGCCATACGGGAGCATGCCCCACTGGATGCATGCACTTGGACACACACACACGCGCGCACGGACGCACGCGCGCACACACATACACGCACGCACACACATACACGCACGCACACACATACACGCACGCACACACATACACGCACGCACACGCACGCACGCACGCACGCACACACGCACGCACACACACACACACACTCAACAGACAAACAAGAAAGATGAGAATGGTAAAGCGAGAACAAAGACAGTTAAAAGGGGAGAGCGAGAGATTGAGAGAGAGTGGCTTCCGGAAGGTGCCGGCGTACGGCACTGTAGGCAGAGGAGTTATTTTGGGAGGGCGGCGGCGGTGGAGGGGGGGGGGGGGGGTATCTTTTTTAATTTCATGCACGACGGCTCGCGCATTTGTTTCCCCAACTCTTCCCCATTTGCCTTGCGTTTTTCTCCTTTCCTCTTCCCTCTCTCCCTAATGTTCCTAGCTCTCAGCCAAGCCCCCCCCCCCAGTGTGTATGTGTGCGGTTGTGTGCAGTGTAGATCTGTGCGTGCGGGTTTTTAAATGACGTTGCATTCGCAGTCAGCCGGATAGCGTCCCGCGGCAGGGAAGCAAACATTCCTTTCTCTCTCGTGTTTTTTTTCTTTTTCGGGATAAGGATGGGAGATTCAAGGAAGCAGGCCTTAAAAAAGAAAAAGAAAAGGGACGGGAAGAAGCTGCTAAATGAGGTGTAGCTTGCTGAGCTGGTCGTCCTTGGCCACCGGTAAACACAGCGCTTCTCTCGCCGTATATATAATATATGACGGCGTAATAAGCTTCATTTTGTTATGGTCCCTGTCTCTCCTTTCTCTCTCCCTGACAACAAATGCCTTTGTAAAACGTGGAAAAGGACATAAGTGACTGCACACCAAATCAGGTAAGTAGATCGAAAAAAAATTTGGGGGGCTTTTTCAGTCACCTAAACTTCCCGTGACCTGGTTGTCAGACCAGTCCCTCATCCACCCCCCCACCCCCCTTTTCTGACATGTACCGTTGAGTCGGTCAGCGGTGCGGTAGAACGAGACATATTGCAGAGGAGTACTTGGCTTTGCGTACGCTCCCCACGCCCCCACTCAAATCCTCGTGGGTCCTAAATTTGTCCGATATGGACCCTCTTGATTGCTCCACAAGGGGATTCGAACGGGTTCCGAGAAAGTTCCAAGTTCCCAGTTTCGCCCCGTCTCCGCGCGTCAAAGATTTCTCCACCAGGAGCCGTTGAAGTAGTTTTTCTTTTCATTCGATTTTCTCTTCTCTTCTGCCTGTTTGCTTGAGGTGTGCTCTTTGTTCGCCTGTCACGTTTTGCCCTCGCGAGGACTCTCTTCTTCGTCATCTCATCTGCCTGTCAACGTTGTTCCTGAAATGTCGCCTTATTCCGCGCCCTCGGTTTGGAACACATCGACTCCCTTGGAGGGGGCGCTCCGCCATCCGCCTGTCGGGCGAAGAGGAGTTCTTCTCTGTGCCCTCACCCATGAGGACCCCCAGATCACATGATGACACCCCCTTACCCACCCGCCCTTCATCACCTAAACTTCCTGTAGGCCTTTATTTATTTTGATCACCAGCCGGACCACCAAGCTCTCTAAGCCTATGCGTTTGGTTGTACTTAGTTATTGGGAGGGGGGTCGGGGTGCAAATTGTGTCAGAGCCTCCTCCGGAATGCTCCAATTCCCTTAATTACTAACGAGCGTAATTGAAGCCCTGAGAAGTATCGAGGCAGAAGCCGATGGGACGTGGAGATGCAGGCTGCGGAATTGCGCGATTGTGCACCGTGGAAAACGGGAGTAACTTGATGATAGAACGATTGATCTATTATCCTTTTCAGTCTTTTGACAAAATATGAATATACCTTGTGTGTTTAGAAAATGTGTCTTCAACCGTCTTGACTAGAAAACAGTAGAATTTCTTCACTTTTTCTATGCTCTCTCTTCTAAAAGCAAAACCTTCCATAGGAATAAGTAGCACTAGTAAACTTGAAGAGATATTTTTGGACAGATTTTGGATGGATTTTTTTTTTGTCTGTTTTTTTTTAACAGGAAAGTAAGTTGTGAGATAAAAGCATAGGAATCAACACAAATTAGCAAAGAAACCCCGACATTTATTTTTTGACTCCTCGGTTTGATACTATGACAAAATGTACTTATTGAAAGTGGCTTTGGACGTAGTGTAATGTACTGAAATGTAATTCTGAGAATACATCTTGTGGATCGTGTCATACAAAGTCCATTTCAGACATTTTTTTCCCTTAAATTAATTAATAACGGAGACATATCTGGAATGTGGGTTTTGTGCCTCCATTTCAACCCCCACTTCAACTCCAACTCCACCCCGCCTCCCCACCCACCCACTTCCCCAATTCTGCGCCGAATAGGGGCCTAATTGAGTGGGTCAATTAGCGGCAAGACGGCGGGCGGCTCCGTTAAAGCCACTCATGGCTAAATCATTTGGCAAAACGCTGAATATAGATTAGTTGCCATTTGTAACACGGGAAGGGGGAGAAGAGAATCACTCCCTGTGATATGAAATGACTCACGCTGATTGCAAATACAGCTTGGCTCATAAAACTGAATTATAACATATGCCGCATGTATGTGTCTGCGTGTGTGTGCGTGCGTCTGTGCGTGTGTGTGTTTGTGTTTGTGTGTGTGTGTGTGTGTGTGTGTGTGTGTGTGTGTGTGTGTGTGTGTGTGTGTGTGTGTGTGTGTGTGTGTGTGTAAATAACAGTTGGATTATTCCTTTTATATGGAAATACAAAGTTAAAGGTCATATAGCGCCTGGTTTAAGAAGAAAATAAGAAAATGACTCTCACGGCTCAATCCTTTTTGTTTCATTTCTGGCTCACCGACGGATGAACAGATGAACTACTCGGTTGAAATTTGGCATTGAATATCACAGAATGTTTCTTACTATGGATAATGGATGTAAATTTCCAATACATGGTGCTTTAAGTGTAAATGAGAAGCCCCTTGAAAAGCCCCTTAAATTGCCTCTTAAAAACGTCCACCATTTCCTCTGCGAGGGGCGGCGAGAGAGTGAGCGAGAGAGAGGGAGTTATTAGGCACATGTTCCCGGGCAGAGACTTAGAGAGCCAAAGGGTCAGATCCAGAGACAGCGAATGATAGATAAAAGAAATTGCGCCGAATGCAGATCAGGGTGCGGACAGAATAGAGAGAGACAGACAGACAGAGCGGGTGGGAGGGGGCTGGATAGCCACATGTTCCCTGGCAGAGACTAAAGCCCCTTTTTCACAGCCTGTTGAAGGCGGGAGTGTTATTCCGTCTCGCCATTTGGTGTAAAAGATACGGAATGGGGGAGGTTGTTGATCCAGCGCATTGTTGATCCAGCGCTGAGCCGGCAGCGGAGGTAGCCACAGAGCCTAAACCACACGATGGGCTTTGTCTGTGTGGAGGGGACGGCCGGCATGCCGGGACATTCCGGGGTGTGACATTCCGATGACCTCTTATGTGGGCGACCCGCCACCGTGACCACTGCATTCACGTGGAGCACGGCAGACGACAAACCGGAAGTCATGTTAGCGGAAGACGGCAGCGCGGCAGGGAACGCGGGCAACGGCCACGGTACACGGCGATTGGCGTGCAAAGTTAGAATATCTTTAACTTTTTGTCGTCCTGTGCGACGAAATTACAACCGGATGTCATGTGGGCGGGGTGGGACTTTACTGCGCATGTCTGCTGCAGCTGCCTGCCAGTCCGAACTTTTGCACTGCAGTGACTGATCAGACCGTTTTCTCTGGAATATCACACTTAAATGGCCTAAATAAAAAACGTGGATTGATATAAAAGGTGTTTTTCCTATTTATTAATTGCATGGAGGTTGTTTCGTGCTTGTAGCGAGGAAGCAGATGGAGGCTTCAGACACGGTGGCGCGCATGGTGCAGATGGTCCAGTGATTAAGTTGTTGCTCCAGGTTATTACTTGGATAATAATATAATAAAATATGAATAATTAATACCTGTAATAATAGAAGGGCTTCCATTGCCAGTGCAAACCAGGTGATCAGCTATTGATAACTTCAGATCATTGATGTCGTATGTTATACGTCATCCTTGAGGCCGGCGCTGTTGTTACACATCACACCCCATGATCACACCTCTGATCCGGAAAGCTGGCATGCTATCTAAAATCACACTCGGGGGTGCCGTTACGCCGCCTTTTCTTCGGCTCTGTTTAAAAAAGCAAAGCCGAGATATTGAGGGGTCTTCTTTACGGCAGTATTGCTGGATCTCTGTACAAAAGTTGCTTGAGAGAGCCAAAGGGGCAGATCGAGAGACAGCGAATCATAGATAAAACAAAAAAAGTGAGGGCGAATGCAGATCAGGTGTAACGACTGAAGAGAGAGGGGGGGGGGGGGGGGGTGGGGGATTATCAATTTTGGAAATAAATTAACTCTTGAATCTCCTTAGCGCCTTTCTCAACTTCTGTCCCCCGGACCTCTCTCTCCACGTTCATCCCGACCTCCATTCCCCCCTTGGTGGCCTCTCTCTCCCACTCCCTCCCGCTCTCTCTTTCGCTCTCCTGCCCGCCCGCTCTCCGTCTATCTCTTCATCTCGAAAAACAGAGGGAAGGGTTTTAATGACAGCTGAGTGGAGTCCAAAAGATTTAATAGGAAATTGCTGCTGCCACTCAGGCGACAGAGAGATAGAGAGAGGAGGGGTGGGGGGTGGTGGTTGGAGGGTTGGGGTTGCGGGTGGGGTAAAGAAAGAAAAAATGGGTTTTTGGGGAAAATGGATTGGAAATTTTGAATGTTTTCATTATTTTTTACTTTTCTTTTTTAAACAAATGGCTTCAGGGGCTTTCTGCCACAATGCCATTGAAGATTTGAGACAAAAGCCAGAAAGCCAAACCCTCTGCGTATGGCCTCAATAGCACTTGATGGAGGGAGTGTGTGAGCCAATTGAATTCACCAGTGGCCATATCAACCAACACAAGATAAGTTTTACCTTTAGTAAACCTGGAAGGATCTTTATCTTTCTAAGGATACATATATAAAATATTGGTTATTTTCTGCAATTTATATGTTTTATTTCGATTTATTTTTCTCGCGTTTCTTATCATTATTTTTCAGGATTTTTTTTTCTTTTTGTTATGTACGCATTCTTTGGTTTAAAAAAACATCTTTCCTTTTACTTCTCCTTTCCCACAACACCCCAACATCGAGCAATTTTAACCTGAACACCAAGGATTCATCCATTCATGGGCACACACACGTACGTGTGTGTGTGTGTGTGTGTGTGTGTGTGTAAGCATGCGAGAAGTTTCCATTCTGAATAGGACCTCACGGACCTATACATTATGGCATTGCAGTTTCAGTTGTCATTTATGTGTTTACTACCAACAGTAACACATACACACACACAGCCACACACACAAACACAGACACACGCACACAAACACACACACGCACACAGACACACACACACATGCATACTGCGATTATAACCATGGAGACTGAACGTCGACTGGAGCATACAAATGGCTCCATAGAATTAGACCCCCCCCGCCCTCACACCACCACCACCAGACACACACACACACACACAACAACAACAACACACAACCTCTAAAAAACAAACTATTTCTCCTCAACAATCAAATCAAAACTGAAAAATTGAATTGTCGGCTAATGAGCCAGCGGGTGAAATAGTGGCCATATTTCTCCACACTTTGACTGATCGTTTATCCTTAATTATGTCAAGTTTTGTCATCAAGATGGGGCCTCGGCGCTGGCATGAGGAGGCCGAATGGAGGCTCTCTGTGTCACACAACCACACACACACACACACACACACCCACACACACACACCCACACACACACACACACACACACACACACACACACACACACACACACGTATAGAAAGAGCGCTACTGACACCTACTGGCCATACAGGAAATAGCAAGACTTATACTCATTTCTAAGGACGAGAAATAAGCGTTGGAGAGAAAGAGAAAGAGAGGGAGTGACTGGCTTTAGAGACGGATCACGGATAATTGAGCGGACACAATTCAGAAAGCAAAACAACCGCGGAAGGAGGTGCACAGAATCTAAGCCTAGCTCCCAGAGAGCATCTCAACGGTTGGAGCGGTTTGCCTCTCAGCAAGAAGGTTCTGGTTTTGAACCCGTGCCCATCTATGCACTGACGGAAATCCACCAAGCATAATCCACATTTTGGACTTGATACGAACTAACTAATGTCCCCAAAAACATACATATTCAATGTGAGAGTGAGTGAAATGGAGGAAGTTGGTTAGAGGAGAAAACACAGGGCGAGCGAAAGAGAGAGAGAGAGAGAGAGAGAGAGAGCGTGAGAGAGCGAGAGAGAGAACGCGGTAGCGGGGGAGGAAGGGAGAGAGGGATCGAGGGAGAGGTGCGTGGGATGACTCACTGTTGGAAGAGAGGGGTGAGAGAGTGTCAGCTGGTGTTCTCCGTTGGGAGTGCAGTGGGGGCTCTTAACACACCTGCACTCCACCGCTGGCGCTATCGATTAAAAAAAAAAAAATAATACGTCTGTGTCTCTATTTTAGTTTCTCACCATTTTTCCCCCCTGGTCTTTCTTTCCGTTCCATTCCAAGCTCCAGCCAGTTGCGGCTGTATGCGAAGAACCCCGTTTGACCCGATTTGATCACGCACGCCTAACCCGACACCTTTTGATAGCGTGCGGGTTGTGGAGTACTTCACGGCAACGAGTCGCATCATCCAGGTCGCGCGTTGAGCCCACGTCACTTCCTGGGACACGGGCACCATCTTGGCCGTGCTTCCAGAGAAGTACGTTTCAGTTCGAACAAGACCAGACGCATCTCTCTCAGGTCCTGTCGTGCATGCCAACATTTACAATTCTTACTGAGATTCGCCAGTGGGCACCTTCTATGCGTGCAGAATGGATTCGGATCGAAAGACGGCGCCGTTTTTTTCCTCAAACACAGCTACTTAGAGGGCTCCGTCTCGCCGACTTTAAGTTGATCTCCTATTCAAGAAAGTCAAGTCAAGTCTACCCAAAGCTTCAGAAAGTAGAAACGACCCATAAGATTGAGGAGAATAAAAAGGTGAATCTCACCGTCTGCGAGCTCACAGCGCATAAACCTTTCACCATTCGTCGTCATTCAGTGTTATTTCACCGGTAATGTATGTCATCATCTGCGGCGGCAGGGGAGAAAAACAGGGAAATTGGTTGCCGGTGCAATTGAACTAGTCTTCATAGCGAGATATGTTAGGATAAACGGCCGGTAAACGGGGTCACCCTTGCTCCCATTGGCCCAGCTTGAAATGGATTCAGACAATTTTATAAACATGGATGGAAAGCCTGAGAAGGTGTCTGCCCAGTCGGTTTAGGGTGGCGAGCAGACCCAGGTGCTGCATGAAGTCAAGACCAGGCTTTCCAGACCCGCATTTACCAAAAGACACACCGGGAAAGCGTAGACCCACAGTCAACCCTGAGGCATGTAAAAACAGAAATCCTGATATAGCATTAAGGAGAGACTTTGGAGAAGAATTATTCTTGCAGAACAGTCCAAAAAGTGTGGTTGGAGGGGACCAAACGCACATCGAGCGTCCATTTCGGGAAGGTAGAGAGGGGAGAGTATTGTCGAGTGGGTGGTCTGTAGGGCTGTCAGGCCTCACTCTGAGCCGCTACGGCGTAACCCCTGCGCCCCTGGAAAATTTTGGAGCACCTCTTTGTCTCTCCCCCTCTCTTTCTCTCTCTCTCTCTCTCTCTCTCTCTCTCTCTTTTTGCCACTCTCCCCCTCTCTCTCCATCTTTCTCTGCAAAATCATAATAGGGGTACTCTCGGGCACAAGCACCCAATCCCACACAGTGAGAGTGGAAGATGAGTCTCCCCATCCACACACGCACACACCCACACACACACACACACACACGCACACACACACACACACACACACACACACACAAACGCACCCATGCGCGCGCGCACGCACGGACACGTACACACACACACACACACACACACACACACACACACACACACACACACACACACACACAGGTGTACGCAGACACACACACACAGGTAAACAAAGGCACAGAATACTCACAGGTACACACTCACCCACACACAAGCACACACACGCACACACAGGTACACAGACAACGACACAGGCACACAGACAGACATTCCCCAAACATGCATTTAAACACACGCAAACGGGCATGTATGTGCGCACAGCCACACACTTGTGCAGGCATGTATACACGTGCACATACACACACACACACTGCGGGGGCATGCATGCACGCATACACACACACACGAATGCATGGTTCACTACAGTTCCAGCCATTTAGCTCGAGCACCACTCTCGCAGAGAGGCCCTATGTTGCTATGGTGACCAAATTCCAGCTAGAGGGAACAGGATGGGATGAGAGGAACAGAATAAGAGAGAGACAGAGAGAGATAAGGAGGGATGAGAGGGAGAGAGGGAGAGAGGAAGAGAGAGACAGAGAGAGAGCGAGAGAGAAAGAGTTGGACAGCGTGGTAGTGGAAGAGGAGGAACAGTAGACGAACGGAGAGACAAACGATGAAGGGCTTACCTTGAAGAGAAGAGAGAGCGAGTCAGAGTTTGAGTTCGAACAGGAGACTTTATTATCAGGCAGCACTGTCAAGTAACATAATTTCACGCAAAGTAAATAAAATAAACCCACACATTTAGGATACATCCACTGAAGGGTGAAAAAAACGCAACCGGCAAAAGTGTAGAGAAGAAAGGAAAATAAAACAACAAACAAAAATCGAATTGAAAGAATAGGAGCTTTGAGTTTCCTACCATGGAACTCTCTACGGCTTTTCACTTTTCTGTGCTTCCTAAACTCTGTTGAAACCACTCAACAAGAGAGAGAGAGAGAGATAGAGAGAGAGAGAGAGAGAGAGAGAGAGAGAGAGGTGCTTTGTTCAGTGACCCCATATGCATTATTCTCGATCTCGTAAAGCGCAGACAGCTGAATTAACAACTGAAGGCGGCAGTTTATTCGCGGCAAACTTTTTTCACAAAACGATAGGTTTAAAACAAGAAATGGAAACCGGGTATCGCTGTTCCGTCTCTTATCTCCGATTGTACCTCGGTACGATCGAGCCAGATGGCTTCCTTTTTTTTTAAAACCTGCGCCGTCAGCAGGGCATACAACACAGAGTATTTTTATGCCATTGAATCTCGGACAGAGTTAGTCTACAGGTGGAGTTCAAGTTACCAACCTGCAATGCAACTCTTTTTTAATTCTTAAATCATCAAGAACTGCTGCAATAGCTGTCCTGTGGACAACATATAAGATGACAAGAGCACAGTTTTTTGGTTATAGTGAACCGCCACCAGCCCCCCTCTTTGGAGAACTGCACCATGTTTTGGTCTATAAACAACTGATCATTACTCCAAGAACGGGGAGAATCACCACGGGTGACACTAATAAACATAGAACCAAACAACAACATGTACATGGAATAAAATAAACATATAAACATCAGATGAAAACATGTTTCGAAAAAACAGAGTTAATTGAGTCCAGGAGAACTGGGACAGCAACTGGTCACGTGGCCTCTTCCTGCCATAGTTATGGCAGTAAATGAGGGCGGAAAGGAGAGGGATGCAACCAGGAGGGTGCTGGAGGTGTGTTCAAAGCAAGTGGTTAGGGTGTGTGTGTGTGTGCCTGTGATGAGATCGCCAGGCTGCCGTGTGTGTGTGTGTGTGTGTGTGTGTGTGTGCGTGCGTTTGTGATGTTTGTGCGTGGGAAGTTGACTTGTGGCAATTGGTTATGGCGTGTAAGGTCTGAATGATATCTTAGGCCTTGAAGACACCCCTGAGGCCCACGGCTTTTCAGACACACCACGGCCACAGGGAAGCCCAGAGCACCCTGCCCTGCAGAAGGCCCCCCCCCCCAGCCCCCGAGAAGACTGAATTGACTGAATCCAACTCTGACCAGCTGCGTTCATCATCAGCGCTTCTTCTTGCTTTCCCAAGTGAAAAGAAGAAGCTGCATCGAAATACAGAGCTAATACCACCCCTCAGACAAACATGTCGCCACCTTTGGCTGCGTAGAGTAGGAAAGGGCTGTGGAATTAAAGGTCAAGAGAAACGTGTTCAAAATTGTTTGTAATAATCTGTCGGCGCCGGGGGAAGCTTAGCAACACTGGGAGCGGCAAAGAAACACATAGAGAGAGGACTGTTGTTAAACTGCACGAAAATTCAATAGTACATATTTTAAAACGTGTTTGAAATAGTTTGCAAAAAAACGTCGGCGTCAGGGGAAGCTCAGCAACGCTGATGGCGAAAAGGTTAAATCTAAATAATAACAAAGTAAACATGATTAAATAAAGACTTGTGCTCACTCTGTGAAGTAACATTGACAAGGAGAAAAGCAGAAGTGAATTGTGTCTCTCTTTGTGTGTGCAGTTGTGGAGAGGCTGGGCCAGAGTGTGTGTGTGTGTGTGTGTGTGTGTGTGTGTGTGTGTGTGTGTGTGTGTGTGTGTGTGTGTGTGTGTGTGTGTGTGTGTGTGTGTGTGTGTGTGTGTGTGTGTGTGTGTGTGTGTGTGTGTGTGTAACAAATAAAGCAGAAAAATTTCCTTTTTTTTTTAAATTTGATCATCTTATTTTGGAGGTACTGGTGGTCCGGTTTTCGCGGCTTTGTTTCTCTTCAGTTTCACAAGGTTTATTTGTGTATTTATCTTACTAGTAGTAATAAGGTTCACATGCATTCACAAGCAGTGATAGGGCTCTACACATGAGTTCATCTTTAGATATTTGAGATTTGAGGTCAACACAGTTTCTGAGTGCATTTGCACTTTTACACCACTGTTGTAAAACTTGGTCCAGTGTCCGAAAATTATTTCTTTTACCGGACAAATTTGAACCATATCGGTCACGTTTCAACAACAGTCTATGTTACAAATGTTAATATAATGTACACCTAGGTTTCAGTACCCTTTGCATGGATCTCACCGCTTCAGCGAGCAATCACCTGTGGGGATGCGCGAGTCCACTGCTCGGCGCGGGGATTGGCCCCCTGCTACCGGTGAAGGTACCAGGTGTGCCCTACATGGCAGATAGGCTTGCGCATGCGAGTCAGAGGGTGAAACATACCCAGTGGCGCAATGGGAATGCTGGCGCACGCCGGCCAAGGTGTGGGTGCCAGGGGCACTACCTGTGGAGCGGCTACGTTTTTCAATGAGCATTACCGGACATTTTGACCGGCGGCTTATAATTCATGTGTTTTTTTATAATTTTTACCCGGCAAAAGACTGAGCCAAACATTAAGGAAGTGACGTATTGCCGTGAATCGTTACCCAAACACCAAAGGTACATATTACAAGATCAGGCAGTCGGGGCATGGTGGGTGGGAATGAAAGAGGCGCCATTCTTCATATTACAAGTGAGTGTACCATCAAAATGATTTTGAAGCTGCTTTTTCAAGGTAAAGTTACATAGTGTTGCTTTAAACTAATGAGTACAACTATTCGTATTCGTTTTTGTCTGTTCGTTCGTCATCTGTTTTTGTTTTGTGTCTCTAATTGTGGTAACCTAGTTTTTTGTTATGTTAATCGCAGGAATAGGTCATGTGATCTGACTAATAGGATACACAGAATATCCATTTAATGCTAGGATGCCATAGCCCTCTCATCTCAAAGTGCTGTTTGTAAATGTGCTGCTCACACTAGTGCCCCTGGTGATACAAACCTTGCTGAGGTCAGGATCTGCAGAGACGTGGACCTTCACCCCAGGAGACCGAGCGAAGGAAGGCGTCGGAGGAACCAGAAGGGGATTATTATGTGTTTCCCAATTGGACAGGACTTGAAGAACATCGTGTTCAATTTATATGTGGTTTTCTGATTTTGGTGTTGTTCCATTAGGAACAAAATGGAGGAGTGTGATAGAAAATACAATAATCAACACTATGATAGATATGTAATAATTGATCATTTATGCAATATATAAAGTATGGCATCATGTATTAAATGTGTGATAAGTTGTAAGCTTCATAGCTGGTGTCAGGTTGTACAACATCACAAAACGAATATTCTGTGCGTACGTGTGGATAGATGTCCACAGTGTTCCTAGGAATTTCCAAAACATAACGCTATTAGCAACTTCCCCGAATGTTTTAACAAACTCCTCGTTTGTGTGATGTCCAACTCGTATCACAAAACCATATCCGGGTTCTCTTCCTAATTAAAGGAGCCTTTTGAGCAGTCTATCTGAGAGAGAGAGACAGCTATGCTGCTCTACAGTGTATGCTGTATTTTATTTTCTCTCCTTTTTTGCAAAATATATTTTCGTTAACAAAGCTCTCAGTCTGTTTCTGATAGCAAAGATTAATCACACCAACCACGCACCGAAAGGTCTTTGACAGGTTTAAAAGGGGGGTCGTCATGTAGTTTGTAAACAGCTGACTACAACCACCTGTCCGCAATCTGATGCGTGACTGGTTGTCTTTCGTTTCCAGTTCCTTGTTTCGTTCCTTGTTTTCGTTTCCAGTTCCTTGTGGCTTATCGCAAACGCACCTCATGTAGAGGGCCACGGTTACTTTTTTCAGGCTGCAAACCTGGGGCCGACTGCGAGGACCCGACTCACGTTGGCTATCAGACCGTGGGATTTCTCCAGGTGTTGTACATTTGTCCGACATGGCCGCACGGGGGGGGGGGCGTTAATTAATTCTGTTCGAGCACTACCTGTGATCTAGCTTGTGATGTCAGACCGTGCAATAGGAAGATCATACTATGAGTCGGTGGTGATGGGATGAGTCTAATGCTGGGAGAGAGGGGTGGTTGGAGTGAGAACGGTCATCGATTCCCGCCAATAACGACCCCTGAATTCAATAAAGCCGGCTCCTCCTGAACCCTCTAATGGGAGTGTGCATTCGGGCCTTGATAAAAGTCGAGCCGTAATGTTTCATGGCCTGTCAGCCCGAGCCCCTGATTAGCCGGACCCCAATGAAGTGTCACAGCACAGGAGTAATGAACCCCCCCCGCCCCCCGCCGCCACGCGCTCCAGGAAATTTGATTTCAGACCCTCAGACAGTGTATTCTTTTTTATTTTATTCATATTGGGTGTCATCAGTCGTTGCGCTAGGGGGATAGAGATGCCGCATACGCATTTGCATGTGACAATCATTAAAGACATATCTTTTATTTTTTATATGAGCTGACAGAAGATTCCTCTTTGAAAATCACAATTGATATATTTTTTTGTTATTAATTACAATTGACCACATAATTGTATATTAACCACATAATAATTAATAACTAAGTGGAATATATATACAATGTTGTAAATATACAACTGCAAGGAATCGATATATATATACAGTATATATGTGTGTGTTTGTGTGTGTGTGTGTGTGTGTGTGTGTGTGTGTGTGTGTGTGCGTGTGCGAGTGTGTGTGTGCACGTGAAACACACACGTGCACGCACGTGTGTGTGTATCTCTTTAGGGTCACATTCGAGTAAATGTTAAAATTGTGATTAATCCCACAACTATCATGCAATTAATTGTGATTAATTATTTGAATTGTTTAACAGCCTTAATATATATATATATATATATATATATATATATATATATATATAGATATTGCATGTGCGTGGGTTTTTACAGTACGTGTCGCTGATACTGTTTTGGAGAAAAAGAAAGAGAGAGAGAG
Organism: Zeus faber; assembly: GCF_960531495.2. Lineage (NCBI taxonomy): Eukaryota > Metazoa > Chordata > Actinopteri > Zeiformes > Zeidae > Zeus > Zeus faber. The sequence continues at coordinate 5,023,635 of NC_137199.1, read as the reverse complement.
AAAGAGAGAGAGACAGAGAGACAGAGAGAGAGAGAGAGAGGGAGAGGGTAAGAGAGAGAGAGAGAGCGAGAGAGAGAGAGAGGGAGAGAGTAAGAGAGAGCGAGAGAGAGAGAGAGAGAGAGAGAGAGAGAGAGAGAGAGAGGCCTGGCAGTAATGACACCATTAGTCCTCTGTTCCGTTGTCCCGCTTTGGCATTTCCAATATACAATTACCCTTCCCACACACACACACACACACACACACACACACACACACACACACACACACACACACACACACACACACACACACACATACACACACACACACATACATACAAAGAGCAAAAGGGGGCATGATGCATTCAATGGAATTCAGTAACATCAGTAACTTTTGCTCTTTGGAATAATGCACAATTTTCAGAATGTATGGTAACAGTGCGATGTGGCTTTTTGTTTTTTTTCAACAGGGACTTGTGTTTGCCGCTGAAATGTAATATTAACATTGCTTTTCAGCGCACACATTAGCATGAAGGTAAGCCGTCGCTATGCGGAGACAGGCTTTCTGAAATATCGTTCGTCATGAAGAAGAGGAGTGCTAGAATTTCCTATATTACCAGGTCTGAAATATTAGAGAGGGAGTTTTAATAATGTAATGATGTCATTCTTTGAGTCCCCATATTGTCTTCATGTGATTAACTTAACATGGGTTCTGGATATATTTAAAATGGATACGGTGACTAATATTGAGAAATCCCCTGCGAAATGTCAATACCTGTTGAAAAGACATGTCATTTCAACATATTTTAAATGGCTCACTAAAATTAATCACAACATAAACAACATGTGTGTGCGTGTGTGTGTGTTCTTATAACGTGTAAATGGATGACAATTTGTGTCTTTAGAATGCATACAGATTGTACACTCACATATTAATGGACTTGAGTCCATTCTGAGTGAAAGAGCTCTTGGTGTGTATATGTGAAAGAGGTGGAGGCACTGAATGAATGACGGAAGGAGAGAAAGAGAGCGGGAAGGACAGTGATGGACAGCATTGTGTGTGTGTGTGTGTGTGTGTGTGTGTGTGTGTGTGTGTGTGTGTGTGTGTGTGTGTGTGTGTGTGTGTGTGTGTGTGTGGGTGTGTTTTTGGTCTCATTCACACGGAGCTCAGGACAGGGGCTTGCTGCTTCGACGGAGAACGAGAAAGCTGGAGAAAGATTGAGAGCGCCGTGTTAAAGTCAAAGCCAGCTGAGGTTTTAACCATGTTTTTTTTTGGGGGGGGGGGGGGGGGGGGGGGCGTTTTACAAATGGAGTGCGAGCGAGACGGGTGAGGCAGTTGATCGCGCGATGATTATGTACATGGTTTGTTAGGGGTGTAAAACTGTACAAAAGCACGCCGATAGGGAGTTGGAAAAAAAAAGTATCACAACGTCAACTCAATTGACTTGATTTTCCCATTTACCTCCCTCGGCAAAATCACGGATACAACTCTGCCATAGGTCAGCGGCCAATGATTACATTCAGACAAGCGGCTGCTTTGAAAAGCTGATTCATCTCATGAAAGGGGATTGTATTATTTGCACTGGAAACTGTATAAGGAATATAAAACTCATGACGATTTGAAACAATATAGTATAATTGTGGAGGTGTGTTCTGGCCCAGGGCCAGGGAATGACAGCGGGGAGGCAGGCGGAGGCCAAACAGCGCCGTTTGGCGCGTATTTATTAAATGTTTAAACAAAACGGTGGCTCGTGGGCCAAAGGGAAAATTACAGGCTCGCTGGCAAATAGGAGGAGAATCCAGAATGTCGGCACTTATGCACGCTGTAGCCTATCGTGTTCTGTCCCCTGCGCTTAGTGCTCATGTTGCCGGGTCCATTCCGGTGTCCCACAAACAGGCAACTTTTTCACTGCGGGGAAACACAACAAAATAAAACCTAAATGACTTCCCGGTCTGGGATCGGATTCAGCATTGATCCGTTAATCCCCCCCCCCCCCATCCTGTAGGCATCGAACTTTGAAAATCCCTCGTATATTCCTCTAAATAGCCGCTGTAAATAGCTGGCGCTATTTTGCGTTTGTGTTCGGGCAAGCCCACACTCGATTCAGGTGCGGGCCCCTTGGCGCTTCCTGACGGTTGCCGTCCCACAGCATCCTTGGTGGGCCCCTCTCCGGGCCAGCGTAGTAGGTGGAGTTATGGGCGTAGGCCTCAGCATGGTCCTTGGCGAGGGATATGGCAGCTTGGAGGGAGGCTGCCCGGTGACAACGCACCCAGCTAGCGGCACGGGCGATCTGGTGTGGGGAGCGCTCCTCCGGTCGTAGCCACTGCTGCACTGCATCCAGAAGCTGCTGGGCGTGCAGGCGGGCCGGCCCGCAGTGTCGTAGGGGAGGGATCGGAGGCGCAGGAGGTGGCCCTCTGGTGTTCTCCAGACCCATTCCATCACTGCCCTCTGGACGACAGTGTAGCTCGTCTGCTGCTCCGGGGGTAGCGCATGCGCCACCGTATATATAAAACAATTACAATTACCTTACAAACATTACAATAAAATTAGAACCTAATTTCAAACTTCCAGTTCATTGAAGTCCCTGGTTCTTTAGCAACAGGAACAGTGGAAACAGCTGGGGGCGGCCACTTCCTAAACCGCCATGAAATCCCTTCTGTCATAACGCCATCAAGACGGCAAAATATGAGTAATTTGTCCCAAAATCAGCTCAGCTGCCAATTCTGATAAACATACGAGAGAGAGAGAGAGAGAGAAAGGGAAAGAGACCTGGGCTGTTCTCTATTGTTAATGCAGAGCAAGTACAGATCTCTTACTGCTCCATCAGTATTGGGGCTGCATACGCTCACAGACAATGAGACGCACACACAAGAAGGATCATTTTCTCATATATTAGTATTGCTACCAATGATACAAGAAAATCACACTCGACTCGACACTGTCTGCCATTATCTGTATTTCCTATGTACAGAGAAAGGCATGCACACACACACACACACACACACACACACACACACACACACACACACACACACACACACACACACACACAAACTCCATTAGTAATCACTCCAAACAACTAATTATTTCTGACAATTACACAACATCCACAGATAAAACCATTCCATAAGGAGTAGTCATGCGTGGATCAAGGTGACAAATTTTCCAGTCAACAATTGATTACGAGGAATGATAGGGCTGTTTTTTGTTTTTTTTTTCTTCTTCTCATTTTGTTTCCTTTTCCTCGCGCTGCAGTCTACAAAACTGGCGACGTTATTAACCAAAAAAGGTCACAGCGCCAACTCCTCAAGGCTCCGGCACGGCCGAGATTGATGCCAATTAATGCCACCTTCCATACAGTGTATGTCTGGGTTACAATTACGCGCTGCGGAGTCGCGCCGTCTTTTTCAACTTGCTAAACTCATTAATGCCTGTCAGGCTTGTCACTCAAAGCTCCGAGACGTTTACCCACCTTCTCCCTAAAGGTTTCGCCCCGATACTAATCCTCCACTGATTTCCTACACGGCTTATTGTTATTCACACGGCTTACATGACGTCCCCGCTGGCTGTTGTAGAGTGCGCTGCCGGTTCAAAGAAATAAAAATACTGAGAAAAATCTGGCTAATTCCATTATCTTTCCCCCCTGAAACAAGGAAGGCAAAGGCTGAAGTTTCACATATTTGAGACCAAATCCGAAAAAGTAGACCACATTGGACAATTGTGTTGGCGAATAAGAGAGTATGTACAAGTCCCTCTGGTTGTTGTTTTCTAATTTCATGTTTCTATGTTGAAACGATTCATTTATTGCATTGTTTAAATGTATTCGTAGTCTTATTTATATATTATACCCTTTATACCCATATTGAGGGGTCCAGCCTGAAGAATTATTATTGTTTGCGTGAAAATTCTAGGATTTTGAAGCCTAAAATTTGAAGTTTCATCCAAATCCATCCACATACGAAGGAGAAACTAACGAAAAAACCGAACAACTTGGACCCGAACTATTCAGCTTGTGTGGGTTAACTGACACGTCACACATCTCATTCAAAAATGAAGAGAATGAATGAGATTTACAGTAAGAGGCTTTATGACGTCATCAAACTATTTACTATAAATGTACAGATTCCAATTGAGGAGGTGTCCAGTATGCGGCGTGGACTCTGTCACTCTGTAGTGCTTCGATGTCAACAACTATGGATTTATGTGTATTTATAGAGCTTGTTACCTGGTATATGAAAGTAGATCTGCTCGATTGATATTTTAAATCCATGGTCAATATTACTTTGCCAGATTAATGAAAAATAGAATAAAAAGTAGTCCTTCAAGATTTGTCACCGGGTCCCACTCGAAACCACTGAAATGTGCGACTGAGTGATGCGTTCAAGATCCAGCGAGGTGAAAGTTTTCAGTTTTGTTGTAATGTTACAGCCTTAACCTGAAATAGATTAAAAAAAAAATCCTCATCAATATACACACTACCCCACAATGACTGAGCAAAAACAGGTTTTTGGAATTTTTGGCAAATTAATTAAAAATGAAAAGAAAACGTATTAAAAAGTATTCAGAGCCTTTACGCAGTACTTTGTTGAAGCACCTTTGGCAGTGATGACAACCTTGAGTCTTCTCGGAAGTGATGCTCCAAGCTTGGCAGACCTGGATTTGGGGAGTTGCTCCCATTCTTCTCTGCAGATCCTCTCAAGCTCTGTCGGGTTGGATGGGGAGTGGGGTCCTGAGAGTGGAGAAGGTTTTCATCAAAGATCTTTCTGTACTTTGCAGCGTCCATTTTTCCATCGATCCTGACTAGTTTCCTAGAACGGAGAAAACCATCCCCACAGCATGAGGCTGCCACCGCCATGCTTCACCATAGGGATGGTATTGGCAAGGTGATGAGTGGTGCCTGGATTTCTCCATACATGCTGCTCAGCATCCAGGCCAGAGAGTCCAGACCTGAGATCTTGTTTCATGGTCTAAGAGTCCTCTATGTCCCTTTTGGCAAACTCAGAGGAGCTGTAATGTCATGTGCTTTTTACTGAGGAGGGGCTTCAACCCTGCCACCCATAAAGGCCTGATCTGAGGAGTGCTGCACATCTGTGCAGTACTCCTTCTGGAAGGTTCTACCTCTTCGGCAAAATAACTCTGGATTTCCGTCATTGACATTCGGGTTCTTGGTCACCTCCTGACCAAGATCCTCTCTCTGATAGCTCACTTTGGCCAGGCGGCCAGCTCTAGGAACTGCGTTGGTGGTTCCAAACGTATTCGATTTAAGAATGATGGAGGTCACTGTGTTCATGGGGACCTTCAATGCTGCAGAATTTTTTTATATCTTTCCCCAGATCTGGGCTGCGACACAATCCTCTCTCATAGGTTTACCGACAATTCTTTTGAGAACGTGGTTTGGTTTTTTCTCTGACACTCTCAACTGAGGGATCTTGTATGGGCAAGTGTCTGCAAATCATGACAAATTCATTTAATGATGGACTGCAACCGGGATCTAGATAGATGGATAGAAGGTATGTAGATAAATAGAAATGAGTGTCATAGAAAAGGTTCTGAATTAGTGATGCGCTGGTTGACTAATGACCCACGGGGCCAGTGGGTAAGGGTCATCTATAAACATTCTAATTGTGGGTGGGTTGCAAGCAGAAGCAATTAAAATAATACTAATAGTAAGTACCATATCGACTATTCTTTGGTAAATTAGCTTAATGAAAGTCAACTAACTGTCTACATTAAATATACAGTATATAACATATTAAAAATCGATATCTATAGAAAGATGTACTGTATTTCTTCAATGCAAATATTGGTTTTGATATTTTTCTAATAAATATAAGACAGACTGCAGCAAGACATATGCACTACACAGAATAAAATACAGAATTTAAAACATAAAAATTCTGTCTACATTCAAAGTGTCAAGACATTTACCTTTTTTTACATTGATATATACAGTATATATATATATATATATATATATATATATATATATATATATATATATATATATATATAGTTTCTACACATTCCGATGAACAGCCAATCTTAATGTGTGACTGTTTGATGTCATCTATAAACGCAGGACAAATAACAATCTAACAAACCCAAGTTTCGAAAAATGTGAATAGAGTTTGAAGCGATTGGGGAAAACTTCAAGATGAGGAGTTAAAAGTCAAAAGAAAGGTTGGACAGAAATAGGGATACATTTAGTGAAGTGGTTCAAGGAGATGGCAATGACAGTTGCTACGGCTACGTCATCTGTAATCATTGTGAAGAGCTATATGTGTATTACACCCATAAAACGGGGACATCAAACATGACACAGAATGTATGTAGAAATTGAAATCCAGCAAGCCACCGCAAAACAAGATATCATCCTACAAAATCCTTTCTGTCCCCTTGCAAAATCCAAGTTTGTGGATGACCTTGTGAGCTTGTGTTGCATGGATATGCGTCCATAACTTCTTCCCAATACATTATTCCCTACTTTATCGAGTGCAACAATTTTCAATATTGGCCATCTATTATCAGCCTAATTAGCCAAATTGAAAATATTTCTCCACTTTAAAGCTGGAGAGCGCAGCGAGCAACCAAAGAGGCAGAGAGTGGAATTCCCAGAATGGGAGGACGACACACCTGAACTGCTTGACGAAGTGGAGAAGTTCCACAGTACTCAATTTTCCTTAGAAGATTGTTCTGAGGACAACTTGTTTGCTTTCTGGAAGAAGCAGGAACATTCCGTCCCACAGCTGTGGCACCCTGCAAGGCGAATCCTCTGTATTCCTGCAACAAGCACTGCTAGGGAGCGCACCTTCAGTGCTGCTGGGCACGTAACACAAGCAAGGCGTTACCGCTTGAATCCTTACACAGTCTATGCAATTTTGCACGGTGCAAAGAAAGTAAGCCAGCCAAAGTAGCCTCTGCGACTATGCAGTGAGCACTTTAATGTTTTACATTGGCCTAATTCTTTCTTCATCTCAGTGACATAAAGACACACGCACGGAGACTCAGAATTTGTAACACAGTGGTGGGCTTGTTTGCTATTGCGTGTCTTTACATTGCAAACATAGAGAGACCTATTTAGAATTATTTTAGGTTTTACATTTTGTGAGCGTGTTGCAATTTTGTTTCCGTGCATTGCAATGACGGAAAGGACAAAAGACAACCAAAGCCGGCAGGCACTTACATTTTTATCATTCAGGCCTAATTATTTTAAGTTGTTATGGATTTTTCTCATATGCCTTTAATGTAAATTGCACCTATAAATTCAAGTAGGATCGGGTCTACAATAATTATAATATCTGTGGGTTGGAAATCACATGGTCTGGTGCATTTGTTAAAAAAAGTCATGCTGATGCGGATCAAGGATCTTTATACGCCACGACAAAATAGCAACCTTCTCCACCAGAACCAATTGGGCTAAGTCCTGTGCACTCACCGGTGGAGACCTTACACACACACACACACACACACACACACACACACACACACACACACACACACACACACACACACACACACACACACACACACACACACACACACACACACACACACACACACACACACACACACACACCTGCTTAGAGTGCACCCCAGCACCCTCCTGGTTGCATTCCTCTCCTTTGCTCCCTCATTTACTGCCATAACTATGACAGGAAGAGGCCACGTTACCAGTTGTAGTTCCAGTTTTCCTGGACCTAATTCACTGTTTTTCAATACATGTTGTAGTCCAATGTTCATGTTTTTGTGTAAATGTTGTTTGTTTCTATGTTTATTTGTCTCACCGTGGTGATTCTCCCCCTCTTAGAGTAGTGATCAGTTGTTTATAGACCTAAACATGATAAATAGTTCTCCAAAGAGGGGGGTTGGTGGTGGCTCTCCATAATCAAAAGCTGTGCTCTTGTCGTCCTAGAATGAATATAGAGTTGCATTGCAGGTTGAGAACTTGAACTCCACTTGGAGACTAACTCTGTCCTAGATGCAATGGCACAAATACTCTGTGTTGTATGCCCAGCATGCTGACAGCACAGGTTAAAAAAAAAAAAAAAAAAGATTGTCCGGTTGTTGGGCGTTTGCGGGTGAATGGCATGGATGAATGGCTACGCCGGCGGTTTCGGGTGATGTAAGAGCTGACCCGTGAATCACTAGTCTGAATACTCATGTAAATGCGATGTTTTTATTTATACATTTTCAAAAATGTGGATGAATGCACAGCATGGTGGGCGCCATTTTTGATATTAAAGAGACAAAAAACGGCTTCCTCTGCTGTTTTTTTCTGTGTGCTGGTGTATCTCTCGTACATGAATGTAGATATTTCTAGAATATTTTTTTCCTTTGCGTAAAGCATGGTCAGTAGTTCTGAGCCCAGGCCCGAATGGATAACACAATTTTCTCAACAGAAAACAGAATCAAAGAATATGTTTGGCTATAGAGAAGAAGTAGTGACTTCAGTATACTGTCCAATGCCATTTTAAGATCGAGTCAAGAGCATAGACATAGAGTGTTTGAACACTGCATTGTGATGTCATAAACCCTCTGGGACAGAGCTTGACACTGCTTGGATTGGTCAAACTGCAGAAGTTGTTGGGGCTCCCTGCACCGAATCCCACATTACATGGAAAGGGCCTTCACACAGGCGAAGGCAAACGGCAGTATACGGAGTTGCATCGAGGTAAAGAACAGGTGTGGCAGTGGCTCAGGAGCTAGTGCCTCTTTCAATCCCTGGCTCCTTCCCTCTCTGGTAGCATGTTGAAACCCCATGAAGCCTCCTTGAGTGTCCTTGAGCAAGACAATTAACCCCCCCCCCCCCCCCCCCCCCCGCCCCCGGAGTGGATGTGATGACGCATCTGCCACTGGTGTGTTAATGAATCGATGCAAAATTCTAAAGTGCCTTTGTATCGTCTGAACTAGAAAGTGTGTTTTATCGAATGCAGTCTGACGTATGCAGTCGAACGTTCTGCAAAGCATCTGTTTTGTTTATGAATGACTTAACCCATGTGAGCATTCCTGCCTGTTTTCCTCTGTTTTTTGTTTAATGTTTTATGTATGTTTGAAAGACTACGTTCAAATCAATTAGTTACAAGGTCTTGGGGACAATAGACTACATTTTCCATCTTCCAATGCTTACGGAGTGTGGCTTCGCAAACATGCCCACGCAACGGGAACACTGCCAAGAGCAAAAGTTCTGAATGTCACAAAGGTTTTTTTGAATGACCCAGATGAAACTCAAACTCACAAACACCCTCTGCGGAATCTTCTTTCCCAGAATCCCATTCACGGAGAACCTCCCTCATTTGTCGCTTCCGTTGTGTTCTGTTCTTTGTGACTGCCAGAACCGGAGCTTAGTCCCTTCCAGTTTACCAGCCACAGTCATAAGGCAGCTATACTAACCTCACTGCATGCAACTGCAAAAACAGGAATAAAAAAATATGTATTTTATTTGTTTGTATGTTTGTGTGTATGCACAAAAAGGGAAAGAGCATTACCAACTCCTCCCCCACCCCACGTGTATGTTGTCTCTACATGCACACCAGCATTCGATCCCATCAGTCCTTGTGTTATCAATCTATGCTCGGAAATATCATGCGTCCACATGCATGCTGGGGGAGGCAGGTGCGGTGAAGACGGAGAAGGGGCCTCCATTTATTACCGCAGTCCCGATTGCAGTTATTGCCCCATTGGTTCACCACCTCGCACACAACAAAGGAAAAGAGCTGGCAAGAGGGCAGGAAAGAAAGGCAAAGCGTTGAAATGACTTGTCTAAATGATCTTTTAAAACATGAATATATTGGCATTTTTACCATAAACAAGCCGCTATGGTTCTCCTACTCTATGCATTTGCATATGCAACTGAGGGAGTTGGAAAGACAAATAAGATTGTATACATAAAATGCTATTGTAAACACATAAATGAAATCAATATACAGTAAAACATGAATGAACAGACTAAATAGATAATATAACTTTTGCTGTGGACCCCCTCCAATGGTTGGGATACAAAAGAAAGTCTGTGTAACTTGAAGCCTTTCATATCTAAATGTTTATAATTCGATTGTTGATTGAAAAGGTATTGAAGTCAAAGAGTTATTGCAATTTAAAAACGGTGTTGTGTAACGGTGTTGTGTAACTTGTCGATGGTCCCTGAGATGCCGCAGATACAGTGGCCTTCAGCACCATCGTTGTCCGCAAAGCAAGTGTGTTCTGGGTAACTGAGAGGCCACTCTGAGATTCAGAAGCTTTATTTGTCACATACATACACTGTAAATATGTTCATATATATATGCAGTGAAATGTCCTTGCAACGCACACAGACATTATGCTCTGCTGGTGAGTTGCAGACATAAAGGGGAATATCTGTTGAATATCTGCAGAAAATCGGGAGTGGGTGGCTTTAAAAACATTTCACGGGAGTCCCGAGATGGAGCGTCTGTATTACATTTCAATCAGCATCGACGCACCGCCGAACATTTTCTCTCATTTTACTAATACATGAACATTGCATAATAGAGTTGGCGTCAGACTGCATCGCTTGAACGTGTAATTAAATGTTTTTTGGTCACTTCAGAGTGGCTGTCTCTGTTTATCCCGGATTTGGGAGAAGATCCTTTTATTCACACGCATTTAACACAGTTGCACTGTATGATTTGCCTTTTCACAAAGTGGAAGTATCTATCTCTGGGAGTATATCACTCAAACATTTTGAAAGAATTTCTATGACATTTTTATGATAATATATTGAAAAAAGGATGCTATACATATCTAAAAAGAAGCGTATATCTTCTAAATAATATCACTGGAAGAGAGAGAAATATGGCCCTATGAGCAGTTACAGTACACAGCATAGACACAAAGAAGAAAATGTTTGCCGTCTTTTTGAACTCTGCTCTCTCTCTCCTCTCTTTCTCCTCCCACTCTGTGTGTTTGGAACGGTGAAAAAGAACAAGGCCTAGCGATCTCTATTGGTACCAACAACCCCCCCCCCCCATCCCCTCGTCCCCCTCCTCCTCTCCTTGCTCTCCCTCTTCCTCCCCCAGGGGGAAATCGATGGAAAATTCACGTACCTTTGAACTGCTGTTGTTCTTTATTTTATTTCAAAATGTGCGCCCCCTGGCCCCCGTGGCCCGGGCTCTTCCGGTTCTTAAAGTGAAACTGTGAATATTACAGCCTCTGCATGTCGTTTCATTTATTTATCTTTTTTCCCAACATACTTGCTACAGTACCTACATTTTAATACTGCGTTTTAATTATAATTTTTTGTTTGCTGGGGACCAAGGATTTTATAAAGACTTTTTAATTAGGAACTAAGAATTGATTTAGCCCCAAAATACTTTACTTTAAATTTGACTAACTAAACCATCAACTGGAACAAACTGGCCCAACACAAGGAAAAACAGGGTGGTGTACAGTATACAAACTGGCAGATTAGACCAATATAGACCCATGGCGGGTTGACAAATGGAAAAAACTTCACACCAAACACACCAATGAAAATGGTCAATGTTACAAGGGTCTAGATAATGAATTATGTTTTGACTCAATAAATACACCCCCCACGACATATTTGCATTTTTATTTATTTTTAATTTTTTTACCTGTGTTGTTGGCGTGCTGAGCATACAATACAGAGTATTTATATGCCATTGCATCTCGGACAGAGTTAGTCTGCAAGTGGAGTTCAACTTCTCAACCTGCAATGCAACACCTTATTCACTCTTTAATCATCAAGAACTGCTGCAATAACTCTGTCCTGTGGACGACCTGTAGAATGACAAGAGCACAGCTTTTTGTGACATAGAACCGCAAACAATTCCCCTCTTTGGAGAACTATCTTACCATGGTTTGGTCTGTAAACAGTTAATCCCTACTCCAATAGGGGGAGAATCACCACGGATGAGAGAAATAAACAAAGAACCAAACAACAATATGTACATGGAAAAACATAAACATCAATATTATATATTCGATATTATATCATAGCGCTTCCAAGCAGGGGTGAGAGAGGTGGTAGACACGTGATGAGATACAGTATGTACCATACCTTTCCATTGCTTGCCTCAAGCTGTTCTAGAGGCACTGGTTCTGTGTACCCCTTTTTAACCATAGCCTCAAGAAATTACTAAGTCCCTACTCCTCTTTAAATGAACTTTCTTGATGAACTGGAGCAACTACAGAGATGCGGTTGACATGAACACAAGTGTGAGATTGTGTGACCTTGCATGCACAATCACTATGAAGCAGGCCACTTTGAAGCGGAATCCTCTGTGGCTCGATGAGCTTTGATGAGTACTATGTCCACCGATATTTGAGAGAGCTTGAACTTGAACTTGAACTTTTCCAGGTCGCTTTGAATCGGTACGTGCTTAAAAACAGGATTTTCTGCCTGAGTATACACCTCAGGGAGTCAAGTGAAGGTGTTGTGGAGCAAACCACCCACTTCCGTGCATCAAATCACATGGCTGGTCACTAGCTTCTCCTGCCCCATGGTTGTTAGCAGTGGGGGCCGTCTTCTTACCTTTTGCATTCAGTCGTCTCATCAGTGCGTCAGTGAAAAAGATTGCAGGGCTGCCTGGATCTAAAAAGGCATTCTGTATGTCTGAATGGTTCTGCTGGAAGTTGAAAGCTTGACCTGCACCTGAACTATGGGCAGGGTGCATTGCTTTCTGTTGGCCCCAGTATGCTTGTGATTCTTATTTTGTGAAACTAATGGCACTTTTCAACCAAATGGAACTGGCTCAACTCGACTCGACTCTACTCAATTTTCTCAACGCGGCACACACAGGAACAATGGAGGCTGTCGACGATGGTGTTGTTGATTCTCATGTGTGGCTTTATAAGCTTTTCTGGTTTAATCGACATCCTTCTTTTAAAGACCCAGAGGACGATAACTAGCCTATTTTTAACCCAACCCACCCCCCAAAAAAAGCAAGGCCCATGTGTAATGGGGAGACGTTTCCTTTTCTCAGTCACTCAGCCGTGTCACACAATGATGATGCAGTGAGGCAAAGACGCAGTGACTGAAAGACGTAGTGACTATTCTCGGTGACCAATCAGTACTCTGCAGTGTTTTCACGTGACCTTTTGTCGTTGCCTCAGCTCGGAACCTCCGCAGAAAAAAAGTACCAGGTTCCAGGTACTATCCACAACTTTTACCTGATGGAAAACCAAAAAGCGAGTCGAATTGAGTTGAGCCGCTTCCATGCGGTGGAAAAGCAGCAAAAAGACCTTGAAGGAGATGTCATCTTTCCACAATCCTTTACACTGAGGTTTTGGAATGTGCAGAAGAGTGGGATTCTTTCGTTCGCAAATCTCACAGGTGATGCGTCTTTTGCAGTACCTACTAAGATTTTCCTTCGTGAGGCAGCCAAAGCATACTCCTTTTGACCGGAGCAGCTACACCTTTTCAGTGTGCATTTTGTTCATTTGTTTACAGGAAGAGATTGCATGGTTTCCAATGCAGCAGATGCAAAGTGCTCTCTTTGGTGAGCTTTCCTCGCTGGAACTGGCACTCTTGTGTTGTCCGCTGCCATCGACTGCTGCTATGGAAACAAAGCCGCTTCTTTTTCGAGTGAATTCCAAACCAGACTTAACATTTACTTTTCCTTTAAGGTCCCTTTTGGCAACAGCTTCCTGTATGTTTCCAAATACAGGATCCAGTAACACTTGGCATTGCGTTCGATAAATTCAGCCATTTAAGTGAATCGTGTTCTTGTCTTTGTCTTTTCCAGGGTTCGCAGGTGACCCATCTCCACCTTTCTCTCAGTTTGAATGGTAGCTTAGAAATGACCATTCTCATATTGCAGGGGCTGTTCATTTCTTCCATGTGATTGATGTCTTCCATGGTGTTGCAACATCCTCTCAAGAAAAGAGCATAGTCATGAAGGGCTGTCTTGTCCTCCGATTAGATTTTTTTCCAGCTAAGGGCCTTCTCCACAATGCTGTTGTGACCAGGAAGTTTTACTTTAATAGCCTTTTTGCTTCTCTGTAACCCCTCTGCAGCTCCATGAACATGTAGCTCCGGACCAGGTCTTGAGGTTGACCAGTGGTAAACTGTTCCAAAAATAACAATCCGTCTCTGCTTTTAGTTTTATCTTCAATAGCATGCTCAAAGCTTCTAATGAAGCTGAAGTACTGAAGCGGATCACCAGGGAAAGTAGGAATGTCTCTGGGTGGGAGCATAAAGAGCCTTTACTATAATCATTTCAGTGACATCATCATTTTGTCTCTGCATGACCATGGACAGGTCTGGTTTGTGAGCACAAGGCCTTTGCTGAGGATGTTGGGGTTCATCTGGTTCTTCGTAGGCCTGTTGATACCTTGAGCTAGGGTGAAAACTTCTGTGCTTAACTGCAGGTTCAGCACGGACACTGCTTTGATGCTTGAGTCGGGGATGAGATTTTGACTTTAAATCATTCGCTTCAGATTCTTCCTCTTCCTCATTGCTATATGGATCCAGTAAGCTTACATACAGTACTTGACCTTTGGTTTGCTTGATGTAAACTCATTAATTGATGTGTACGTTGTGAGGGGAGACAGGGTTTATGAAGGGATTACAAACTATCCATAGCTTTAACTTCGGCACCAGCAGCAGCAAGTTCAGTTTTAGACATAATTTTTTCTTTTCAAATTTTCTATTCCGCTTATTTTTCCAACGCATCTTTTTGGGCTAAGGCACCAGTGTGGCATTAGTGCAGCATGCGCACCTTCAGCTTCAGCCTTAATTCTAGCTGATGAGATTGTGTGCTCCAATAAACTCTGTTACAGTTTGATTAAGGGATCAACATTTTCATAATCTAACATAAATGCTGCAATGAGATTTTTGTGAACTGTGAACTATGCAAGTTTAATTCAGAGTGCTCCTTGTAGAGCCTTAATTTTCTCTTCCATATTTTCGGAGCTGTGTCCATCCTTTTCAGTAGTTTGAGTGGCTTGCTCTTTCTCAGGCATTTTTTCAACTTTTTTATAATACAGCGCATCCGCTGTTATAATGGTACTCGTGAGACCTCAACTTTACTGTTGCATTGCTTCGGATATTCATTTTAAGTTATTCATTTAGGGTGGCTGGCATTGCAATAGTGATACAACAATCCAACTATGTAACATATATTCGCAGTGCATTCAATTAAATTAGTCTCTGATCCTCTTCTATGAAGCACAAGTATAAGGCAACTTCTTTCCATAATTCTGTTGAAAATGTTGAAAAAAAGCAAGGTATTTTTTTCCACAATTCATCCAACAGTTTAATCTTTGGTTCATGTACTTTTCTTCACTTACCAAAAATGCCCACGTTGGCAACCTGCAATCAATTGATGTAGTGGCTTTTCTGGCACTGGCTGGACAGAAAGCTTACTTCAAAGATCACTCCTCATAATGGGCTGCAGCCCGTTTTGGTTGTGAGTAAACAGGTGGGTCAGTGTGTTGAGTTTTACTCACAAGTTTGCCGTGATGTCTGGTAGTGGTAAATGTGGTACCAGTAAGTGGAACAGGCCGATGGATCCAGGGGTGATCTACTAAGACACTTGATGTTACGGTCTTGTTTGGTGGAATGATTTAAGCGCTTGATAGTCTTTGGTCATGCAGGGAGAAATGTCACCAGTTTCTTGGCCCTAGTGAGTACTAAGAGACTGGCTCACTGCCATATTGGCCTTAATGTGAGGTCTAACTAATTTCCTGGCCAGGGACAGGAGTGGTGGCCAGGTATTCTACAATAACCCAGTAAGGTGGGGATAATAATACAAAAGGGGGATAACTTGATTCAACATCAATTCTATATAATAATAATTATATTCTAAATCAATTCTCTAAAAATTGATTTTCTGAGCCCTATGGCTCCAACAATACAAGCTCCTAGTTAAGACAGTAAATTGTTTTGAAGCAACTTTTTGTGAAATAAAACCATTTCAGATGAGTCCATTGAGCGAGTCGGCTTTCTATCTTAAAATAATCCTCTAGGTAGTAACCTCCTGTTCGTGAGAATCTGATCTGTTTATCGCAGATTGCCTTCAATTAAACATGGCAAGTAGTGCTGCAAGACTCGTGAACAATTCGTTCGTAGCGGCAAATCTTTTAAACTCCAGCAAAAGAGTCGTTTGTTCACCGCTCTGTAACCGCAGCCAGCCCCACAGGCTTAACTAGGACTCAACTCTCAAACGAAAAGGCTGATTCTCGTGAGAATTCCATTAACAACTCACATATCACATCAACTCAATCAAATGAAGAGTCGGAAAATGTAACTCATCTTTTTCCCCTTTTTGTCACTCGTAAAGAGTCAAATCTCCAACAAGAGCAGAACTTTTCATCTCTAATAGGCAGGGCAGCGAGAAATGTAGGAAATATGGCAAACCTGCAAAGAGGTTTCCCCCAGACATATCATATGGGTCAGTGCGAGAGGCGAGGTGCCCCAACACCACAGACCACTGTTTTAGTCAGACGGTTGGGGTTGGTGGGGGGGTGGGGCTGATGGGGTGACCGGCTCTCTGAGCAAAGGCTTGTTTGTTTGGGGTTTTTTTCAAAATCCAAATATCAGTTGTCATTTTTGGATAAAATAATCATTTAAGTCCAAATAATAGCCATATTTAAGCGGGTGCCACCGTGTGATTTTATTGGGGTAAAAGAAAACACTAACTCCTTTCCTGATGTTATTTTTTATAGTCACTCATAATCAATCATAATCACCAGGAGAATAAAAAGAGAATAAAACTAGCAACACTAGTGTTTTAATGAGTGACATTCGAGAATAAAATGCTTAATATAGCCAATAGGAAAAAGGAGAATAGAAACTCCAGACGACGAGCAGGTAGTGGATTTATTTTCTGGGCAACATATGAATATTCATGAGATAGGCATTCTGAACCAGTCCTCCTTGGTTGAGTCCAAATAAGTCTTCATTGGTGGAATTGGTGTCGGGTTAATTATGGGTAGGGTTACTGTATAAACAGTATATATACAGTATATAGACGTAGACACAGTGGATACGTCCCCTTTAACAATTATAACACGTGTATTTGTCCCCCTCAATAATAGCACTTGTGCCTGAATTTGGGGTTTTCCTTTACACAAATAAAGATATTTCCACCATAAATTGATGCAGAAAAGGCACAAATTGGTGCCTAGAAATTCAGCAGAATGCAGGAAGTGAAGTGTATGACATTCAAATTTTCCTGGGGGAGGGCTCCCACGTGACGTGTCCATCCCAATGTTTCAACGAAACCATATATATATATATATGTATATATATATATGTATGTATATATAAAGCATAGGTGTTGTTCCTAAATTTCAACAGGTTATGCTGGAAATGGCATTTTAAAGTCTGTGATCTGTGTGTATGTGTGTATTTGTGTAATGGCCCAGTTTGGTTTAAAGTGCATCTTCTGTCATATAGATCTTTTCTCTCGTTTTTTAACACCACCTCCCTTCCAATCCAGGTGTCTCATCACCAACAAAAAGAAGGGGAAGCAGAAGAAACATTATTTTTTTCGAAGAAGCAAAGAGAATTCCGACGGCCCTGCTCCCCTCCCCAGCCCTTTCTTCCTATGAGCGGCTGATTGATCCTTTCCTCCCCCTCGAGAGCCGAGGGACACCCATCTTGCGGAAACAATGTCCATCGCCGCACGGAGACGGAGGGAAAGAGAGGGAGGAAGAGAGAGAGAGAGGTGAATGTGGAAAAGAAACAAGGTGGAGGAGGGGGGATAGAAAGAAAGAACGAGCACTCCACACATGTCAGACTGTGGATTTTGAATTTGCCTCGTGCCTTTGCTGCTTATTATGTTTCACATCTCATTATGCGTCGGCGGCCATTTTTTTTTTCTTTTTTTGGGAGACGGCTGTTTGTCGTTCGCCGTGCCCGGAATAACAATTCTGGCTGGGAGCGACTTACCAGAGACTCCCCCAAAAACAGTACAATAGGTCTCACGCCAAATAACAAAACTATACTGAAGTTTGTATTCAATTCAACTCACTGCTCGAACAGAACCGAATTCAAATAGAATATAATAATATTCTATTGTTTTCTGTTCTATTCTATTCAGAATTATCATACATTTTTTTTCAATTTGGTTCTGTTCTATTCTGATCTATTCTGTTCTACGTATTTTGTATAGTTTTATTGTTTTTCTATATTATATTACATTATATGATATTATATGATGTTCTATTGTTTTCTGTTCTATTCTGATCTGTATTGTTCTGTTCCATTTTTTTTTATCCATTCTGTTCTATTCTACTCTATTTTGTTATGTGCTATTGTTTTCCGCTCTATTATACTCTGTTCTATTTTGATATATTCAGTCCTGTTCAATTCCTGTTGGCATTGTCATTGTTATGGCTCCATTTCATACCTTTTTGCCGGGTAATTTGATGAGCTGTGTCTGTTGCCTGGAGTAGCTCAGCTGTTCAGAGATTGTATTAACCGCCGCCGTTAGAGAGCCAGAACAAAGTCCTGATTCACCGCAGATCAGCCGAACAAGCCCTATGATTACCGCTTCTCTCTTTTATCTCCGTCACCATACACTTTTTGCACGTACTCGGCCACCTTTCTTTCAGACGGCATCCCCTTGTTCGTTGAAAAATAATTGTTCCTGCTGTAACAAAAGGCCACAAATCTCACCGTGGACTAGGATGAGTAATTAGTTATCGTGACAGTCCCCTCGTAAACATCCAAAAGCGCAAATAATACAAATGTGATGAAGTGCCAAGTAGATACAAAATACATAAATTAACAGATAAATTAATAATGTATTTCTTTAATTAGACTTTAAGTCTTTACGAACGGGAAAGGTATAAAAGGGTGTCATCTGCATAGAGGGTAATAGTTTGAATTTCATCTCTTATTCATACCCCCAAACTGCCTGATTAGTGCAGCTTGGTGCTCAATCACTATAAATATACAAATATATATATATATATAATGTATATATGCGTATATATATATATATATATATATATATATATATATATATATATATATATATATATACATATATATATATATATACAGTATATATAAATATGCATATATGTATTTTCTGTATATATATATTTATTTATTTAAATATACATATGCATATGCGTATATGTATATACTGTATATGTATTTGATGTTTGAATATGGATGTGTATGTCTTTTTATGTGTTGTGACGTGCAATCACAGTCCAAAAAAAAGGTTTTGTCCAAATAGTTAGTTACACACAGTTCATGTTTGTTTCCATAACACTTAAATATGTCCAAAACAATAGCTAGAACCGGTCAAAAGACTTTTTCGCTTTCCTGTACCGAGTATCACTCATCATCATCAATCGATGTCAGCAGGATCCAATGTGCGGGGCAAGAGACCAAGTTCCATAACGTAATAAATTAGGTAGCGAGATGCTGTCTGAACTTTGCAAGGAATACGTTTCCTTTCGTCCTACACGTTTCCCCACGGTAATTTTAAAAGACCATTGCCAGTATCGCTGAGTGGAGATAACGCAGACATGTTCATAACCTCCTATTGTTGCACTATCACCTCAGCAGGACACACATGGCGACAGGACAACAGGAGAGTCCTGCCAAATGGCAGCCTATTGACTGAAGGTGGTTCAGCTGCATTCTACAAGCCTTTGCGCTTTGGACTAGAATTGGACTGAAATTGTATCTAAATTAATGTATAACCACTATTGCAATTTTCTGTGCAAAAAAGGACACCATTCTTTTCTTTGGGAGACTCAGAATGATAAAGTTATGATAAATCTGTTTGGATTGCCTTTCTATTTGCTGGACTTGGATATCCCCTAGTGGCCACCGTTTGTGTACGGTGACCGCTTCCTCCCGGTTATAACTGTCTACCTTGCATTTCAAAGATCTATTTGATATACAATTTTCCTCCTTGCATCCCTATGATTAACTTTCGTATGTGTTTATGTTCCTGCATTCCAAAGATTTATTCACATGTGGAATTTTGTCTTCCTTTATTTCGAGGTGTATTTGACAAACATAATACAACGATTAAGTGATTGGAAGAGATGTGTAAGAATTCAATAACGAGAGTGTTTTGCCACAATACGAGGAAAGTGGAACGTTCCCTTCTCAAGCGGGTTTACGAAACTCTCGCGACAACTAGGCCGACCAATGGCCATCGAAGGAGGTCATTTCCGGTTCTTGCCTTCTCCAGAAGGGATAAACACGCCAAGTGGATGACTGTTCTCTCTCTCTTGCACGCCACCGCTTTTTACCTTACCTTACCTGCCATTGCCATGTGGCCTTCCTTTCTTTCTCTTTGTTCCTTTTGAACCGCGTTTTCACATCGCAACTCAGCTAAGTCGCAGAGACCCTCAGGTACCTTGAAAGACCTTCCGCCTTCTACCTTCTTTTAAACCTGGCTGAAGAATCTTCATTTTAAGAATACGTCCTCCAGCTCAAAGGACCATTTTTGAATGAGCCGCCTCATCTGCGCTGAACAAAAGCACCAGATCCTCCTAAGCTGCCGACAAGCCCCCAAGCCACCTCTGAAAGAATTATAGCTGAATGATCTTCGATGCACCCCGCTGTTCTTGACCAACAGGACGTGGGATCCATGATATTCTTCCTGGCCCAAGGAAAGACTACCCAGTGGAAGCCGAGCCCAAGTGATCCCGGTGACTACGAATCAGTAAGCTCAAAACTTCAGAACTTTCATGGCTAAGGGATGTTGGTGTGGGCATGGAAATTTCATGATTCAGTTCAGTGTTAGCTGCGCCTTAGCGTGTCTCAGATACAATCCCTCAATTTCCATCCAGAATCTTCCCAGGTGTGGGTTTATATTTAAACTTGCTTTAACGGACTGTTTCTATCTTAAGCCTTTTCTTATTTGATTAAACTGTTATTATAAATAAACATTCATTATTTGATTAAGAAGTAGTAAGGAATTTATCTGATATATCATATGAGAATTCCTGAATGTAAAAATTCTCAAGGACTCAACTATAAATACTAATTATAGGTCCTAATCAGGCAACAGTTAATATTAACAAACAATACAAATACATATTGTGAGGTTAACTTAAACAACGGCCGGTGATGTCTTTGTGGCTGTACTTTTGTTTCCTTTGTGCATTTTGTTTTCTGTTGTTTTTGAACCTTTGTCACTTTTTGCCTGTTTGTGGTGTCTGTCTATGGAAATTCAATGAAAATACATAGAAAAAATATATATATTTTTAACTCCATAATATAAACTTGCAGTTAATTGCTATTGAGTTCTCAAATCTACAGAGTAGACGGAGACCAACACAGTCTGGACGTTTAAGGCTCAAGTATACTTCAACTGTGATCGAAAACAAACAAATGTCTGCTGGTGTACGAAGCTTTTCGATCAAAGGCCAGGAGACTCATTGCGACCGATCCAGGCTAGAAAGAGTGAATGGGTTTGCCCTCGTTTGAGCTCAAAGGAGACAAGAGAAATACAGAGACTATCTCAGTGAGACTTGCTTCGAAGGTGTCAAGAAAAATGGAAAGAGTAGAATAAAAGTAGAAAAATAACTAACTACTGCAGATCACAGCTATGAATTAGCAGGAACGAGTATGAGTAAGTTTATTACGTATCTCCCGGAAGTACGTAATAAACGTAACTAGTCACAGGAGATTGTTGACCAATTGTAAGTCGATGGTACATTGGGGCTCTGTCTTACAATTTGGGCTAGTTTCGATAGGCCATCCCCAGATAAGGCGATCGATGGCTATTCACCGCCCATTTTTGGGTCGCAAAGCTGCCATATGGGCGCTACTGGGGCAGTGGCTCATAAGGTAGAGCAGGTCGTCTAGTAGTCAAAGTGTTGCCAGATCGGTTTCTCCTGGTAGCATGCTGAAGTGTCCTTAAGCAGGACACTTAACCCCCTAACTGCTCCCGATGAGCCTTTCATGGCTGTGTCCATCAGTGCATGAATAACCGAAGTCATTTTGGACAAAAGCGTCTGCAAAATGGTCTAAGAATTAACTGAGGCCCAACCACACCTCCTACCAATTAACATTTACATACATATACTGTATCTGTCAGATCCACCCATCATATGATTGTCTTAGCTTTCACAACCCACCACCTCCCCAGTCTCCACCCCTTTTCCATCCCTTAAAAACCACCAGGGGGATCCTGCCCTTGAGACTCTTTTTCCCATCCCAAGTCAAGACTTCTAGTGTTCCATCCTTCATCAAGCTCGGCTTCCATCATCCCACCTATTCACCACCAATTTATCATATCCTTAGCTCTCTTTTCTCATCCACCATCACCACCATCAGCATCTCATCTTTAGCATATTATTTTTTTCACAATATCTTCAACTCAATCCATCTGCCGTGGTGTGGTCTCTTACTCTTGAAATTACCTCATGTCATATTGGCTCTGTGATCTTGAAGTATACAGGAGCTTTGAGACCAAACATCAATTTCTGTATCAGTTCCCTTAATGCCATAGGAGTCCTTTATATAAATATACATATATACCGCAGACTCTGTAAATTTGGTGGATTTTGACATTTTTTTTACGTCATTTGAAAGTGAAGAATCAGAGCTTCAGCACAAGGTGTCACTTGTGTAAATCAAGCAAATATTTTTAAAGCAATGACTTGTTAAAGACAAGGCTGTGGTAAACTGTGTTTCTGAAATAATCGCTCTCAAAGTTTCCCCCACGCTTGGCTTCATTCACCCAGCTCCCAGAATGCAAATGGTTGGAGGACCAACAAAACCTTATGGCTACTTGTCACATGACACCCTGCTGAATGGGGTCTTGATACCCTACTGAATGGGGCAATCTCTGCATTGTTCTTGTGTTTTGAGGGAATGTTGAACAGCGCCATTGACACACATCTTTAAAAAAAAAAAAGGCTTCTATTTTCTATTTAACAGTAAGAATTCTTCTTTCCAGCAAAGTTCTTCTGATTTGGGTGGTGTCCCGGCAACACTACAGCATGGTCCTCAGCATAGTTTGTGATGAAGGTCACCACTTTTTGTATATCCTCGTGCTGTAGAAATCGCTTGTTTGGCCGTGGACCGCTCTTCCTTACACGAGCCATCATGCCATTCTCTTTCATGGGTTGGTGGATAGCACTGAGGCGGTCGTCCCCAATTCAGTTCATAAAATTGCAAAAATACATCACATTTAGCAGGAAATATGCACATCAATATGTTACCAAGAGATGTAGGCTTACAGCCTATAACAAGATGGCACCGTTGTGATAAAATGATAATTACCTGTGAATGAAGAGAAACAAAGCTCTGCAGATTTGTACACCATCCACTGGGTACTGGGTCCACTGCCTCATTCTTTTGGTTGATGTTTTCTTGTTGTCTGAATTAATTTCACTACATCTCCCAATGCAGAATAGCTGTCCCATGATAAACATGTCTGTTTCCTGCATTGGTAAGGCTGCTATCATGTTGCGTGATCTATAGATAAAATCAAGATCCAGTTTTTTTGTACATGATTCCTGGTCAAGTCTGCCATTTTCTTTTCGCCCCTGGTCGCATTTGGAGGCAAACTTCAGAATCTTGTCCATTGCTAGTTGGTCATAATCTGCATCACCTACCGCAACGGACTTCCTCACATCATTAACTTCTTCCGTTGTAACAACAACAGGCGTACCACCTGAGGAAGGTGGTTCTTGAAAATATTCATCGTCACATTCAGGTTGATTTCCGCTGTCAGAAATGTTCTCCAAGTCCGGGATTATATCAAATTCAGCAGCGCTGTCGTTCTCCGCGTCGCTGAGAACTGGCTGTCATCACGGAAGATGTAATCCAGAACGAGCTGCTCACACTGACTGCGGCGGGAAAAAGTCAGCAGACTGTGGGTTAACCTGCCACATAACCCCATCTCCTGACTTAGGCTGGGGAGCCATGCCGGTCCATGTGTCTCTGAAAGGTGGCTGGGGCCCCAAACAACCAAAACTGAAGCATTACAAATTGGTACAATCCCTGCGGAGTGGAGAAAGACATTTTTTCCTTGGACTTTGGCAACAAGGGAATCTGCCACTCGCACTTGGTTATATACAGTGTCGTAAAAAACGGAGCCGACAAACCCCTGGTTGAAAGACCAGTCAAGGACTTTGTCGACTCGGAGTATTGGATAAGCGTCGAATTTCCGTGTTCACCTTTCGGTAGTCTATACAGAAGTGGACGGCCATTGTAATGAATCCCTGGAGATACGGGCAAAAGTATGGCGTAGACTGCCACCCTTTGTTCTGTGGTCCGCATGCGCGGCGGCCAGGGACTGATCAAGGGCCTGATGGGGGCGCAGAGCGGCCCGGCATGGTGAAGGCGAATGGTGGACTGCTCTGTGCCTGTGGCTGGTAGCTGTGTGTTGGGTGCCTCCGGGTACAAGAGGTGGGTGTGCTATGGCATTGTCAGGTCTGGGCGGGGTGTTCGCATGGTCACTCCCTGGCCTGCTGCGCCCCTGCATTGATCTGGTTGCGCCTTGCCTATCTGTCCCCCAAACTCATACTCAGTACATAAACCATGCAATAGGCCTAGGGTTTGCGGGACGGGTGAGGTGCAAGCTATGTGGGTGCTGCTTCTCACCCAAATTCCAGTCATACTGAATTGGCCTAGGACACAGACACTGGCACACAAATCGTACTCCAAACAACACTCCACCACACCAGGATCTGTGGTGGACTCGCACCCCCACACACTGCAATTTTAATTAGAATTGCCAACAACACATATTGAGCTTGAAAGAGGCATATTGAGGTTTTTCCGGGTGGCGGGGCACTGGTGGGCTGTTGTGGGGGGCGTTGTTTGCCAGTGGACGGCCAGGTGAGCCTCCTGCCAGCTGTGCGCGAGTCCTGGTGCCTGCGCCTGCTGGTTTCTGGCATGCTGCGACCTGGCGGGGCTGCGGAGAGTGCCACCTGGTGCCTTCAGCTGACCCTGGGGGGGCTGCTCGCTGCAGTCAGTGTGGGTTGGTGTGCAGGGGGTGGCTGTCCGCCTCTGCTCCCGCTGCAGGTTTCTCTGCGTCGGGTGCCCCCGGATGCCAGGGTTGGTGGAGGGCCCATGTATCTGGTGGCTTGTTGGCGTCGGCAGGGGGCGGGGTTAACGTCCAGGTGCCCAGCGCTGAGCACACTCGGCTATGTGGATCGGCGCTCGGGCTCACGGCTGGGTGGGGCATCTGGTTGGCTGCGATCGGGCGGGTCTTGCTCTTGCGTTGGGCATGGGTGGGCATGGGGTCCCGCCAGCCCGCCTGTGGGTCAGGCGTTTGGGTGGGGTGTCGGTCTGACTGCTGGGAACCTGGCTCTGGGCCTGTGTTCCGTGCCTGGTGCATGTGGTCCGAGTTCAGAGGCTGTGTCTGGTGCCTGCTCATGGGGGTGGGTTTTATGTGTGCGCCTCAGGGGTCTCCCCGCGCTCCCTGGGACTGGGTTATGCTCCTCGGGGCTGGGCGTGGGGGTTGCTCTGCGGGCTTCTGGCTTCTCTGGGGACTGGAGGTTCTTCTGTGGCTCCAAGGCGGGGTGCTCGGGGCCTTCCTACAGCCGTGGGGTGTCTGTAGGGCTGCGGGACTCATGGGTGGCTTATGGGCCTCTCCGCTACACTCACCGGTGGATACTTCACACACACCTCACACACACACACATACAGGGGGTCTCATCTCAAGCATACACATACCACCAACACCTGCTTTGAACACAACCCAACACCCTCCTGTTAACATCCCTCTCCTTTTCCCCCTCATTTACTGCCATAACTGTGACGGGAAGAGGCCATGTGTCCAATTGTTCCAGTTTTCCTGGATTAATTAACTCTTTTTTCGTCCGAATTTGGTTTTTCCGTGTGCATGTTGTTGTTCTGTTCTATGTTTATTTGTCTCACCCCATGGTGATTCTCCCCCTCTTGGAGTAGTAATTAGTTGTTTATAGACCCAAACATGGTAAAGTAGTTCACCAAAGAGGGGGATTGGTGGCCATTCTGTATAACAAAAAGTTGTGCTCTTGTCATCCTACAGGTCAACCACAGGACAGAGTTATTGCAGCAATTCTTGATGATTAAAGAATGAATAAAGAGTGGCATTGCATGTTGAGAATTTGAACTCTACTTGCATAATAGCTTTGTCCTAGATGCAATGGCATTCAAATACTCTGTGTTGTATGCCCTGCATGCGGACAGCACAGGTTATAAAAATAAAAATAAAATATTCAGCAATTTGTGCTACTGTAGCTCTTTTGTGGGATCGGACCAGACTTTGCTGCCCATGTGCCTCAATGAGCCCCTAACCCTGTCACCAGTTCCCCGGTTGTCCTTCCTTTGATCACTTGTTGTACGTACTAACCATTGCATACCGGGAACACCTCACAAGACCTGCCGTTTTGGAGATGCTATGACCCAGTCGTCCAACCATCACAATTTGGCCCTTGTCAAAGTCACTCGGATCCTTACACTTGCCCATTTTTCCTTCTTCCAACACATCATCTTCAAGAACTGACTTTTCACTTGCTGCCTAATATATCCTACCTCTTGACAGGTGCCATTGGAACGAGATGAGCAATGTTATTTACATCATCTG
Source organism: Zeus faber (assembly GCF_960531495.2). Classification (NCBI taxonomy): domain Eukaryota; kingdom Metazoa; phylum Chordata; class Actinopteri; order Zeiformes; family Zeidae; genus Zeus; species Zeus faber. The sequence continues at coordinate 4,997,164 of NC_137199.1, read as the reverse complement.
TCAGTGGTTTTAATGTTGTGGCTGATCGGTGTATTAATAATACTGTAAGAAATATACTGTATATATCCAAACACTCAATATATAAAAATCAGCCCCTGAGCATCCAATAAGCGTCACAACTGCAGGCAACCTCCGTGGGAGATGCTTTATTCCTGGTGCAGGAATACATTTAAAAAATGCCATCACAGATGTTCACCCCCAAACAACTTACTCATCTTCTGATCATTTTAAACGATCAGACACACTGATGGTAAATGTCAAAGCTTACCAACTGATATAACAATGACAGCGTTCGGCTTTTAATGCCTCCCCCATTTGTTTCTTTTTCAAAGGGGAGGGAGGGTTCAATCATTATCTGAAAGACAAAATGAGGGAGTAAGTAAAGAGAGAGAGAGAGTGCGTGAGAGAGAGCTTGAGAGAGAGAGAGAAAGAGAGGGCCCCATTCCCCCAGTTTGCCGCAGGCGAGTTAAAGTCACTCCAGTGTACACTCATTAATCACGGCTTAAGCGTTTCCCTGCGACAATGAAAGAGAGCGATGGAGGGAGGGTGAGAGTAAAGTAGAAAAGTGTGTGTTTGTATGTGTATGTGTACGTGCATGTGTGTGTGTGTGTGTGTGTGTGTGTGTGTGTGTGTGTGTGTGTGTGTGTGTGTGTGTGTGTGTGTGTGTGTGTGTGTGTGTGTGTGTGTGGGTGTGTGTGTGTGTGTGGGTGTGTGCTGTCACCTGTTCCTGTATGTCTGTAAGCTGGCTCCGATATTCCATTACCCCTTCAAAAGAAAAAGTCTGAAAGGCTGTGTTTAAGCATTATGACCTCATGACGCTTAAAACTGTCGATGATTTACCTCCCTCCCCACCCTTCCCACCACCTCTTTCCTACCCCCTTCCCTCCCTTCACTACACCCCCGTCCGCTGCAGAGCCCAAATGCCTCCCCTGGGTGTCGAGCACGCCCTGGATAATGCCGGCGAGGGCTGAGGGAAAACCCAATAATATCGGGGTTGAAAGTAGAGCACTATTGGATTCACTGTCAGCCTCCTTCATCAGTTTAATAAAGTCTCTCTTTTTCTCTCTTCCTCTCTCCCCCTGTATCATTCTCTCTTTTTCCCTGCCTTCTCTCTCTTGTCTTTTTCCCATTTCACTCTCCCTCTGTCGCCTGTCTTGTTCTCTCCCCCCCCCTCTCTCTCTCTCTCTCTCTCCCTCTTCCCCATTGTCTCTCTCTCTCTCGCGCTCCATTTCTTCTGTCTCGTTCTCTTTCCCATCGTCTTTTAGATTTTTCTCTCGCCGTCTCTTTCTCTCTCCCTGTCTTTCTTCTCCCATCCCTTTTTCTTACTCTCTCCACCGTCTTTTTCACCCTCTCTCTTCCATTATCTTCGATATTTTCCCCCACCTTCCCTGTCATTCTTTCGCTCTCCCCAGTTCTTCATTTTCTCCCCCCTTCTCCCCTGTCTTTATATCTTTCTCCCGTCTTTCTCGCTCTTCCCCTGTCCTTTTTCTCCCTCTCCCCTGTCGTTCTCTCTCTCCCCGTCTTTTCTCTCCTCATGTCTGTTTCTTTTTCTCTCCCCCCTTGTCTTTTTCCCCTTTCCCTCCTGTCTTTCTCACACTCACTCGCATCTTTTTCTCTCGCTCTGTCTCTGTCGCTCTCAGTTTGCCCACCCGCCCATCATTGTCTCCCAAGCCGTTTTGTTCTCCGTTTGTCTCCCTCACCATCTTTTTTTCTTACTTTCTGCCCGTCTCTTTCTCTCCCTTTCCCCCATTCTCTCCCTCTTCTCCCGTCTTTCTCTCTTTCCCCTGTCCCTCCATCTCTCTCTCTCTCCTCCTCTTGGCTGCCGAATAGCTCCTAGCACTTCCCTTTGCCCGTGAGACTTTCATCGTTTGTGAGCTAAGTTGTGTAAACTCAATTAGCATCAATCATTTAGCGTCAATCATTTAGCGTCAATCATTTAGCGTCAATGAATTAGCGCTGAGGGAATGAAAACACGTCAAATAATTTCAAGCGGTTCCGTGGTATGAGCGTGGGAATGCTGCAGCCTAATTAACTAGTCACTAGTCACACTTAGCGCAATACCTGTGCAAATCGCAGTTTTTACCATCGCATTAGTTGATGGAGTGTTTGATCACTCAAAATGGGGCCTACCATGTATTTAAGGTACATTTGGTGTCTTTTGACTTTTTTTTTTTTCGCAGTATTTGAAAGTGAAGAATCAGAGCTTCAAAACAAAGTGTCACTTCTGCGAATCAAGCTAATATTTTAAAGACATGGCTTATTAGCAATGTAGCTGAATGTTATTTTCCCTTGTAAGTCGCTTTGGATAAAAGCGTCTGCCAAATGACTAAATGTAATGTAAATGTTATTAATGACAAGGGAGCAGCAAACTGTGTTTCTGAGCCCTTCACCTTCAAAGTTTCTCCCACACTTGGACCCATTCAGCCAGCTCCCAGAATGGAAATGGTTGGAGGACCAACAAAGCCACATGGCCACTTGCCACATGGCCACTTGACACCCTGCAGCATGGGGCAATCTCTGCATTGTTCTTGTGTTTATAGAGAACGTTGAACAGGGCCACTGATACACAACATCTTTATTTTTAAAATGGTTTTATTTAACAGTAAGTAGAAACATGTTTTATAAAAGTGGAATTATTTAGGAGTTCAAAAGTGCAGACAACAGAAAAAAATGTACATAATGTCAATAATGTTAGTCTCTGTATATCAACCTCGGTGTGTCATTTAATATATAAATGTGCGTATGCCAAATAGCCAAAATCGCCGAGGAATAAATAGTTGACCAACTCATATTTAATTTCTGCTGTAGCCTTTTGTCAACCACTTTCATGTAACTCTCTCCATGATCAATGGCTAAAGTTTTCATCACTTCTTGAGACCATGTACTGGCCTGTTGGGCAAAGTCAAAACTGTATTGCTTCTTGATGTGGTCGCTCGCAGGTTGAACATGACCACCCAAAGAGAGGTTGAGGCGCTCATAGGTGTTCTTGGAGTCCTTCCAGCATATTTCCTAATGCTGTAGAAATCGCTTCTCGCAGAAACTTCTTCCGTTGTAACAACAACGGGCCTTTCATCGGTCTCCTCCGTGGTCCTTGAAAGTATTCTGTTTCATCGTCACATTCAGGTTGAAATCCATTGTTTGAAATATTCTCCAAGTCCAGATTAACGCTGATACAGATTCAGCATTGATGTCGTTCTCAGCGTCGCTGTCGGAGAACTGACTATCATTGCGGAAAATGAAATCCAGTACACACTGCTTACACTGACTTGGATCTATCGCATTGGTCAGATTAAGGTCCATGATATGATTTAGAGCTTCCGCCACCTGCTTCTCATAATCCATAACAACACGGAGATTAAAGTTTTCACAGACAAGTGAAACCGAAAGGTCCTTGTCCTGCGCTTTAACAATCTTTTTACGGAACTGACATCAGATTTTGTTCTTTGTGGGTTATGTCACCTACACAACAATGTATCCAGGTGTGTGTAAAAGTGGTAAGATTTAAAAGTTTAACTCTATCAAAACAGTTTCACATTGTGACTTCACATCACATGGAATATGGAGGGATGATCTTCACCTGGAATGTCGCTTTAAAGCGACAGCGTTTGCACTGTTCAGCGTCTCGGTAAATTAACTGCATTTCCCGATGTAATCTAACAGGAATATTTAACTCGACGGTTTAACATTTATCTACTATTAATAAATCAAACTCAGTTTTGAAAATACGTTGAGAGATTAAAAAACCCCACAAAGCAACACGAATCTGGAAAAATCAAATTTTCCTTCTAGAAAGGTTTTTCAACTTATTTTGCGGCTCATGGTGATTTTAGAAATGCTTGACATAGCGGGTTTCACTGGTGTGGGTCACAAATGAGTAACATGTGGTTTTCGAAGCTGATCAAAACTAGTTTGTTCCCCAGTTGCATTTCCAGTACTAGGAAATTAAAGACAGATTCAAACCTTCAAAGAAGAATGGGAAACGCAAATTTATAGAGCAGAGATGGAAAAACTTGAATGGTTCACCATTGAACGGTTGGCGATCGCCAACCCGTTGATCGCCCAGAGCCGTGTGTACACATTTGTGTTTTTAATACCTGCGGCGCAATATCGGACATGAATTATGAAAACAAAAACTGGAAAGCAAAAACGAATATTATCTCACAATAGTTGATATAGTCACCAATCGAACCGATTTTTAAGTGGCGGGGGTCACTTAAAGTTCTTCTAGTTGCTTCTTTTCCAGAGGGTTTTGACAATTACGATGGTTAACCAACTTTAGTTTTAATTGAACATCATGTTTCCAAGGCGACCGGTGTGAAGCACACAGACAGGAGAGAGAAAACAAGCGTCTGCCCCATCTCTCTCTCTCTCTCTCTCTCTCTCTCTCTCTCTCTCTCACTTTAAGCTAATGAATTAGCCGGGGCCGGCTGCAACGCATCACCATGTAATTAAATGATATGGGCTAAGCAATCGACGAGAGAAGCGCGCATTAGATGTGTGGATTAATGTGACCAGGCAAATACAAGGCCGCCTTATTGATCAGCCACTTAATGTTCCTAGACTCTGACTCCATCCTCGACCTCCGTTTCATTTTCCAGTCAGTACAGTCACTGGGGCGGAATTCATCACGACCGGCCGGCTCCTACCGCCAGGTATCCGGAAAATGAAAGAGTAGAAGAAGTAGATAGGTGTCTATAGGAGGTGTGTAATTACCTTTTTCCTGGCCTCCAGTTTTCAAGCCAATGAGGTCTTCCTAAATTCTCAACTCTTCTCATACTCCATCGGCCTCCGCCTTCCAAATTGTCTTGAGACAATTCGGAGCCCCGGTATTTACTCGCGGCCCGTCGAGACCCACGTTCGAGGTTCATCCGCAGGGGCCATAGACAGGAGTGGAGGCAGAAATCGATCGCCGCTCCCATCCCATCAAGACTGCAGATGAGAAGAGCTCCCCGACCCCGCATTAAACACTGTGACGTGTGGGGATCAGCAGGAGGCAAGGGGCAGATAGGGCTGGCTTGGTTGGAGTCGCAAGGGGGGTTTGGTGAGGCAACGTCAGCGAGTCACGCCGGCGTCGAAGCTGAGTGCCGCCGTGAGAATTCCTCAATATAACATCTACAGTTACTTAACATTTGGGCTCCATCTTGTCCAACGTGCAAAGATTTCAATTAATGCCACAATCCAGTAACTTGTACTTACTTGCACTGTTTTTGCCGCTGTAAGGCCTGATTTTTCCTCTGTGAATTAATTGTTATCCTCTCTTATTTTATATTATGAAGCAATGAGTTCCCCACCAAAAGAGGCAAAATCTAAAATGTAACAATGGATCGTTTAGCATGATACTGACTATTTTTTATTAATTTTTTTGCGGTGTAGAAAAGCTCATTACAACTGTTTACATAAGCCACTAAATACATTTGCAGCTTATAGTGTCAGTCCTGCCAACCTAAAAACCTAATCCAACAAACCATTATTGTAATAAAGTTGACCTTAAAGTAATAATGTTTTATGGGTAACAATTTAAGTAATGTTTTACTTTTGAATTAAATTAGCAGAATGTTTGATATTGTCTGTTTTTGCAAATTAAATAACTGAACTGCTATTATAATAACGCTCAAATTCCCATAGACATTCATTTCCCATTCACACATTTGGTTGTTTAATACAGCACTACATATAAAAGAATGATGTCTTTGGCAACTGTAATTGCTAGGCACAATTGCTAATGCAAATTGCTTCAATATCACTATTCAACATTAATCTTATTAACGCAGCACTTAGTGTGAAAGGGAGGAAGAACAGTGGTTTAGGAAAATAAATGGCACCGTTTGTAGCCATGAGTGTGGTCTGGGGGGGGGGGCTTGTCTCCCGTCTGCTCCGGGGCTGTTACACATAGCCCACAATCTACAATAAAACTGTTTTCAACCCCATCGCCTGTGTCGGAGGGCACTGGAAACGTCCCTTGGATGGCAGGGACGGGACACTGGAGCCACCAGCAGGTGTCATTTATTTTTTCTGTCTTTTCCTTTCTGCTTGGTTAAGGGTGTGTGTGTGTGTGTGTGTGGGGGGGGGGGGGGGGGTTGATTAAAAATAATCCAAAAAAGAGACATTGAATCGAATCAAATTATTGCAATCACAAAGAATCCTTCTAAAATTCATTGACCTTAACAAATTCCAAGTCTTTGATCTCCAAGTCTGTCCAGGCCATCTGATCCAATTTATTTTAATTCTTTTAAACTTCTTCATGCAGTCTCATAACTGTGTCACCAATGTCAAAGACACTCCATGGACCTCAAATACTGATCCAGGGAAAATGTGGTTTTGTATAATTGAGGTTTTGATCTCATCAATCCTTTATTTCTCGCTCACTAAATATGTTTTCTGTAAACCTCGCCGGGGGTGATGAGCAGTAGACCCCAGAAACCAACCTCAAACGATGCAAAACAAATAAAGATCATTTGAAAGTAAATCTAAAAGTTCTCTGTCAGAATTATTATAATCACAGAATGTCGGTATATGCGGAAAGTATGCGGGTGACCACGAGAGTTGATATTTGTTCTCAGTTGGAACGTGATTGCGCCATTTGTATTCAAACCGGTAAATGTATTTAATCATTGTCCAATGAAATGTTGCACGTTGCAGAAAATAGTTGAACTCACTTTAATAAAAAAAGAGTTCAGTGTGGTTATGTAGATTTTCCTTTCAAATCATCCAGAGCAATTTGGGCTAATCTTCATCATTTCGGAAGGGCAGAGGAGGGCAGGGCAGGTGAGGTTGGCACAGTCAACTGAGATTGGGGGAGGTCCGAGGGGGTTGGTGGCGGGGGCAGGAAGGGAACCATCACTGATGTCTCCCCTGGGGAGGAAAGAGATGGGATGTACGAAATAAAATTCATGGCCATCAGTGTAAGAAACCCTGTTGTGAATAATGAATGTTTATATTCTCCTTTAGAAGTTGTTTGTGTGATGGCTGGTGCCCGTGGCTGAGGATCATTGTGCATGATCCGGGAAAATGCTTTGTGCAAGTGTCTTCTTTATAAATGTATCTGCGTCACGCCTGGCTCAGGGATGAAGATCATTGTGTACAATCTGGAAATATTTTGTCTAAGTGTTTTTTAAAAGGACCGGGTATTTGGCCAACAGTGTAAGAAACCAATAGTGAATGTTTATGTCTATGTGTGTCTAGATGAAGTAGATGAGAGAGAAACAGTAACAGGAAAAAAGAAAAGGGTGCACATGGACTTGTTTTATTTTGCACATTTGGGTGAGATGATCGCTAAATCCAAGACTCCATTGAAATAAGAAAATAATTCCCTAAGGAAAGCTTATTCTACCTTTTTCTTCATTTAATTCATAATTTCAATTATTTTATTATTCTACTTCAAATGCATTTTGCTTTGCTTGCTTTGCTTTTATTTTTCCAATATGGTGGCCTTCTTTTAATGTAAAGCACTTTGAAAGGTGCTGTACAAAAAAATGGTTATGTGTATTGTTATCATAACATAACTGTTTACGAACATGCGTTCATTGTTTCATGATACTGTGTTGGTGAAGTTTGATATTTTATCTCTAGAAAAAGCCCTTGTTTTATCTCCACAAGAGCATTTCTGTGGTGCCACGTGTATGTGTGCTTGACAAGAAAGTGGAACGCTGGAATTTTAGAGTCATTAATGCAATAATACATATGTGTGCATTGAATATGTCATGTTTTTAAACTTACCACAGAAAAGGTGTACAATTGCCTACCTCATATTTGTCAATTTGCACTGGTATGCAGTTTACATTTGCGGCGGTCCATCTTTGATTCATTCAATAGGCCGTTTCAAAAGGAGTAGAGTGTGGTGTTCATATTTTTCTATATTCTATATTATATATTTTTATTACAGATTTAAATGGAATATATGATGAAGGGAATCATAAAGGCAATGAATTGATGGGAGGGATTTGTCAAAGAATTGATAAGATTCCTGCTTAAATCAACCTTTGCCTATTCTCTTTGGTAAGAGAATAAGGGCAGCAATGCAATATTACAATTGGATGCGAGACCAAGAAGAAGAAGAAGAAGAAGAAGAAGAAACAAGAACAAAAACAAGAACAAGAAGTCAAGGTGAATTTTTTAGCTTTCTGTCATTCATTGAAAATGGCAAATGTCCAGCTAAACAAAATATTGCCTGTCGCACTACCGTACTGGAGAAGATGCCTGGAAAGACCGAGGGAAGGCGGTTCCAGCGGTTTGATTTGTTGCGATTTAGTGTAACGATGCCTGAATGGCCTATGGCAGATCTTTAGGTACAGAACATGAATTTTGTCGGTGACGCTTTACAGGAAGAACTGTCCATCAGTGGTAACGGTCGAGAATTGTAGGATTTTGAGAGTTGCACAGAACTGCTCTCGCACAATTAGAGAGAAGTGGCACTTTGTAAAGAGAGCAGCCAATAGAGGAAAAACTGTAATTGAGCCCAATCTTATGTCGTCTCATCCTCCTCAAGCCACAGGTGGCAAAAGGGATGGCTAGCAGGAAGCCATGGTCTGCATTACATGGCAGCCTGACCATCGAGAATGTGCCAGGGACTGTAGGAAAAAAATGGAGGCAGCAGTTGTGGTTTCGGAAGGACCAGTTTGAAACCTCGAGTTTGGGTTTACGTCCACCGCCATCTCGGCAGGAAACAGAGCTAGATCTTTAAAAATTTGATCAGTGGGGGAGGTGTCTTGGTCTTGGTGTTCTGAGGAGAGGGTGATGTAATGGTAGATTGGAAAGTGGAAACAAAATAAACAATGGCTACATGATGTGTACAATGCATGAAATCAGGAAAGGAAAAGAAACAATTACAGGAGCAACACATATGGAATGATGATAATGAACATAAAGTGAAGGTGATGATAGGGATGATGATGATGATGATGAGGGGATGATGAATGAATTGCGAGCTTGGTGAAAGATGGAACACCAGGAGTCTTGACTCGGGATGGGGGAATGAGTCTTCAAGGCGTCAGGCCTCAGCCATGCCTTCAGATCCCCAAAAGACTCCTAATAATGGCTTGTCAGAGATCATGGAGGTTGGTGCAGATGAATCTAAGGTGAGCTTGAGAGGACCAATGTCAGAAGATCTGGATGGTGTGGTCTGGCAGACCCAGGTGGGAAGCAGATGAAGCAGTGCCGATGCAAAGAAAGTGGCTGGAATGCAGTTTAGGTGTGCGAGGGCAGACTCCATTAAAACATCTGAGGTGACGGTGGAAATAGCAATGAGGGGCAATGCTTCCCGTTTTGTTGTGAAGAGGGGATGGGTGATTGAATGTCTTGAATTGATTCATTTAAGAGGGGTAGAAAAGGGTCAAGATTGGAGTCAAGGTGGAACAAGAATATGGAAGTGGCATGGCCCATCTGGTTGGTTTGCTATACCTAAGGGTGAAAACGGAGAGTAGTAACCACGGTGTAGTGGGTCAGCCATGAACGGCAAGTGTTTAAGGTTGGAGAGATGTCCTCATCGTGAGGTGGAAAGCAAGGGATGTCCTCGTCGTGAGGCAGATTGGTGAGATAGATGTCCTCATCATAAGGTGGATCGATGAGATGTCCTCGCCGCAAAGCGGATCGGTGAGATAGATGTGCTCGTCGTGAGGCGGATTGGTGAGATGGATGTCCTCATCATGAGGCGGATCGGGTGAAATGCCAAAAAATCTTTGTCCGAAGAAGCGTTGAGGTTCGGTAATGCGTCCAATGCTGGGAGCTCAGGAAGGTGGTGAGTGGCAGAAGTGTGAAGCTAAGACGACCCAGTGCGATGTCTGGGTGGTGCTGGAGAGCCGCTGGGGCTGGTAGTTTGATGGGTATCTTGAGGTGCTGCAGGAGGCCTATCCATGCTGTTTTTGTGGGGTTGTGGGGACATACTGAGCGGGCATGCTCACCTCTGTACCCGCAACCTGCTTTCCGATCGGCTGCACGGAGGCTTCTGGCACTGTAGCGTGTGTCATGACGTGGCCGGAAACGGCCGACAGCGTGACGTCATCATGTGGGTGACCCAGAAGTGATGGGATGTTAGAAGAGGAGTTTCTGTCTGGCTGCTTACTCCCTAGGGAGCCAATATAGATAGCAAAAAGTTTGGCTGAATTGTCAGTGCGGTGATGTCGAATTTTACGATCTGTTAAAACCTTCTGTAGGCGAGCTTTGATCCGGTCAGAGATGATAGGTGGATAGGTGGATTTTGACTTCCATTCTGGGTTTGCTTGGCATGCCAGTGGGTGAATGGCTGTGTGAGCCCCGGAGCGTGCAGGTTGCGCTGTTTGAGATGATCGGAAATAGTTACTATCGAGCAGAGCTGTGAGGCTGTGCTCCGGAACAGGAGGATGATCGGGTGGAATGCTGAGTAAATCTTCGTCCGTAGAGGCTTTGAGGTCCCGGAAGGAGTGCATCCATTGCTGGAGGCTCAGTAAGGCGGTGGGTAGGTTGTGGAGTGAAAAGCGATCTGACAGGTCTATATTTGCTAAATGTTGATTGGTGGCCGGTCTGGTTGGGGTGTGGTCTACTCTCACGGACCTCAGTTGGTTCTAATTTCATTTTGTGAAAGAACCGCGCCAGAAATGGCCAGAAATGGCAACACAGTAGCAGTAACTAACTTTCTTGGCATTGTCCTCATTATTTCTAAATCCCAAAAGACATGTAGCGCAAATTTCTCAGCAGACAGAGCAAATTGTAAGGGCGGCTCAAAAAGCTGTGAGAGAGAAAGACGGGGCTGTTTTACTACTAAAGGAGAGCATGAAGTTAAAGGGATTCTGATCAAGGTGAAGGTCAGAATTAATTGACGGAAGCATGTGTGTGTGTGTGTGTGTGTGTGTGTGTGTGTGTGTGTGTGTGTGTGATGTATAGATGTCTACAGTACATGGAGACATTTGGGGGTGGTGAGGGAGGTTGCCATTCACCGCCACATAGCGGAGCCCCCCCCATGCGCCCCTGTCACGTATAAAAAAAAAGGTGAGCGGAGTGTATTAAGAGCGGTCATTGGGTGGACCCTCGTAATTCGTCACAGAAATCACCCTTCATGCAAGATTAATTTCCCTGTGAAGACCCGCGCCATGAAAAGGTTATGAATGGACTTTAATATTAACCAGCTTTGCCTCCAGGATACAGGGGCTCATTCTAGTTGCCGCACTTTCGCTCTTTCAACTCTCTCTCTCTCTCTCATGCTCTCCCTCTCTACCTTTCTTTCTTTCTTTCTGAGAATCTTTCATTTTCTTCTCGTCTTTTCCGTTATGCATCATTCCGGCATGTAGGCATTCATGTAATGGAATGTGATGACAAATCCAAATTATACTGTGGAAAAAAAGGGAGCGCTTTCATTTGTCTCGCCGGGGCTTTACTTACACTCCGAAATGGAGGAGGGGACAGGGGACGGGGGTAACTAAGGGGGATTGCGAGGTTTTTTCTTTTTTTCTTTTTCAGCGAAAAATAGATCATTATGAAAATACATGTATCGCATTTTCCCCCCCGTAGGAGATATATAATTTCACAGCCCCCTTCTCCACCCCTCACCCCGCTCCCCTCTCGCTCTCCCGTCAGCCATTATTGCCTCAAAACAGACTGAGGATGCATGAGAATGAGGGGTCTGAGATTGTTGTTTTCTTCCTTTTCCTTCTCTTTCTTCTTTCCTTTTTTTTTACAGCAACAACTTGAAAGCTTATATTCATCCCTGGCTGCCCGTCGTGCAGAATGTGGGGGCCGGGACCATCGCCTCCCCTTCTGAAGCTCTGAATGGCTTCTTGCACAGGGTAAACAGTATCGTCCATGTCCTTCTCTCCCCTCTCTTTCTCTCTCTCATTAGAATCTTAGAAGTTGTTGTTCTCCACCGCGCCTCCCCGCGAAGCCAGGCCAGCCGGCCTGAACTCCGTCTGAGAGGAATGGTTATGGCAAAATGGAGTCGCGGCGAGCCTGTTTCATCGCTCTCAGATCTCATCTATTTGAGCAGGGGTTTTGGCCGCACCGATGTAAGCAGTAAATACCAAGGGTGTAGAGCCCTGACAGATGGATAAGAAGCAGAAAAGGGCAGGTGAGAGGCTAACATTACGGGTGAATGCACCCTTATTAACTGAGCACTAAACTCTTGGTGGTAAAATTAACTATTTGTCAAAAAAATATATGGAGGTGTGGCATCTATGTATAAACTTTATGGGGAGATTTCACAGAAATAGATTAGGTCAAGCCAATCAATGCAGCTTGGGTGCCAATTTCCCTGACTCGAAGCAGGTGTGCCGATGCAGGGAGGAGCTTATGCCAGCATCTGCAAACCGCGGCTTAACCACAACCCTCAGTTTGCCACATACCCCCACAGCTGCCTCCCCCCTCCCGCCCACTGGTTTATGGATAACCTTGAAGTTAAAAGGTTGCAGGGCGAGATAACAACCGGTGATCCAGGCATTGGTATCCTTCATGCGGTGGAGCATTAGAGTGGGACGTGGTCTGAACAGAGGGTGAAAGGGGCATTCCAGCAGGTAATATCGGAAGGAACTGATGGCCCACTTAATCGGCAAGCACTCCATTTGACTATGTTGTACCTTGATTCCCTCTGAGGTACAGCATCTGCCGATCAGCGCCCTCCACCTGAGTTAGGTCAGTCAAGTCTGAAAGGTGGCTGGGGCACCAAACAGCCCAAATGGAAGCCTTGAAGTCCTCAGCCCTCTGCTGGGCCGACAGGAGCGGAGGCAGAGCTGGAGAGAGAGACCCCCCAGCGTGGAGGGACCCCTGTGTGCCCGCACCCAGACTCCTTTGCTCCCTCCCGCTGGTATGCCACCATCTGCCCATAGGCTTTGGCGTGGTCCTCGGCGTCGGCCTCCTGGAAGGTGGTCGGTCGGTTACATCGGACCCAAATGACGGTCTTGGTCGGGAGGTCTGAGAGGAGTTGCTCCATCAGGATGAGGTCGATCATATCGGCCAGGATATGGACCTCGGGACAAAGCCACTGTGGGGCCGAGTGCCAGAGCCGTTGCGTACGCGTGAATGGGTGGTCCGTGGTGGCATAGTCCAATCCCCAGAACTGTCCAGGACCACCCTCCGCAGGGCCCTGTAGTCCAAGAGGTCTTTGGGAGGAAGGACGTCGGCGGCTAACAGAGCCTCCTGAGTTTGGAGGGGTAGCAACCACAGAGCCAATTCAGGGCCACCCCAGCCAGTTAGTCAAAGGTGATGAGGAACTCCTCTGCGTCATCCTCCCCCGTCATCTGTAAGCTGGGGAAAGCGCTCCCAGAGGACCCCCATGAGCGCCTCCAGCTCCAGTTGCCAGTCTTGCTCCCGCTGTCGGTCCGCCAATTCACGGAACTGCTGGGCCTGGACGATCTGGACCTGGGCGAGAGCTGCAAGCATCTGTTCCAACACTGCTTGGGGCCGAGGTTCCGCCACGTTAATCCATTCCGTCCCTGTTCAGGCGCCAATATGTGGCAGGGTGGCCACAGTAGGGTAAGGAATGCATGAGGTAACAGTCCACTGCAGCTCTAACAACGCCGATTGCCATGTGTTTATTATAACAGAAAGGCTCGCTAGCCAAACATAGAAAATGGAAATCATAAATAAACAGCCAGACGCTTTGTCTCGCTCTTCCTTGCCCACGGTCTGGGTTGCGCATTTCGCGTCTTCGGACACACACCACCTCACAAAAAAGACAAAACACACATTAAAGAAAGCTTCTGATACACATAACTTGTGTGCTCAACGACATCATTCACAGTCCATTTTTCCTTTGAATCCCTTCCATATATATCACAATCTACAGCTCGTTTTACGACACCCTCAGTCTTCATAATAAAATAAAAAATATAATATAATTATTATATTTGATATTTTATTATATAATTAATATATATTATTATATTAACAATTTATTATAAACAAACGACAATAAGGCTCACTGGCCAGACGACAGCATCCTGGTCCGCAGGCTCATGGATCCTGCATCACGCGATCCTCACTGCAAGACAAACCACACATAAAAAAACTCTCCCAGCTGTCTCCAGTCAGCCTGTGAGGGGGGACAATCAGATAGATCCCTCCTGCCTTTGCGTACGTTTCTGTTTCTGCTTCTGCTTCTGCTTCTGGGCAGGACTCTGATGTGACAGTTTTAGCGCCAACGCCACTAGATTTTCCGCTAACCAAGAGTGAAAGGAATGCAGAAGTAGAGGGCTTTTTTGAAGTGAAAAGCTTTTCAAATCTATGATATCCGACTGACTGAATAGACTCCCAGAAAATGCTCAAGAGACGGAACGTGTGCGGAGAAATGGTTTTATTACACCTGCTTGGCTCGGGGGATCACACGCCCTATTTAGCCAAGAACTGAACTTTTGGTGGTTAAATCAACTATTTGTCAAAAAAATATTTGGAGGTTACTGTGGCATCTATGAATTGCAGCAGATGGCGTCGTGAAACGTTTTGGGGAGGTTTGACGGGAACAGATTAGGCCTAATATTAGACTAAATCACACTTTTAATGTGGACTAACTGAAATGGCCTTTCTCAGTCATTGTTTAAAATAGTCCTAGACGTAACTTAATTTTGGTATAAAAAAATCTGATTTCTAGTAGAAAGATTAGAGCAAATCTTGGTCGAAGTGAAGGTTTAAATTTTATCTTTGGATGGACGTGGACCTCCAGGTCGACCTTGAAAATTACGAAAATCGACTATGTGGAATAAGACCAGCACCAAGACCAAACAGAAGTGTGATAATAAACAGGAGCTGACAAGTACTTAATGACCTTCATCTTGGACTAATTCATCTTAAATTAAGTAACTTCTCAGAACGGCATTTTCTAATTGTGGATTAATTTAAGTAGGATTATCTTAGTCCTGATTTAGATTAAACCCCTCTGCACAACTGTCCCCATATGACTTTGAAATTAGGGCTTTCAAACCATAGTGATTTGCGATTATTTACAATTATTTAATCGACTCAGATTTTACCCTAAAGAAAGATTTTTCTTTAAAAAAAATCTGAAACAAAAAACACACTGAATGTAAATGTATTTAATGGCATTTTCACCATAAATAAGCTGTTATCATTCTATTCCTTTGCATTGAGCCGGTTGCTAAAACTAACAAGCCCATTAACATGAAACGCTATGTTAAAACCTGAAAAACAAAATTAATAAAGGAAATAAATGATAATAATTTTGTCCGGACATAAATTCAAATGCCAAAAAGTACTGGAAGATGAGAGGGGGACTGCCGCGGGAGAAAAATGCACCTCCCAACCCCCCAACCTCCCCCTCACCTCGTTTTCCAGCCGCTAAGACAGCACATTACAGGCATCGGGTGCAACACAGCCCCGCCTGATTATAGCAGGTCATTTGTTAACATTAGCCATAACGGCCGCGTCAGCAAAAAGTGTAGCATCGGGGTCTGAATTAAACTCCGGCTTGAGTAGGTGGAGGGCGGGCTGAGTCTTAGCCACGATGGCCTTGCAATGACCCCTCCTCCCTTTGCCTTGCCCCCCCCCCCCCCCGCTCCATCATTCAGGCACCAATGAGCTTGAAAGAAAGGAATGTGGAATATTGTGTACTGAACTTGTACTTGCACAGGTGGGCATATTTCATTTCATTTATTCATTTCAAGCTGGCATTGCTCAATACAATACACAGATTTTTGAAAACGTCAACACAAGGTAGTAATAATAATAATGATAATATAATTTCACGACATATATGTATGCTTGTATGTATATGTATGTGACAAACATCTTGCATCTTGAGGTAGTCGCTTATCTCCTCTTTACCCGGTTCATTGTGAGATCCTATGTTCCTTGACCCCGTCTCTCAGATTACCATGTTCTACCTCAACCCCATCTCTGCCAGTTCCAGGTTCCACCTCTACCCCATCTTTACCAGTCCCAGGTTCCAACTCCACCCCACCACCAACAGTGCCAGGTTCTACCTCCATCCCATCTCAGCCATTGTCAGGTTCTTCCTCCACCCCATCTCCACTGGTACCAGGTTCTGCCGGGGCAATCTGTCAAAGGGGCGGGGGGGTTATAAAATAGTGACTGAGGAAGTGACAGAACGGACATAGCTTGCCCAGGAAATCCGTTACCTTGATGCCCATTCAAGCATGAAATAATCACACCTGATAAAAAGGGCACCATGGACATCAAGAGGCAAACGGGCAGGTACCTTACGCCCTTTGTGGTTGCTGAAGGGAACATGCAGATGGAACCAACCAAGGTTCAGGTGGTAAACGACTGGCCGGTACCGGCCTCCAGGAAGAAGTTGTGGGAGTTCTTGGGGTTCACCAACCTCTACAGATTGTTAATCCAGAACTAAAGCGGCACCACTCACTGCACTGACATTTCCCAAGATCTCCTTTCCCCAGGTCACCTGTGGCAGACTTGGACTTCGGTGAGTTAGAGAGACGGTAAAACTCCTCACCCACTTTCAACCTTCTTGACCCCTCCCGTCAGTTTGTGGTGGAGGTGGATGTCTTTCATTTGGGCGTAGGGGCTGTACTCTCCCAGAAAGCTGCTGTCAACCAAAAACTTCACCCCTGTGCCTTCTTCTCTCACAAGTTATCCTCTGCAGAGTGCAATTATGACATTGGGAACCGGGAGCTGTTGGAAGTCAGATGGCATTTGAGGAGTGAGGAACTGGTTGGAGGGAGCAGAGCAACCATTCATTTTCTGGACCGACCACAAGAACCTCGGATACATCTGATCAGTCCAAGACAGGCCCGGTGGGCGCTGTTTTTTAATCGATTTGACTTTTCTCTTTCATACTGGGATTAAACAACACCAAACCTGACACCCTTTCTCACATCGACCAAGCTGAGAGTAATCCTTATCAGCCAGAGGAGATTCTGCCCCGATCCTGCATAGTCAGTGTGGTTACCCGGGAGGTGGAGCAGAAGTTAAATGACTCTTAAATTACTTCCCTTTTTGTGCGAGCCAATGCATTGCAGGTTCTGCAATGGGGACACTCCTCCCGGTTAGCTTGCCATCCAGGGATAGCCAGGACTCTTTCCCTTCTCCCTTCCTTTATATGGTCGCCTACTGAGGTCTCGGCGCATGGGTCACTACATGTGCCATGCTGGACCCATCCCTCATCCAGGACGTTCACGAGACTATCTGAATTTTATTAATTAATTTGCTATCTTATGTAAGCATGACAATATAAACTTGTGTGTGTAACAATATATCTAAATCAATGTAATCACATATCAGCACACAGTAATTCCCAAAGACAGTACGCACTGTGAACTATCTAAAGAGATAAACTGTACAAAGGTGGAACAACATCCACTCCTTCGCCCTTCACAGAGTTTGCCTTATCTTGAACACGTACCAATCTCCAACACCAAACTGACCATATATTCTCTGACTCCCCAAAAGAAACTGTTGATCCCAGAGAGCTGCTCTTAAGCACATCTCTGATCCAACCCTTGTACAACCGGTCCTTGTACAAGATAATAAATTCACTTTGAGACCAAGAACTTTTTCCTCTTCATTGTTTATTAGAAAACCGGGCATTCAGCGAAAAAAAAAATTCTAACACCATCCATCACCATCAGGGGACGGATGTCTCTAGAGTAGGGGGTTCGGCCATGAAACCTCCCGAATCTCCTGGT